>NC_037357.1:6546348-6853886 GCF_002263795.3 Bos taurus
CCCTGGTGGCTCAGATGGTAAAGCGTTTGCCTGTTCAATGCTTGTGTCAGGAAGATCTCCGGGAGAAGGAAATGGCAACCCACTCCAGTATTCTTGCCTGGAAAATCCCATGGATGGAGGAGCCTGGTAGGCTATAGTCAATGGGTTGCAAAGAGTCGGACATGACTGAGTTACTTCACTTTCACTTGTCACTTTCATAGCCCTCTAACACACATACTCAGTCATTTTAAACCACACAATATAGTGTTATTTTTATGAGAATTTGTCCCTATTTTCATAATGAAAAAATGCCAGAAAATCTACAAAATCATAACTCTTCTTGAAAGTACCAGAAAATAAAGCTCACAAGGCAAATGCAAAAATCTTGTTTTCCAAAAATGACAAGACTCTCTCAGGAGAAGCAAGAAACATAAACTATGTCACTGGAGGAAGAGGAAGCAAGCATAGAGATGTTTAACAATAAAACACCTGAAATTGTAACAAATTCCAAATGGTTGAATATGGCCTAACATATTAGTTTAGAATAACATGGAGCCCCCTATACAAGGGGAATGAGATTGATTTACCAGTCTTCCACATGGTCCTCTACTGGTTACCCACAAGAAAGGTTTGGGTTGGGCGGAAGATGAGATTAAGAGTAACTGTTGGTGCAGGGGTGTAAGCTCCACTGCAAGGCCAGTAAAACTCCGTGAAAGTAAAAGTGTTCAAGTTGCTCAGTCATGTCCAACTCTTTTCTACCCCATAGACCGTAGACTGCCAGGCTCCTTTGTCCATGGAACTCTCCAGGCAAGAATACTGCAGTAGGTTGCCATTCCCTTCTCCAGAGGATCTTCCCGACCCAGGGATTGAACCTGGGTCTCCTGCATTGCAAGCAGATTATTTACCATGTGAACCACCAGGGAACAAGAGGTATAGGCTCCACTCCTAGGCTAGTAAAAACCCCATACTCCTTCTTGAATCCTTCTCTTATGTGAAGAAATTGCCTTAAACCACTGGGGGAGGAAAATCCAAACTATCTTGTCCCCGGTATTCAGGCAAAGATTCAATTCTTCTGAATGAGGGGTAGAACCACAACTCTTGTAGCATAAAATTCAGGTATAACCTCACATTTTGAGGGAAGGGCATAAGAAAGTCCATCAACCCTTTGAGAAAGGGTAGGGACTCTTCTCTCTAGCCTGAAGAATGCAGACAGGTTCTCTGCTTCTGGAGCAGGGGGTCACAGCAAAAGTCATCTGCCAGTGCGGGAGAGGCTTAAAAATGTCTCTTACAAAAGACCTTTCCCAGGTGCACGGCAGAATTTGCTCATACAAGGGGAGAGGGATAGGAATGTTAAGATCTCACCCACAAAGGCAGAGTGTGCAAGTCCTGCCTAAAACATGATATTTGATGAGGAAAAGTGGGAATCTAGTTGCTAACTCAACAAGCCTAGCACCAAGTAGCAAGAGTACTCTGGGTGTGTGGCAAGAGTGAAACAAGTAGGAAGGAATTGTTGAAAGCTGAAGCAGGAATGCTAAATATTACTCCTCAGTAATCCAGCCTCACACTCAGTAGAGAATAACAACTGCTTATCATGAGGAATAAAATGGAAGACTCTGTTATACTGAAAGTAGTAATGTAACAACCCAACTCAAGTACTTGCTACATTACTCAATTCCTTCAACTAGTGGCCAGACAAAAGAAGTGTAACCATTTGTGGTAATAAATACTACTTGACTCAGTCTTTGTTATTCTTCTAGATAGTAATTCTGGTGTTCTATTAAAAGACACATAGCAAATTCAGGGAAAAACATTCATTTTTATGAGATAAAGCAATACATAGAAACAGACTCAGATGAGCCAGAATTTGAAACTATGAGATAAGAATTTAAAAATAACTACCATGTGAGGTGATGGATATGTTAATTAACTTAATTGTAGTAATTTCAAAATGTATGCATATATCAAAACGTAATATTGTACATCTAAAATATATACAGTTTTATATGCTAATTACAGCTCAGTAAAGCAGGGAAAGTAAAACAACTACTGTTATATGTAAAGCATCTAGTGGTAAATGTGGACAACATGGATGAAGGGATGTGAAATTTCAGCTGAAAGGTGGAAGCAATGCAGGTGCTACAATGGCAACAAACATAGAACTTGTAATGAAACTGCTCAATAACAAAGCTAAAAATAAATTTGGAGAAAGGCAGATAGGGAAAGGAAATTCAATGCAGAGAAACAAAAAATTTAACTGCCTTCTCTTGAGACACTTAAACAAATAGTGAATTGAAATTGTTAAAATATGGAAAGAAAAAAGTCGGTCAAGAATTGTATACTTTTCAAAAATAAAGGTGAAATGAAACTTTTCCAGTGAAACAAAAGCTGGTAGATTTTTTTTTTTTTACCAGCTTGCCTGCTCTGTGAAAAATTAAAATCATATGAATTAAGTTCTCTTACCATAACAGAATTAACTTAGAAATCAATAACAGAAATAAATCTGGAAGACCCATGAATATTTGGAAATTAAGCAATGTACTCTATAGAAACTGATGGTATAATATAATAAATTCTATACTCATATAACAAATTCTGTATGTACATAATTACAATGGACTGTTTAAATTATATACATGATTATATTTCTGATAATATAATATTTTAATATACATGCCTAAATATATTTATAAATATCTAAATATATATTTGTTTAAATACAATAATATTTAATTGCATATTTATGTAGTTTCAACTAAATTTCTTGAGTCCTATTTGTTTCTTTGTCAGATATGTCTGGTCTGGTCATTTCTGATAATTTCTTATTGCTTGCTTATCTTTGTGTTTCCAATATTCTTTAAATATTTGTTACATGTTCTGTATCTAAGTTTGTTAATAGTTTCTGCTTATTGAGTATTATGGTAGTTTACCTCCTCATGGTCTTGTTGATGTTTGATTTTGAAGTTTTATCTACTTAGTTTCAATCTGTTGGCAATCCTTCAGTTTTTAAATTTTGAATATTTTCCTGTTAGAATTGTGTCTACTTCAGCCAGGTGTGGTATAGAAAAGCTTATTTTATTCTTCCTTGAGATTTGTAAATTAATCTTAATGTCCTAGTTTTACCTTCTCTACCTTTTGATACATCAGGATTTAGTGTCACTTTAGCAGTGCTTCCATTGGCAATTTCTGTCATGATATTCCCATTTCCCCTTTAGTGCTAACTGATTACCTCCAGCTCAGATTTATTCTTGTGACTTTTACCTTTATCAAAGCAGGGTAAATTATTAGGTGTTTGGAGACCTACCTACATCTTGTAAATCCTGTGATATTTTGCTATCTTCTTTCTAAGATAAAGTTGTTTTATAGTAAAATAGTCTTCCACATTATCTCATCTACCACACTACTAGAAGCAGAAGTGTCCATCCTCACCCCTTTTTAAACTTTTGCTGAATATTTTCCTGATAGTGACCTCTCTGTGATCCCTGGGACCAGTATGCCTTCAGTGTTAGTCCTGTGACTTAGATTAGAGTAATAAATCTATATAAGTAAGGGCTGGACACTACAGACTAGAAATACCTGCTAAGGTATGGTAGGCTGAGAGCCTGCCTGAGATATCAAGAAACAATTAGTCCAACCAGGTAAGTGTTGGGCCTTTGTCAATAAGAAATTGATTGAAATCTTGTTAAGCAGATGGTTAGTGAAGTGTTAAATACTACCTGCAGTCATACTGGGGAACGAGAAAGGCAGTCTGTTCCCCTCAAGGAACTGTGGAAGGATTGACACTCCTGGGGAAAGAAACTTCTGATCTCTAAAAAGCCTTAAAATTAGAGTGCTCTTTTGACATGCTATTCAGGAGGATAAGATAATACTAATTACCTGGTCTGTGATACAAGGCAAGAACATAACAATCATAAACAAGGCAAAAGCCTAGATTATAAGATCTAAACAATGACATATAAGAAAGAAAATATCTCCCCTGCTTTTTTATTGCAGCTCTTCACTACTCATCAAAATTAAAAAGTAAAAATGTTAATAATTTGCATTTAATTTACGGTTCCCTGTGTCTTAATTCAAATACCAGTGTTACCAACCAGTAATTCTCGTTTCATTTTGGTGCAGGCAATTCATGACAAATATTCCCTTTACTGATTCTTAGTATTTGGTTTATGCTAATACAACTATAATTTCTGCTTTTCCCCTACTAGAATACAGTCTTCATAAAGGCCACAACCCTACCTGCTTTATTCATTATTATTTTTCCATAAATATTTCTATATTTTTGATTGAATGAATGGTTATAAGAGACTATGTAGAGTGTGTGACCAATGGTTATTTTGCTAATATATCCTAAGTGATGGATAATACAATATTTAAAATCAATAAAGTAAGAGGTTTCTAGAAAATTGTCTATTTAAGGATATAGTTCACTAGCTGAAATAGATTTCGTATTGTACAATGAGTTGGATAGTAGTCCAGTGTGAAAATTCAGAGAGAATAGATCATGTTTACATGGGATTTAAGAGGGTAATACAAAGCATTGTTAGTTTTTTTTTCTTGAACTAGCTAATATCACCTATTTTATACCTCACTTCATAATTCATCCAGTCTTTATCCTTCCCCTCACCAAATAATAATAAATTTTACTAAATCTAGGAACACATTACTCTCATGTTGAGCTTGGTGCTTACTGTCCTATGAAAATGACTTGATACCAATTCAAAAGGTTGTTGGAAGAACTGAAAAAATAGATTTATGATTCAAATTTATATTAATTCACATTTGCCCAATTTAAAAGTGCACAAGGTATGTGTTGACCTTTATATAAAGTAGTCTAACTTGGTGTGCAATATAATATTTGAGATGCAATATAATATTTTATGTTTAATATTTTTTAGCTGTATATGCCTAATGCTTCAAATTCTTCTAGTGGTCTTCTTTTGGTCTCCCTTATTTACTTTGGAATTCCCCAAGTACAGTATTCTTACAGATGACTGTGTCTTTTCAATCTTCCATCTGAAATCCTCTGTTATTATACTGGATCTTGGAGGTGGTGGTAAGCTGAGGGAAGGGAAGTATTTTGTAAACCTTGGTGATTTTTTAGGTCCCTGTCTCTGGACTCAAACTTTCACAAGTATTTCTCCGCGGGTATCACTTTCTCCCTTTTGGATAACACAGATAAGTTACAGAGGGCTACAGTGGGAGGAATGTGGTTTCCCCACCTGGAATATGGTTCTGGGAAATGAGAATAGGCATTTGTTACAGAGAAGGCCTTGGATATATTTCACAATGATTAATTTTCCCCTTTCCATGCCAGAACAACCAGGAGATGTTTCTGGAATTTCACCATGAGAACCTAGTAGACTACTAGAAGTAAAATCAGTTAAAATGTGGGACTCCTCCTTGAACTGTCGCCCTTGGGAGTTTCTCATTCCTGCTACTGTTAACAGTCAAATTTACAACATTTTGTAAAAATTACCATTTGACTGTTCCTAACAGTTCTGGCTTCAGCAGCTTCTATGTCAAGTAATCATATCCCGTTTGTGAATTTCTGGGTTTGCCTGACTCTCCAAATATCTGGATAGAGGTTTTCTTCTACCAAGTCAGTTGACTAGTAAGTCTAAGATTTTAAGATTTACTGATTATTTTTGTAAGAATGAGGTGACAGCTTCCAAGGTCTTTATATATTGAAGGTAAATCCAGGTTTTACCTTTATTTTTAACATAAATTAAATTGTAAGTTCATATAATTTAATGTTTTATTGTTTGTGAATTATATTAAAAGTATATATATTATTAAAATATATACAATTTAATATTGTTGAAATTATATAAATATATATGAATGACATGGAATTTACCATTTTAATCACTTTAAGTGTGCATTTCAGTGATATTAATTACATTTGCAGTATTATCATAACTATCATCACTATCTGAAAGTTTCTAAAACTTTTTCATCAATTCAAAGAGAAACTTTTTATACCCATTAAGCAATAGCTCCACATTCCTCCTCCCCCAGCTCCTAATAACCTTTCATAATTTCTGTCTTTCCTGTTCTAGTTATTTAAAATAGGTGGAATCATATAATATTTTTTCTTTTGTGTCTGGTTTATTTAACATAGTGTAATATTTTGAGTTTATACATGCTACAACATATACCAAAATTTCATTCCTTTTTAGGCCAGATAATACTCCAGCACATGTATATAGCATTGAATGTTTATCCATTCATTTGTTGATGAACATATCGATTGTTTTCATCTTTGGTTATTGTATACAATATTGCAATGAACATTGGTCTACAGGTGTCTGAATCCTTGCTTTTAGTTCTTTTAGGTGTATACCTAGCAGTAGAATTGGTAGGTCTTTCACACGCTAGTAAAGTAATGCTCAAAATTCTCCAAGCCAGGCTTTAGCAATATGTGAACTGTGAACTTCCTGATGTTCAAGCTGGTTTTAGAAGGCAGAATAACCAGAGATCAAATTGCCAACATCCGCTGGATCATAGAAAAAGCAAGAGAGTTCCAGAAAAACATCTATTTCTGCTTTATTGACTATGCCAAAGCCTTTGACTGTGTGGATCACAATAAACTGTGGAAAATTCTGAAAGAGATGGGAATACCAGACCACCTAATCTGCCTCTTGAGAACTTTGTATGTAGGTCAGGAAGCAACAGTTAGAACTGGACATGGAACAACAGACTGGTTCCAAATAGGAAAAGGAGTTCGTCAAGGCTGTATATTGTCACCCTGTTTATTTAATTCATACGCAGAGTACATCATGAGAAACGCTGGACTGGAAGAAACACAAGCTTGAATCAAGATTGCTGGGATAAATATCAATAACCTCAGATATGCAGATGACACCACCCTTATGGCAGAAAGTGAAGAGGAACTAAAAAGCCTCTTGATGAAAGTGAAAGAGGAGAGTGAAAAAGTTGGCTTAAAGCTCAACATTCAGAAAACGAAGATCATGGCATCCTGTCCCATCACTTCATGGGAAATAGATGGGGAAACAGTGGAAACAGTGTCAGACTTTATTTTTCTGGGCTCCAAAATCACTACAGATGGTGACTGCAGCCATGAAATTAAAAGACGCTTACTCCTTGAAAGGAAAGTTATGACCAACCTAGATAGCATATTCAAAAGCAGAGACATTACTTTGCCAACAAAGGTCCATCTAGTCAAGGCTATGGTTTTTCCTGTGGTCATGTATGGATGTGAGAGTTGGACTGTGAAGAAGGCTGACGCTGAAGAATTGATGCTTTTGAACTGTGGTGTTGGAGAAGACGCTTGAGAGTCCCTTGGACTGCAAGGAGATCCAACCAGTCCATTCTGAAGGAGATCAGCCCTGGGATTTCTTTGGAAGGAATGATGCTAAAGCTGAAACTCCAGTACTTTGGCCACCTCATGCGAAGAGTTGACTCATTGGAAAAGACTCTGATGCTGGGAGGGATTGGGGGCAGGAGGAGAAGGGGACGACAGAGGATGAGATGACTGGATGGCATCACTGACTCGATGGACGTGAGTCTCAGTGAACTCCAGGAGTTGGTGATGGACAGGGAGGCCTGGCGTGCTGCGATTCACGGGGTTGCAAAGAGTTGGACACGACTGAGCGACTGATCTGATCTGATCTGATATGATTGTAAGTATATGTTCAAATTTTTGAGGAACTGGCGAATTCTCTTCCACAGTGATTGAAACATTTTGTATTCCAAGCAACAATACATGAGCATTCCAGGTTCTATGTATCCTTGTCAACACTTGTTATTTCCAGTTTTTATTTTCATTAAAAAAAAAAAATCAAAAAAAAAATCATAGCCATAATGGTGTATGACAAACATTCTATCATTGTAGTTTGCTAATGACTAAGACTTTTAAAGGACTTCCCTGGTGGCTCAGATGGTAAATTGTCTGTCTACAATGCAGGAGACACGGGTTTGATCCCTGGGTTGGGAAGATTCCCTGGAGAAGGAAATGGCAATCCACCCCAGTACTATTGCCTGGAAAATCCCATGGACAGAGGAGTCTGGTAGGCTATAGTCCATGGGATCACAAAGAATCGATGACAAGGATTTTAAAAGTAAGAATTCAAGAGATACCTGGAGTAACAGGCAAATTTGGCCTTGGAGTACAAAAGGAAGTGGGCCAAAGGCTAACAGAGTTTTGCCAAGAGAATGCACTGGTCATAGCAAACATCTTCTTACAACAACACAAGAGAAGACTCTACACATGGAAATCACCAGATGGTAAATGCCGAAATCAGATTGATTATATTCTTTGTAGCCAAAGATAGAGAAGCTCTATATAGTCAGCAAAAACAAGACTGGGAGCCGACTGTGGCTCCAATCATGAACTCCTTATTGCCAAATTCAGATTTAAATTGAAGAGAGTAGGGAAAAACCCTAGACCATGCAGGTATGAACTAAATCAAATCCCTTATGATTATACATTGGAAGTGAGAAATATATTCAAGGGATTAGATCTGATAGACAGCGTGCCTGAAGAACTATGGACGGAGGTTCATGACATTGTACAGGAGTCAGTGATCAAGACCATCGTCAAGGAAAAGAAATGTAAAAAGGCAAAAATGGTTCTCTGAGTAGGCCTTAAAAATAGTTGAGAAAAGAAGAGAAGTGAAAAGAAAAGGAGAAAAGGAAAGATATACCCATTTGAATGCAGAGTTCCAAAGAATAGCAAGGAGAGATAAGAAAGCCTTCCTTAATGATCAGTGCAAAGAAATAGAGGAAAACAATAGAATGGGAAAGACTAGTGATCTCTTCAAGAAAATTAGAGATACCAAGGAAGAATTTAATGCAAAGGTGGGCAGAATAAAGGAAAGAAATATTATGGAACTAACAGAAGCAGAAGATATTAAGAAGAGGTGGCAAGAATACACAGAAGAACTGTGCAAAAAAGATCTTCATGACCAAGATAATCATGATGGTGTGATCACTCACATTCACATAGAGCCAGACATCTTGGAATTTGAAGTCAAGTGGGCCTTAGGAAGCATCACTACAAATAAAGCTAGTGGAGGTGATGGAATTCCAGTTGAGCTATTTCAAATCCTGAAAGATGATGCTGTGAAAGTGCTGCATGCAGTAAGCCAGCAAATTTGGAAAACTCAGCAGTGGCCACAGGACTGGAAAAGGTCAGTTTTCAATCCAATTCCAAAGAAAGGCAATGTAAAAGAGTGTTCAAACTACCACACAATTGCACTCATCTCACAAGCCAGCAAAGTAATCCTCAAAGTTCTCCAAGCCAGATGTCAACAGTACATGAACCATGAACATCCAGCTGGATTTAGAAAAGGCAGAGGAACTAGAGGTCAAATTGCCAGTATCCGTTGAATCATTGAAAAACCAAGAAAGTTCTAGAAAAATATCTACTTCTGCTTTATTGACTACGCCAAATCCTTTGACTGTGTGGATCACAATAAACTGTGGAAAATTCTGAAAGAGATGGGATTACTAGACCACCTGACCTGCCTCCTGAGAAATCTGTATGCAGGTCAAGAAGCAACAGTTAGTACTGGATATGAAACAACAGACTTGTTCAAAATAGGAAAAAGAGTATGTCAAGGCTGTATATTGTCAGCCTGCTTATTTAATTTTATGCAGAGTACATCATGTGAAATGCCAGGCTGGATGAAGCACAAGCTGGAATCAAGATTGCAGGGAGAAATATCAATAACCTCATATATGCAGATGACACCACCATTATGGCAGAAAGTGAAGAAGAACTAAAGAGCCTCTTGATGAAAGTGAAAGAAGAGAATGAAAAACCTGGCTTAAAACTCGACATTCAGAAAACTAAGATCATGGCATCTGGTTCCACCACTTCATGGCAAATAGGTGGGGAAACAATGGAAACAGTGACAGACTATTTTGGGGGGCTCTAAAATCACTGAAGATGGTTATTGCAGCCATGAAATTAAAAGACACTTGCTCCTTGGAAGAAAAGCTGTGATCAACCTAGAAAACATGCTGAAAAGCAGAGACATTTCTTAGCCAACAAAGGTCCATCTAGTCAAAACTATGGTTTTTCCAGTAGTCACCTGTGGATGTGAGAGTTGGACTATAAGGAAAGCTGAGTGCCAACACATTGATGCTTTTGTACTGTGGTGTTGGAGAAGACTCTTGTGAGTCCCCTGGACTACAACCAGTCAATTGTAAAGGGAATCAGTCCAGAATATTCATTGGAAGGACTGATGCTGTAGCTGAAAGTCCAATACATTGGCCACCTGTTGTGAAAAATTGACTCCTTGGAAAAGACCCTGATGCTGGGCAAGATTGAAGGCAGGAGGAGACAGGGACAACAGAGGATGAGATGGTTGGATGGCATCACCAACTGGATGGACATGAGTTTGAGCACGTTCCAGGAGTTGGTGATGGACAGGGAGGCCTGGCGTGCTGCAGTCCATGGGGTCACAAAGAGTTGGACATGACTGAGTGAATGATCTGAACTGAACTGAAGGCTTTTAAAATATTTTTATAAGGTTATTGGCCATTTGTGTATCTTCCTTGGAGAAGTATCCAAGTCCTTCCTTTGTCCATTTTTTAGTTGTGTTTTGTTGTGGAGTTGTAGGAGTCCTTTAAATATTCTAGATATTGAACCCTTATAAGATGCATGGTTTGTTTTTTCTCCCATTCTGTAAGTTGTGTTTTCAATATGGATTATGTTTTTTTCCCCCTTTAGACAAATATGATAATGTTTTTCTTTGTGGATCCCTCAGTTTACCTTTCTTGGAGTTTGCTGAGTTTCTTGGATATATGGATTTACATATTCCATTAGATTTGGGCTTTTTTACTTATTATAGTTTCAAATATTCTTTCTGTTTCTTTCTCTGTCTTCTTCTGGGACTCCTATAATGCATATATTGTTCCATTTGACGATGTTCCATTGTTCTTCTCAGCTCTTTTCATTTTTTTTCTCTTTCTGCTACTCAGACAATATGATTTCAGCTATCCTGTCTTTAAGATTGCTGATTATTTATTCTGCCTGATGAAATCTTCTGTAAACATCTGTAGTGGTTTTTTTTTTTTTTTCTTTCATTTCAGTCATTATGCTGTTCAGTTCCAGAATTCATTTGGTTAGTTTTATAATTTGAATATTTTTAGGGAACCCTGGGTTTGATCCCTGGGTTGGAAAGATCCCCTGGAGAAGGGAACAGCTACCCACTCCAGTATTCTGGCCTGGAGAATTCCATGGACTGTATAGTCCACGGGGTCGCAAAGAGTCAGACATGACTGAGCAAGTTTCACTTTCATTTTGTTTTTGCATCATTTTCCTGATTTCATTTAGTGTTTTGTCCTCTTCATTTGGCTGTTTGGCCATATTTAAAATAAATTTTATAAAATCTTTGTTTACTAATGCCACTGTGTAGACTTCCTCAGGGATGGTTTCAGTCAGTTTATTTTGTTCCATTGACTTGGCTATGTGCTCTTGACTCTTCTGTTTGCCTTGTTATTTTTCTTGTTGAAAACCGGACATTTGAATATTATGATATGGTAATTCTGAAAATTAAATTATTTTCCATCCCTCGGGTTTACTGTGTTATTTATTTGTTGAAGACTCTAATAGTCCATTTGATTAATGACTTTTCAAGATTATTGTTGAAAAGTCTGTATTTCTTGTTGTTTGTGATTACTGAAGTGTCTGTTCGTTGAGCTTATGCTCAGCTAGTATTTATGTAAATTTCCTTAGTTTTAAGAGCTGAAAACAGGGGGAAAAACACCTCTCTCATTCTTTCGAGATTCTCACTTTAGAGTTCTCTAACAGTTTTTTAGTCTTGTACTAAGCCTAGGGATCAGCTTGAAGTAAAAGTCTAGGGTCTTCTAAGATCTTAATGATGCATGTGTCTTACCCTGTTCTTGATTGTGGCTCTCTCTTTTGTTTTTTTTTTTTTTTTTTTTTGGTCACAAGGCATGTGTGATCTTAGTTCCCCAACTGGGGGTTGAACCCGTGGCCCTTGCAATGGAAGCACAGTCTTAACCACTGAACTGCAAGGGAAGTCCTGTGGTTTTCTAAATTCCCCTATAAACATGGGTGTTTTTGAATGACCTAATTTTTCAAAGAAATTCTCCTTAGATTTTCCTCCCAAACTTTAGTTGGTCTATTATGTGTCTTGACTTTAATCTTTTGCCCCAGGCTTCTTGAGGGTTTTCTGGTCACCTTGCAAAGCTTTCAAGAAATGACTGCCAATTTTCTGGCCTGTTAGTTCTGAGTTTGGTGAAACAGAGACAAGTACCTAGTACTAATATTTCACATAGCCTGCAGACAGTTCAAAGTCAACATACACAATAATTTATGAGTAATACCTGATCTGCTCCTTCTGTAACTTGACAGAGGGTGCCACAGTGGAAATGAAGGCTGTCATCTTCAAGACTGCTATCAAGCCAGGGAGGGATCAGGGAAGAGCAAGTAAAATGATACAAAGATTTCCCACCAATTTTAAGTTTTATTTTCCTTGATTCAGTGTTTGATTACTGTAAACCTTGACTCTTTTCCAGAATTATGACAAAGTTGATTCTTACAGTGCTTATTTTTTGGTGGTGTTATGGAAGGTGAGAGCTTGGAGCTGTCTACTCTGCCATTTTTCTGATGTCAGATCTATATAATTTAATTGTAAATAATGGGAATATGTTTACAAATTTTCTGAAAATTTATCATTAAATTCTCATGAGATGATTTGAAGTAGCTCTAACACTCTTTTGAGTTTAAATTCATTTAAAGGTATATTATCTCTACTTTGAATTATATCATTCTCTTCAAGCAAAACAATGACTCTTGCCCTCAGAGAATGTCTAGTCTAAAGAAAGTTACTCCAAGTATGACAGTATGATATATGCATTAAAAAGAAATTTTTAGAACATTTGGTTTGATTTTGTTATTTTCATGAGTCTTCTTAGATATTCTTATGATGATAGCATCCTGATCCCTGGTCTCATCTTTAGTGTGCACATGTGTGTATGTATGTGTGTGTGTGTGTGTGTGTGTGTAATGGTTCTGTCATTTCTTCCTAATTATGACTTTGTCTCTCTAGTGTAAGAATGCAAGTAGTACTATGGGTTTTGCAATGCTTAGCTAGATGCTGCCAGTCCATTGGTCAAATAACATACTGCTTCTGAGTATAGATTGACCTTTCTCCATAGTTTTGTACTCTTTCTGAAATCCAAAAGCCCTGCTTTTATATTATCTTCAGAATTAGCTGTTTTTAAATAGATGAAAATATATCCTACAGCAATTTTCAGTCAACAAGAATGTTTAATAAAATTTGTTGTATATTTTAATCATTACTATCTGATTATACCAAAATAATAATTGCTTATAATGGAGGATTTATAAAGTTAATTAATATATTGCTACATTGAAAAATCCTTTGATTTTTTAAATAATCACTTCCCATCTGTTATATAAATTCCTCTGCAACTTACAGGAAAAAGCAAAGCTGTCTCTCCAGTACTGTTCACATTCCAGTGCTACATGTTAAATAACAAGAGGAGATGATTCTTGAGATGAGTTTAAATCAGATGTATTCAATTATCTATTGAATATGTAACGTTTGGCTATGTAATACTTTCAGTTTCTTAGTTAATTCAATATTGCAATAGAAAAAAAGATTACACAAGAGGAAAGCTACTACCATAGACCCAAGTTTAGATTTTTATATGATTTCTAAGGTATACTAAATAGGTTGAGTCATATGATATATTTAAAAGTCTAAAAATGACTTTATTTCCTTCAATCCTCCAATCACTCCTGTCACTATTCTTTTGATTAAAGACATGCCAAAATTTACCTATTGGAACAGCTTTATTTTTAGATATGTTCTTCCTCAACTAAAAGTCATTGATGCAGAGAAATTTTCCATTTATTCACTGATTTGAAAATAATAATACATGGTACTTCAGAAGCATGTCAAAGGGAGCATACAATGCAGTCATTCTCCAAGCTATAATTGCATGCAGTGCTTTAGTGTAAAGCAATTTGCTTTCAAACATGAAAGAGCATATGACCTGAGGAGATACAGTCAGTGCTAAATGGTATTTCTATCATTTATTTTGGAATCTCTCTAAAATCTTCATTACATCGCTTAAAACAAGCAAGACATTAACCACAAAGCTACCATAGACCAATATGTCCAAGTCTACATAATTACATCAAAATGCAATGGCAAATTTTTTTTTTTAAATATAAAGAGTTTATGATACCAGGTGGAAATTTCTTAAAGAGATGGGAATACCAGACCCCCTTACCTGCCTCCTGAGAACCTGTATGCAGGTCAAGAAAAAACAATACCAGACATGGAACAAAAGACTGGTTCAGAGTTGGGAAAGGAGTACATCAAGGCTGTACATTAAGGATGTAATCCTGCTTACTTAACTTACATGCAGAGTATATTGCACAAAATGCCAGGCTGGCATTCTTGATGAAAGTGAAAGAGGAGAGTGAAAAAGCTGACTTAAAACTTAACATTCAAAAAACAAAATCATGGCATCCGGTCCCATCACTTCATGGCAAATAGATGGGGAAACAATGGAAACAGTGAGAAACTTTATCTTCTTGGGCTCCAAAATCACTGCAGATGGTGACTACAGCCATGAAATTAAGAGATGCTTGCCCATGAGAGTCCCTTAAATAGCAAGGAGATCAAATCAGTCAATCCTAAAGGAAATCGCCCTGAATATTCATTGGAAGGATTGTTGCTGAAGCTGAAGCTCTAATACTTTGGCGACCTGATGTGAAGAGCCTACTCATTGGAAAAAGACCTTGATGCTGGGAAAGATTGAGGACAGGAGGAGAAAGGGGTGACAGAGGATGAGATGGTTTAATGGCATCGCCATCTCAATGGACATGAGTTTGAGCAAACTCGGGAGACAGTGAAGGACAGGGAAGCCTGGTGTGCTGCGGTCCATGGGGTCACAAAGAGTTGGACACGACTGAACAGCCACAACATGATACCAGGTAGTTGTAAAAACAAACACAGAAAGAATATTTTGAGTCAATGGAGCTTGAGCACTTGCTCAAGTTCCTGAGGCACACATAGCTACTTCTATTCAGAGATCTCCAAAAACAGAATTTGTTCAAGGCTGGTGTTGTAATAGTCCTTTCCCCTTGTGGTCTAAAATTTTATGGAATCATAGAGGATGATCAGCTTCCCTGTTGGCTCAACAGTACAGAACCTGGCTGCCAATGCAGGAGATGGAGAAACAGGTTCAATTCCTAGGTCAGGAAAATCCCCTGAAGAGGAAATGGCAACCCACTCCAGTATTCTTGCCTGGGAAATCCTATGGTCGGAGGACCCTGGCAGGCTAAAGTCCATGGGGTCGCAAAAGAGTCGAACATGACTTAGTGACTAAACAACAACAGAGAATGGTCAAGATACACCATAGACTATATGCAGCCATGAATTTCTATGGCACAAAGTGAATCTGGTAGAGTTGGGGGCAATTCCAGGTAGCTAATTATGTTATAATCATGAAAGTTTAAACCAAAGAGGACATATATGAGCAGTGACTTTTAACATGTGTAAAGGAAATTTTTATCAAAGCATATATTATTTTAGTGACCAAAGTCATCACTTCATTGTCTCCAAAGAAATGAGGAGCAGATTGGGCATAGAAAAGAATTTTCTGTGAAGATATTTTCTAGAACAGTTTGTTATTGTCATCATACCGCTCTCTAACCAAGCTGGAGCCGCATATCTATTTTTCAACTAGACTCAGAATAAAACAGAAATAATCATTTGACTCAAGTAAATGAAATGATAAATATCACTCCATTGTATGAAAATGATGATTGCCTGGCTGACATCCTTTTTTTTTTTTTCTACTGCTTTTTAAGCTGTATTAGTGACATTTTCCAAAACAAACTAGGAGACAGAGGCCACAATTAGCCAAAGTATTGTTTACATGATAGTGGCAAAACACTTTGCAATTGTATTATTGATGAATTTGCAGTTCAGTGGTGGAGAGAAAGACAAAACTTTGGCACTGAAGATGGAGGGTTCCCCAATACAAAGGCAGAAGAATGAAAGAGTATGCAATAAAACTGGCAAAAAGAGTTTGATCTACTGTTTAGAGAATGCTACCACAATGAGTTTGTCTCCCAGTATTGATCAATTTTGACTATACTCTAAAAGCAATGAATTATGCAGAATTATGATGATGAATCTTAAACACTCTCCATGTAACTAAAAGTACCTCTGCCTGAGAATGTTCCACTTGTGATTTGATCCTAAACAACCAGTTTTCAAATCATGAAATCAACTGATCTGTCAAATAGCATCTTGTTCTTCAGCTCATCTTTCTTGATATATTATGTGCTGTGCTTAGTCGTTCCGTCATGTCTGACTCTTTGCGACACCATGGACTGTAACCCACCAGACTCCACTATCCATAAGGATTCTCCAGGCCAGAATACTGGAGTGGATTGCCATGCCCTCCTGGGGATCTTCCCAATCCAGAGATCGAACCCAGGTCTCCCACATTGCAGGCAGATTCTTTACCATCTGAGCCACCAGGGAAGCCCTGTTACATTATACATGAAGGCAAAAATCTGTTTGAATCCTTCAGTGTGAATTATGACCTGTATATAGGAAGCTTCTCACTCCAAAAAGAGGCATTTTCTTCATTGCTCTTAAGAAATGCCACAATTCACACAACTGATGACTAGAGAAAGCACTTGACCTTTGCTATGACCACCATTCTATATCTCCCAAGCCTCTCCTCAAGTGTCGAAAAAAATTAGCATTAAATTGACTTACATGCTTTCTTTTTCAGCTTGTGTGACATAACCTTTAAATAAAATGATGTTTGTTTTAAAAATAAATTAATATTTATTTCATTTATTCACAGAATGCACTAAATGTTTTCTATTTATCAAGTACTATACTCAGTCCTTTCATATGCAGTTTCCTAATTCTCACAAAATCTGTTTTTAAAGAGCAAACAAAGACATAGGTTCTGGAATGTGATTAAGGTCACATATATAGTAAAAGGCAAGGCAATTATATGAACCTATTATCTCAGTTTTTAAGTGATTTTTTTGCCACTATTTTTCCCATTTTTCATCCAAATTTTCAAATTTAGTTGCATACCATTATTTATAATATCCTCTCATTCTATTGTGTTACTATTTTATCATGAAAAAATTGCCACTATTTATTATTTTCCTCATAAAAATATATCCCAATAAAATTACAATATTTCAAATATACTGTTAGTTATAAAGAAGTTAAAATAATACAGAAACTTCTAAACTAGAGTTACTCAACCTGATTGCTCTCAATATTTTGTGCATGATACATTTTTTGGCAAGGGCACATCATCAGGGGAGGGCTATGCTGTAAGATACTTTAAGATGTTTGGCAATATCCCTGATTCTAACCATTAGATGCCAGTGGCAAGCACTACCTATCTAACTGTGATAACTAAAATTGTCTCTAGACAGTGTTAAATGTCCTAGAGGAAGGAGGATAAAATAACCCCTCTTTTGTGAACTGCTGCTTAGAAAATCATGTTTCGTCTTTCAGTCATTAAATTTATTATATAGTTTTATAGTTTTCAATAGCCTTGTAGAATCAGAAGTTCATTAAAAATAGATACATTTCCTTTAATGTTGTTTCCATGGAAACTAGGAGAAGGTCGACTACTATTGCTAATAGTCTCTTGGGTGAAGTTTTAAGCTAACCTAGCCCTGTGTAATTATAAGAATTTTTTTAACTTAACATAAATTTAATAACTTATGATTTTGACAAATTCTAAGCTCCTTTTGGAAAAAAAATGATTAGTGCCATATTCTTGTAAGTTTTCAAATGTGATCCTGGGCAACAGTTACGGCATTGCTGAAGTTTCCTTCAAAGGTGATTTACAATGTTGTGTTAGTTTCAGGTGTACAGCACAGTGAATCAGTTATACATATATATCCACTCTAATTCAGATTTTTTTTCGCATGTAGACCATGACAGAGTATTGAGTAGAGTTCATTGGGCTATATAGTAGGTCCTTATTAGTTATCTATTTTATACATAGTAGTGTGTATATGGGTAGTAGTGTGGGATATTCCCAGTATCCCAATTTATGCTTCTCCCCATCCTTCCCACTGGTAACCGTAAGTTTGTTTTCTACATATGTGACTATTTCAGTTTTGTAAATAAGTTCATTTGTAGCTTTTTATTTTTTTAGATTCCGCATAAAAGCGGTATCCTACGATATTTGCCTTTCTCTGTCTGACTTACTTCACTCAGTATGACAATCTCTAGGTCCATCCATGTACAACCCACAGAATGGGAGAAAATATTTGTAAATGAAGTAACCAACAAGAGATTGACTTATGTTTTAAAATGGACAATGTCCAATAGGTGGTTGGGCTTTAATGATGAGTTGCTCTCACCTGACTGATCCCTTATTCCCCTTGATTGAAATTTAAACTTAAAGGCTACAAAGGAATGTGGTAGCACCCTTTCTCATCAGCTCTTCTCAGGATGGCTCCATTTTATTTTGCTAACAGTGCTAATTATTCCCTATTACTCTGGCATTATGCTCCCGTTCCAAAATAAATAATATTTATGAAACATTGGAGCAATAAATAAACTGTGTGTTTATTGTGTTTATTCAACACTGAGGCTTCCTTTCCAAATTGCATGGCTCAGCTCTGACTGCTGTTCAAGTAGAGGCATCATGCTTTCCAAACTGCCCTGCCAACTTGTCTTTGCATACACATTTTTTTTTTTCCTTTGAGACTTGGAGAATAGCAATTAGACCATCCCAGGTGGTGTGGTTACCAGAAAATAATCACATTTTGGAGCCATCAGACACTTCACACACTCACTGAGGCTTTGTAATTCTCAGGGGTATGATTACTTCATCCCTGCTCTTCTTCATGCCATGTCAGTATCCCCTTCTGTTTTCACAGTAGTAACTTAAAGTTTCTTCAATCCCTCCCTCCCAATTATGTCCTTTCAACTATATAATCATACTAAGAATAGTGTCAGAAAACAACCACCATGACAAAACCCAATAAAACACTGTACTGAGCAACATTCTGGGTTTTGCTTTGCTTTTTTTTTTTTTTTTCCCAACATTTAATTGCAGTATATGTCATATTTTTCTAGTAACTCATTGCTTTTGGAAAACTAACATGGAAATTTGTAGACATCCAAAATCTAGATGGATCAGATTTTGACATCCAGCTTTAGCCATATCTCATTTTTCTCCATACTCGCCACTCATGCTATTCCATACCTCCTCCAACACTTAGCACAGAGCATGGGCTAGAGTAGGTAGGTACACACTAATTGCTTTGTCTTGCGAGTGTTTCCAGTCTCTGAATATAATACAGCAATGCTTAATATAGTAACTCTAAGCCTAAATGTCCATTATTTTCAGAAATATTTTCAAATGAGTCTCCATTTTATAATGACGGTGTTTTCTAAAATATTCCATTATAGCATAGTGTGCCATAGAATGTCAATAGCCAGACTGTGCAATATAAAGCTTCATGATTACTCAAGTTTTAAAATGTCTGGTTTAAATGAATTCCATTTATCTGTTAAAGGTTTTGAGACATTCTGTAGTCCTGCACATTGAAACTTCCAAGAGTGATTTTTTTTCATAAAGGCTTTCTAAAATTTATTTGGCTATGCAACTCTTTTTTATTTACATATGCATTATAGAAATAGGCCTAAAATGTTGTAAAACCTAAGGAAATTTAATAGCTGAAATAAAATTGCTTAGTTGAAAGATTTATAACATAAGGTCCATGTATGCATGCTAAGTTGCTTCAGTCATATCTGACTCTTTGTGACCCTATGGACTGTAGCCTGCCAGGCTCCTCTGTCCATGGGCTTTTCCAGGTAAGAATACTGGAGTAGGTTGCCATGACCTCCTCCAGGGGATCTTCTCAACCCAAGGATTGAACCCACATCTTTTATGTCTTCTTCATTGTCAGGCAAGTTCTTTACCTCTTGCGCCGCCTGGGAAGTCCAAGGTCCTTACACAAGCTTCAGGGAAATCAGTGTTAGTATCTGTATTTTGGGGGGCTGAAAGTTAAACTGTTGGTTATTTTAGTTATTTGAATTTGTGCTTCTATAGGATATACAACATAGATTAGTAAGAAATTAATTTCAGCTGCTACATGAGGGAACCCTGGGAAGGCCTAATTGGAGGTGTCATTTCTGTTTGGCCTTGAGAATTTTAAAAGTGAGTATACCTGTGGCAGATTCATTTCGATATTTGGCAAAACTAATACAATATTGTAAAGTTTAAAAATAAAATAAAACTTTAAAAAAAAGTGAGAAGTGATAAAGAATATTCCAGAAAAAGTAGACAACTTGAATGTATTGGAAGAGTAAAATGCTGGGTGTATTTCAAATATGGTGAGAGGTCCCATTAGGTTTGAGTTTAGAATGCATTACGTTGGAGCTTAGGCTACATTAGTGGTATGTTGTTGCTGTTGTCATCGTCATTTAGTTGCTAAGTTGTGTCCAATACTTTGTGACTCCATGGGCGGCACCATGCCAGGCCTCCCTGTCCCTCACCATCTCCCAGAGTTCATCTCCCAAGTTCATGTCCACTGAATCAGTATACCATGAGTACACCACATGATTGGTATAATGGGAAATAATTTTGAAAAATCATGTTGGATAAGATTAAGAAACAAGATTTTGGATTTTGATATTTCCATTTACTCTTTTGTAAACTTCTGTGGTCTTCCATTTTTTACATAATTTCCCATTTTAGAAAGTAATCTGGTAGTGATATGGTGAATTAAGGGAAGATGACAGAAGAAAACTGTTGACAGAAGGATCAATTCAGTGAACTCAGAAGTTTAGGTGTAACATGATGAGGGTCCTAAATTTGGTAGTGGCAGTAAGACCGGAAAAGAATGACTTTAGCTTTTGTAATTGTGAGTATAATTGACGATCCATATACCATTTGCTTTCCCCCACCTTAACATACACTGTCTAGGCTTGTGCTGTGTAATGTGTGACAATGTACACTTAAATTTAATTAATATTACAAAAAATTAGAAATTCAGTTCCTTAGCACTAGTCATATTTCAAATGCTCACATATTTACATGTGGCTAATGGCTACCATATTGGGCAGTACAGATAGAAACCATTTCTATATCTGGAAATAGTTCTATCAGAAAACTGCAGTCTAGCTATAAAAACCTATGTAGACATGTAGCAGCCTGAAATGAGCGATTTGGGGATAGCAACATTTCTGCCTGTATTGGCCCTCACTGAATTCTGAATCAGGAAAGCCTGATATTTTGTGTCTCTAGCCCACCCTTTCTGACAAATCAGTGCTGCCTTCTCATGCTACATGTCTCTTTCCTTTGTGTTCCCACAGCACTCTTTTCTTATCTCTTGGCGCACTTATGACACAGTTGAAACACTGATTCACTTGCCCTCCTCCTCCACAATATTGTATCCCTAGCATCTTGCACAGTAGGGAACACAAAGCAATTTATGGAGGAGTTGCTCCATGGATTTCTGTGGATGAATGAATGTCAAAGCAGCATCATAAAACATCATTATCAGGGTCATGGCATGAGATATTTTTGATTAGGGTAGTCTGTTTATTCTGCTTCTCAAATACCATATTTCATGAATCACTTCTTATTGCTATAGCGATCTTCATAATTGGGTTTGAGTGGAGCTGCATATGGAATAGGTATGTCGCTGCATAGGAAGGGGTTTACAGTCATAACCATTTAAAGTGGAAGCTTTCCCGGAAGTCTGACAGACATGTACAGAAAGTGCAACTGATTTAGCATCTGGAAGGAAAGGCATAATCCATTCTTTTCCTACCAGATGTGAAGGTGTTTTTGTTGTTGTTAGTTGTTAAATCATGTCAGACTCTTTTGTGAACCCATCTACTGTAGCCCACCAGGCTCCTCTTTCCATGGGAGTTCCCAGGCAAGAATACTGGAATGGGTTGCCATTTCCTTCTCCAGGGGATCTTCCTGACCCAGGGATCAAACCTGCATCTCTTGCATTGGCAGGCGGGTTCTTTACCAATGACCCATCAAGGAAGCCCATAAGAAGATATATCAAATTCATTTTACTAGTTGGGGCAGAAGCAGTGTTTATAAAACAATGCATTGTAGCTAAACATCCACATGGCCTTGTATTAATTCATTTCCCATGATTATAATTTTTGATTCTCCTTGTAATGAAAGAATATGTGTACAGAGATTGACTGGATTGGGAAATAGAGAGGTCACAAGCTTGGCCCCAGTGACATCTTTTGCCTCTCCATAAAAGTGGAACTGTCTGACAAGTGAACAGGCTTCGGTGCCTGGGATTGTAGACTAAAGAGCACAGCAAGTGTGTGTACAAGATTGCTATTTTTGGTAATTAAAGTGGGCCTGTTTAGTGCTGAAAGGATCAAAGATGCCATGCTCCGTTCTTTTATGTTTGCCTAAAACTTTAAAAGCTCCCAACTTTTTTTTCTCCCTGTAATCTCATAGGCTATCAGTGATTTTCCTGACAAATGAGGCTGTGTCTCTAGGTAAAGCCTGAATATGACTTGGGAATCTGATAGAATAATGGTTCTCGTCTTGGCAGGTCTGCTTCTTGAAATGCTTCCTCATTTTAAATCTCCAGTTCTTGCATTTCCATTTCCCCTGTGAGAGCTCCATTCTCACTGTTGTCAGCAGAAGCAGTTGCTCAGTGTGGTGCAACGAGCCTGACGGATGGCTTTAATTCACTGGTCCCAGACCGCCTTTATGATTGCTCAGGTCCTGGAGAGAACTGGCCACCCAAGGCAGCAATCACTGCCTCTGTGTTTCAACACCTGCCATGACAGCCACTGGGCATGGAGATTGGTGCCAAGGAGGAGAAATAGAAACAGATATTTCTCATGATTTCTGCAATGCTGGGGGCTGGCAGAGCAGGAGAGAAGGTCTTAACATTATATCATAACTGACTACCATCTCCCATTTGCCACCATTTCAAACTCGGGGTGAAATAGGGGTGGTCCCCTTGTCACAAAATGACATCAGACAGAAAATACCAGCATATCTTCTCCCGATTTCAGTTTAGGTAAACTCTAATTTGGATCTATGCGTGCGTGCATGCTAAGTTGCTTCACTCATGTCCGACTCTTTGTGATGCTATGGACTGTAGCCCACCAGGCTCCTCTGTCCATGGGATTCTCCAGGCAAGAATACCGGAGTGGATTGCCATGCCCTCCTCCAGGGGATCTTCCTGACCCAGGGACTGAACCTGTCTCTCTTCTGTCTCCTGCATTGGCAGGTGGGTTCTTGACCACTAGCACCACCTGAAAAGTCCTTATTTGCATATATAGAGGGGGATATCTCCGTGAAAGAAAGCTGTCAATTGTCATTTCTTTACTGTCCTGAGTCTGGATTAAATTCTCCTAATTTTAATTTCCTTTTATTAATTAATTTTACTTACTTGTGTTACATTATTTATGGCTATATATACCCTTATTATGCACAAATATGTCAGGAAAATGAGCAACTGACTGTAACTGGATCAAGTGTATAATATTGGGTAGGACCCTTCTACTCACCTTGTATTTCAAGTGGCTGAATTAGTTAAGATAGACAGCTTACTCTTTAAGTCCTCCTTGTCTGATTGTGTATTGCAATTTAGCTTAGTGACATTGGTGTTTTAAGAAGAATGCAGAGATGAGAGCAATTCATGACTAAACCAAAGTCTTGTTTATCATAAATTGGATCTTCATAACCAGGGTATGGAGAGCTCTTCGTAGTTTACAAAGAATGTTCTCATCTCTAATTTTCCTTGGGTCCTCATAAGAATGCTATAAGAAAGATTGTTCTCAGGGATTAAGACTATCTTCATTTTACAGTGTAACACAGTGATTTAAAAAGTAGATCTCAGGATTTGGAATCAGTATTTCCCAGATTTTAGTCTCTTTAACTTTCCCAGCAGTTATGCTGTGCTTTCCTGAGGGACAGACTTATAAATGTGACTATATTGGTGCTAGGGGAAATGTACAAAGAGCAAACTGAAGAATTCAGAGAGCTATCTCAGGCTTTTTCTAGCAGACCTTGTCTGGCTCAAAGTGTTTGCTTTTTCCTTCTCGATTGCTGTGATTCATGACTTTGCAAAATTGCAGGCTCAGCATTGCCCCAGACTCTGGAACTCATCTGACCACAGGATAGAGGAGTTTCCACAGCTACAATCAAACATTCCAGGACAATCATATAGCCCTTCTTGCTGTGCCAGCCTTGATCTCATGCCACACTTTATAATAACTGGGCCTTGTTTTTGAAATGCAGCTACTCCTATTATTCTCTGGTTTTCTATCAGAGCCTTATCCTCTTATTTTTAAGTTCCTGTTGTATAACCTACCAAGCATTTCCAAGACCTCTAGTGGTCAACTTCTTTTGTGAATAGTTTTTTGGGGAAATGCAACTATGCCCATTCATTTATGTGTTGTCTGCTGCTGCTGCTGCGTTGCTTCAGTCGTGTCCGACTCTGTGCAACCCCATAGATGGCAGCCCACTAGGCTCCCCGCCCCTGGGATTCTCCAGGCAAGAACACTGGAGTGGGTTGCCATTTCCTTCTCCAATGCATGAGAGTGAAAAGTGAAAGGGAAGTCACTCAGTCGTGTCCGACCTTCAGCGACCCCATGGACTGCAGCCTTCCAGGTTCCTCCGCCCATGGGATTTTCCAGGCAAGAGTACTGGAGTGGGGTGCCATTGTCTACGACTGCTTTAATGCCACAAAAAGTACAATTGAGCAGTTGCAACAGAAACCATGTGGCCTGGAAAGCCTAAAGTATTTATTTTCTGGCCCTTTAGAGAAAATGTTTCCTGACCCTTGCCCTAGAACTGTTCTATGCTTTGCTCTTCCAGTTTATATTATCTGATACTTTAGTCTTATCCTAAACCTAGCACAGTGGCTGGAATGTTGAAGCCCAAAAAGTGATTCCCCGTATATCTGACTGTATGCTGGTTCTCCTGCTCTAACTTACCTGTACCTTCTATCCCTGGATTCCCACTAACTGTATTTGGCCCTGCTCTAGGCAGGACACCCCATCACCTTATGTTTGTTTCTCTCTTCCCATGCTCACTGCTTGCCTTGGACACAATTTGCATTTTTAACTGCCATTTCAATGAGATCTAGCCATGGAACTAGGCTTCCTCCCCTACCATGCATCTCATCTATTCTATCCTCTCATACCCTGCTGTTTAGTGTCCTTCATGTCTCCATAGATAGATCGGTTTCCATGTCCTGTCTTCTGCCATGCTCATTCCAGTTGAAGTCAGCTATGTTCAAATGTCTCTGGGTCATTCTTCCTATTCATTTCTGGGAGAGAGCAGGAAAGATTGAAGTTAGACAAATTTCTCTTAGAGCTGATATGCTCTTATCTCCAATATATATAGCTCCAATATGGCAGGTTCTTGTGACCATAGAAGGTGTCGAATCACATATGCCTTCAAAGCCTCCAGTTAAATTGAGATCTAAAACCATACGGGCCTGCTCATCATAGGTGCTCAGTATACATGTATTCCCTTTTGGCCTAGTCTCATGGCTAAGTATTATTCTCCACCCTCTATCCACCCCATCCTTATTCCTGGAAATGTTATTTGATACTACACAGAAGCAACCAAAGCTCCTCAGTGAAAACAACCCAGAAGCCCAAAAGTTGATAATTCAAAGCATGATTCGAGTTTTACCAATAGTTTTCTACAACTTCATGTATCTTTGTAATTGTGATGAAGCACAATTGTATCCTGGTAGAAATTCTAGCAAGGAGCTGATTGTGTAAATTTTCCATGTAGATAACCTTGCATTCATCTGAAGTAAATAATATTCCCAATGCCCTTAAATAAATGGACTTGATTTTTTAAAAAAGTGTGTTTGCTCCATCATTCCATTGGAGATATCTGTATAGGTGACCACCATCTCCCCAAATCTGACACTGTACTGGTTTTCCTTCCTGTTGGCTGCACATGAATAGAAAACATGTTCGCTCAGTGCGGAAAGTTGTTTAACATAGTTTCCTTGTCTCTTTTTTGCATTTAATAACTTGGTGACCTTTGTAGACAGATTCAGATTTCTCACCTTTGTTCTCCTTATTATGAGACTATATATCTCAATCTAATAGTATTTCTGAACACCATTATTTTTTTCAACACATTTAGAATTTAAAAACACGCTCTCACCACATGTAACTTTTCTAGTTTGATTTGATAAGAAAAAAATTTTGTAGCTTCAAAAAACAGAATAATATGCGATCTAAGTAACAATGATATAGTTTTTCTATTTCCCAATTTTGTGGAAATTTTAGGCAAGTCAAAGTAGGTTAAAACATTATCTGTGAACCAGAATGATTGGCACCTTTAAGATTACTGAATGTTTCTCAGACCTCAGAAATCAGAGGTGGGTCAGGGCTTTGTAAAATCTTAAACAAAGTCCCTGAATATGTGTATTGTGTACAGATCTTTCTGAACTACTAAGCATACATTTCTCCTTCCTCTAGCAGATTTTGGAAATATTGACCAAAGATCAGGGTTGGTTACTTATCAAACACTGCTGTATAATTGTCTTTGAGTTGTAATGAGAGCATACAGTTTGATTTGTGGAGTCGTGCCCACAGTGAGGTGTTTTCCATCAGGCAGCCACTGGGCACAATTGGCCATGTAACATGGGAAGAAGATTATTTTACAATCATGCTTTGATTCTTGACATATACTGTATTTGATTGGCGATAGATAGATGGAGAGACTTAGCAGCACACACTCAAGTTGTTTTCCTTTCTCAGATTGAAGATATATTGGGTATGGGAAGGAATTTGGAGATTATTCATACTTCATTTTGCAGAGAAAACTGAGGCCTAGAGACAGAAAATCACTTGCCTAAGATTCATTTGGTGAAGGCCAAGAATCAAACCCAATTTAATAGCTTTTCATTTTTACTATTTTAGTTCTCTTCTTTTTTGGCCAGTAGGCTTTATTTTGGTAAGGTGATACAGCAAGTAAGACATCTCTAAAGACTATGCACTCTATCTGGATATTTACCAGAGGATGTGGGTGAAATGGCCTCCTTCTACGCATAGATATTTACCAGATCTCTTGCCATGGACCAGTTATTCTGGCCTTTCAGTAACTTCTTCATTCTAGTCCAGAAAGTATTAAACATTGGAATTCTTATAAGTATTCTGAACTGAGATGCACTTTGTAAGTTCACCTTTGCTGGAATGCAAATCAGTGCAAAATGGCTCACTTAATTTACGTTTCTGTCAACAGTGAGTTTCTCCTGATTACCTGCCCAGATATGTGAGGAGACTGTTGAAATGCTGAGTAGTCTCTGTTTGTGTTGAAGTGGCCTCTGGTAATTGCATACATGCCTCCCTCTACCAACAATCTTACTTAGTACATCACCTAAGAGAAGGTCCAAGTTGATGCTTTGTGAGTTTCAAGTCTGATCATTTCATACTGTTTTATTTGTAGAGAGAGCACCAGGAACATCTTGCTTTCTTTCTGTTTTGTGTCTAAATTATGTATCTGCATGGGGCTGCACACTAATTTGTTTATTAAATATTTGCAATGGCAATTATAGAGGGGGAAAGGAACATTTAGATGGCTGATTCTCAAAGCATTTATTTCACCAGTAGCCCTTTTCTTACATACAATAATAATGTGCAATATAGAGTACATGAAACATGACTTGGGAATCTAGATTTCCCCCTGCTTACTCTCCTAATATAATTTGTCAGTTTTACTGAACTTTGAGATTTCTATGAAAAATGATTTTACAAATCTTTATCTTATAGATTGAAATACTAAGGAACAAACTGGTCTAAGGCCTGAAGTGAAGTGAAGTCAAAGTGGCTTAGTCATATCCAACTCTTTGTGACCCCATGGACTATACAGTCCATGGAATTCTCCAGGCCAGAATACTGGAGTGGGTAGCTTTTCCTTTCTCCAGGGGATCTTCCCAACCCAGGGATTGAACCCAGGTCTCCTGCATTGCAGACAAATTCTTTACCAGCTAAGCCGCAAGGGAAGCCCAAGAATACTGGAGTGGGTAGCCTATTCCTTCTCCAGTGGATCTTCCCAGTCCAGGAGTTGAACCGGGGTCTCCTGAATTGCAGCTAGATTCTTTACCAACTGAGTGACCTATCACTGGGTTAAGAGTACATTTCACTCTGGGACCCAATATGGATTTATAACAATTCAGTGTCCTTCTACTTCTGAACAAGAGAGTGGGATGCTGGTGAATAAAAATTGAGATAGCAAGTTTTGAATAATTGAGCAACTCAGAGTGCATGGTAGGTCTTAAGTTGCTTATTGTGAAATTGTCATGTAAAATTAATTTATTTAAAATTAAATAAATTCTGAGCCCATGACAATTAGCACTTTCTGCCACTGTAACACCACATATGATGAAACTTGAAACATTTGAAAGATTATGGAAACTATTTCAAGTTGCTTATATTTAGCCTCATAATAATTTTACTGATCTGCTTGAGATCTCTGATAGGTTTTCCTTTTCCCAGAATATCACATGAAAGGAATCAGATAGTCTATGTCCCTTTGAATCTGTCTTCTCTTACTCAATATAATGCTTTGGAGATTTATGCACATTGTTGCATATATTTGTAGTTTGCTCCTTTTTTGTTGCTGAGGAGTATTCTATTTATTCTATTTGGAGCAGGGGGTAAATTATGCTCAGAGGCTGAGATAGCATATTTAACAGAGGTTCACTTCAGGAATTTTACAAACCAGTAACATACGGGGTAATGTGTTCCAATAAGCCTATAAAGAAGTGTACCCCAAACAATTGATAGATTAATTACACTATTGTCTCAGGCAAGGGAAGATGGCAGAGAATCCATAAGACCCAGCTGCACCCCTTAGCAACTGAGCTGTGCATGTGTGTGTGTGCGCGCTAAGCCACTTCAGTTGTGTCCTACTCTTTGTGACCCTAAGTACTTTAGCCCTCCAGGCTCCTCTGTCCATGGGATTCTCCAGGCAAGAATACTGGAGTGGGTTGCCATGCCCTTTCCTAAGGGATCTTCCCAACCCAGGGGTGGAACCCATGTCTCCTGCATTGGTAAGCAGGTTCTTTACCACTAATGCCACCTGGGAAGCCCTAGCAGCTGAGCTACTAAGTGCTTATCAATGACAACAGATGGGATGGTGATGTTCTGACACAACTTACTTCATTCTTATATCAGAACAAGTTTACTTCTAAAAACAACTTTTTTGTTTTTGCCGTCTGTGTTATAAACATGTGGATTTTAATAAATTCATTGAAGCCATAAGCAACTGGATTTGAAATAATTTCAATCCAATATACAGCACCATTATATGGACATACATTCCCCAGTAGAAGAAAGTAGTTTGATTTCGGATTGTTCTAATGTGGGGCAATTATGAATAAAGAAGTTGTTATAACATTTACATGCATGTTTGGTGTGAATATGTTTTTGTTTCACTTGTAGAAATACTTAGGTGTGGGAATGCTGAATCAAATGTTTAATGAATGTTTACATTTATAAGAAAGAGTGAAATAATTTTTCAAACTGGCTGTAGCAGTTTGAACAGAAATGTAGGAGAGTTATAATTGTTCCACATCTTTGCCAACACTTTGCATTACCAGTGATGTTTTTTAACTGATCTAATAATATTTAGAGATATCTCTGAGTGAAGTTTTACTTTCATTTCCCCAATGACTAATATTTTTTGCACATTGCTTTATGTACCATTTGAAATTTGTACCATTTGTAGATTTTTACTGATATGTCTGTGCTAATGTTTTGCCATTTAAAAAATTTTATTCTTGTTGAGTTTGGGGACCTTTTAATATTTATTTGAGCTATTTTAAATTCTAAATATATAAAAATATATATATATAATTGAGCTATTTCAAATTCTAAAAGATGATGCTGTGAAAGTGCTGCACTCAATATGTCAGCAAATTTGGAAAACTCAGCAGTGGCCACAGGACTGGAAAAGGGCAGTTTTCATTCCAATCCCAAAGAAAGAATGCTCAAACTACTGCACAGTTGCACTCATCTCACACGCTAGTAAAGTAATGCTCAAAATTCTCCAAGCCAAGCTTGAGCAATATGTGAACTGTGAAATTCCAGATGTTCAAGCTGGTTTTAGAAAAGGGAGAGAGAGGAACCAGAGATCAAATTGCCAACGTCTGCTGGATTATCAAAAAAGCAAGAGAGTTCCAGAAAAACATCTATTTCTACTTTATTGCTTATGCCAAAGCCTTTGACTGTGTGGATCACAATAAACTGTGGAAAATTCTGAAAGAGATGGGAATACCAGATCACTTGACTTGCCTCTTGAGAAACCTGTATACAGGTCAGAAGGCAACAGGTAGAACTGGACATGGAACAACAGAGTGGTTCCAAATAGGAAAAGGAGTACGTCAAGGCTGTATATTGTCACCCTGCTTATTTAACTTCTATGCAGAGTACATCATGAGAAATGCTGGGCTGGAAGAAGCACAAGCTGGAATCAAGATTGCTGGGAGAAATACCAATAACCTCAGATATGCAGATGACACCACTCTTATGGCAGAAAGTGAAGAAGAACTAAAGAGCGTCTTGATGAAAGTGAAAGAAGAGAGTGAAAAAGTTGGCTTAAAGCTCAAATTCAAATAACTAAGATCATGGCATCCGGTCCCATCACTTCATGGCAAATAGACAGGGAAACAGCGGAAACAGTGGTTGACTTTATTTTTCTGGGCTCCAAAATCACTGCAGATGGTGATTGCAGCCATGAAATTAAAAGACCCTTTCTCCTTGGAAGGAAAGTTATGACCAACCTAGACAGCATATTGAAAAGCAGAGACATTACTTTGCCAACCAAGGTCCGTCTAGTCAAGGCTATGGTTTTTCCAGTAGTCATGTATGGATGTGAGAGTTGGACTATAAAGAAAGCTGAGTGCTGAAGAATTGATGCTTTTGAACTGTGGTGTTGGAGAAGGCTCTTGAGAGTCCCTTGGACTGCAAGGGAGATCCAACCAGTCCATCCTAAAGGAGATCAGTCCTGGGTGTTCATTGGAAGGACTGATGTTGAAGCTGAAACTCCAATACTTTGGCCACTTGATGTGGAGAGCTGACTCATTTGAAAAGATCCTGATGCTTGGAAAGATTGAAGGCAAGAGGAGAAGGGGACGACTTAAGATGAGATGGTTGGATGGCATCACTGACACAATGGACATGGGTTTGGGTGGATTCTGGGAGTTGGTAATGGACATGGAGGCCTCACATGCTGCAGTTCATGAGGTCGCAAAGAGTCGGACATGACTGAGTGACTGAACTGAACTGAATACATATTTTGGATACAAATTGTTTGATATGTAATTTGTTAACGTATTTTCTCAATATTTTGGTTTTTCTTTTCATTCTGTCTCTATAAAGGTGAAAATTCTTAGTTTTGATGAAGTTCAATTTATATTGATTTATTTTATGCTTTTGGGTGGTGCTTAATACATGTTTGCTATATCTGCATTCACAAAAGTATTACTGTATGTTTTATCCTAGAAGTTTTATTGTTTTTGATTTCATATTTAAGTCCATGATCTAATTTTGACTTTTTTAAATATATGGGGTATGGAATGGATTGAGCCTTTTTTCCTATGAGTTTGACTTTTTTCCCCACATATAAGTTACACTGTGCAGTATTTGTCTTTCTGTCTGGCTTATTTCACTTAGCATACTGCCTGCCCTCCAAGTCCATGTATATTATCACAAATGCTAGGATTTTCTTCTCTTTTTGTGGCTGAATAACATACCATTATTTATATACTACATTTTATTTCTTCATTCATCCATTGCCAGGCATTTAGGTTGTTTCCATATCTTGACTATTGTAAATAATGGTAAAATAAACCTGGGAGTTGCCAGTAACTCTTGATGATAGTGAATTAATTTCCTCTGGATATATACCCAGAAGTGGGATTGCTGAATCACTTTTTGTTTGCTTTGATTTTCTTGTGAGTTTGGGTATCCAGTTGTTCCAACAAGAGGTATTTAATTGCATTTACACCCTGGTCAAAAACTCAGTTGACCACAATAGCTACCTGTGGGCTGGTAAGCAGCCTTTGAGATCATCTGGCATGAGGGCTTTACCACTGCACCAAAAAAGTCTTACTACTATATAATGGCCAATCAGAAACTTTCTTTAAAGGAGATGTAATAAAAGCCCTAACAGAAAGGACAGACACTAGGGGGAAATTAGGAAGGGTAGATTGAAGAGGTACAGAAGGCAGGAGCAAAATATACAAGAAGAGAATTGGGAATTAAGAAATCATTAGTCAAGAATTCAGAAAATATTAGGAGAATTGAAAATAGGAATAACCTATTGGCTCATTGTAGTGGAGAGCACTAGAGTTGGGAGTAATGGATCCCTACTGTTGAGGACACCAAAGAAGAACTGAATTGGTACTCCTGAGCTGTGTTCCAAATGGTATTACAGTTCTCTGTGAGCCTAGTTGTAACATTCCAATTCTTTCCTGTCCTGTTGTATTCCTTTAAGTATTCTTAGTATGAAACATACTCATGTGTGTGTGCCTCTTTTCTTTGAACCTAAAAAGGCTCAAAATCAAGCATCATGTTTGTTGGTGCCAGAACCTGTAGCACAGTCTGGCTTTGTCTGGCATACTGCTAACCCACAGATGGAGTGAGTACCAGTTAAGTCAGTAGAACTAGAACAAGATTTTGAGAGGGACTTTTGATTTATCTACATTTGAGTTTTTACAAGGATAGATTATGTATTGTGTGATTGAAAACAAAATAAAAATCAATTGACCGTTGGTCTATTTCACTACTATTTTTTCATCTGAAATATATATCTATTCTTTTACCTTTTGCAACAAAACTGTATGAAATACTGTTTTATAGTGAGTCTTAAAATTGTGAGTCCTACAGTTTTGTTCTTTTTCAAAATTGTTTTGCCTATTGCAGTTCCTTTGCATTTCCATATAGATTCCAGAATTGTCTTGCTGATTTCTGCAGTAGTCCTGCTGGAATTCTGTTTAAGAGTACGTTGAATGTGTGCATACATTTGGAAACAATGGACATCTTAGCACTGTCTTCAAATTCATAAGCAGACTATGTCTCATTTTTAGCTTCTTGACTTCATTCATAGTGTTTTGTATGTTGTTTATAGATCCTGTATATATTTTGTTAGATTATTATCTATTTTGATTTTTAGTGATGCTATAAACTGTACTTTAAAAATAGACTTCTAATTGCCAATTACTAGATGGCTATGGTGTTGATATGACTGATTCTTTTCTATATTAACCTTTATCCTGAGATCTTACTGGTTTTAGTAGTTCTTTTGTTGTTTTTATTGATTCTTTGGGATTTTCCATTTCCGATCATGCCATCTATGAATATATTTAGCCTGTAGCTTTAGTTCCTTTTTCTTGTATTATGGCCCTGGCTAGGGCATCCATTATGATGTTGAGTTTTGAGTGGAGACAGTCTTAGAAGAAAGCTTTTTTCTGTCTTAGAATTTACAATCTTAGAAGAAAGGTCTTCAGTCCTTCACAATTAAGTGTGATGTAAGAAGTTCCCTTTTGTTTCTAATTTGCTGAGAGTATCAAGAATAGATGCTGAATTTTGAAATGTTTTCCTCTATTTATGAAGACAATCAGATGTTTTTTCTTCTTTAGTCTATTGATATGGTGAATTACATTGATTGATTTCTGAATGTTAAATTGCATTCCCAGGAAAGATTCCTATTTGATCATAATGTGTTATGTTATTTTGTATACTGTTGGATTACATGTGCTAAAATATTGTTAAGAATATTTGCAACTATATTTGTGAGGAATAATGATCTGTAGTTAATTTCTCTTGTAATGAATTTGTCTGTTAACTCTGGTCACAGAATGAATTTTGAAATGAGGTCTCTTCTTCAACATTTAGTAGGTATTTTTTGTAGAATTGGTATTTTTTTCTTTAAATGTGTGATAGAACTCCACAGTGAAACCATATGGACTTGAAGGGGTGTGTGTGTGTGTGTGTGTGTGTGTGTGTGTGTGTGTGTGTGTGTGATAGTTTTAAAACACAGATTGAATATTTTTCATAGCAGTTCTGCAATGCTGCAGTTCATGGGGTAGCAAAGAGCTAGACAGTACTTAGTGACTGAACAACAACAATGTATGTTACTTGGTTCTTCTTGAGTAATCTTTGGTAGTTTGTGCCTTTTAAGTAATTTGTAACTTCACCTACATTATCAATTGTATTTACACAAAATTATTTATAATATTCTCTTATTATCTTTGCCTTTGGTATCTGCAGTGATGTCCCCTCTAATTCTTGATATTGACAATTTGTGATTCTCCTTTTGTTAACTTAATAGCCTAGCAAGAATTTTATCAATTTTATTGGTCTTCTCAAATAACCTGATTTTGGTTTTATTGATTTTATCCATTGCTTTTGTGTTTTCTATTGCATTATTTTTGCTTTCATTTTGGGTTTAGCTTGTCTTTTTAGTGTTTTTCCTAGCTTTGAGAACTTTCTTCTTTAGTAATATGGGCATATAGTACTATGTGTTCCCTTTCAATATTGCTCTAACTGCTATAAAATTTTTCATGCTATATTTTCACTTTCATTTTATTCAAAATGCATCCTTGTCTTCTCTTTAATTATTTCTTAGACTCTTGGACTATTGGAAAGTGTTATTTATAAGTATTTCGTTGGTTTCTAAATGTTTAGGGATTTTCTGGATTTTTGGATACAGATTTCTAATGCAAATCCGTTGTGGTCAGATAACAGACTTATATAATAATCATAATTTAATAATCATATGTGTACCATCATTCTTTATCTTTGTTCTTGTAATGTGATTTCTTTTACCCCCAATTGCTGCTTTTAGGATTTTTTTTCCTTTATCACATTTTAAAAACATTCAGTTATGATGTGGTGATGTAGTTTTGTTCATAACTCTTTTGCTTGGAATTCCTCAAACTTTTGGATCTGTGGGTTTATAATTTTCATTAAAGTTGATGAATTTGTTATTTATTCAAATATTATTACTTATTTGACATATTTCTCTTATTTTTTTCCTCTTATATTTGATGATATATACATCAGGTCTTTTGACATTGTGAAAGGTCACTGATGCTCTGTTCATTTTTTTGGTATTTATTTTCACTTTTTGTTTAATTTAGTACTCTATTGCTTTGCATTCAACGTAACTAATATTTTATTTTGCAGTGTCTAATCTGCTGTTAGCCCATTTTAAGAATTTGTCTTCCAAGATTTTGTATTTTTCACATCTGTAAGTTCAGTTGAGGTTTCTTTTTTATATAACCTCTATTACTTTGCTTTTGTAAATGTTTTTACTTTAATTGGAAGATAATTAATTTATAATATTTTGATGGTTTTTGCATACATCAGCATGAATCGGCCATAGGCATACATGTGTCCCCTCCCTCCTAAAACCCGTTCCCACCTGCTTCCCCACCCCACCCCTCCAGGTTGTCACAGAGCACCAGCTTTGGGTTGCCTGTATCATACATCAAAGTCCCACTGGCTATTTCTTTTACATATGGTAATCTATATGTTTCAGTGCTGTTCTCTCAAATCATCCCACCTTCTTTTTCTCCCACTGAGTCCAAAAGTCTGTTATTATGAGTTTGTCTCCTTTGCTGCTTAACATTTTTTGTTCCCCCCTGGCTTCTTCAAAATAGAAATATAATTATAGTAACTGGCTTAACATCACTATTAATTGGTCTGACTAATTCTGTCGTCATTTTGTCATTTCTGTGTTAATTTCAAGTGATTGATATGTTCTCCTCATCATGTGTCATATTTTTGTACATCTTTGAATGACTTGCAATTTTTGATTGGATGCCAGACATGGTGAATTTTGCCTTGTTCCATGCTGAATATTATTGCATTTCTTTACATATCATTGGACATGTTAAGACAAGGTTAAGTTACTTGCATATAATTTAATAATTTTGATGAGAACCTCTGTCTTGATGACACTGATTTTTATTGTCTTTGGACTTAACAATTGTGTGTCATGTTTCTGTTTTGCTTTGTGTTCTTCCTGCTATACGTGGGACTTCTTGAAGTTGTATTGATTATGAATGCCAGAACCTCCAGTTTAGCAGCTCTACTTAAAATAGAAAGCTGTTTCACCCAGTATTTTTGTGTCAACCACATGAAGGAATCAATTCAGCTCAGTTCAGTTGCTCAGTTGTATCCCACTAATTGCAATCCCATGGACTAGAGCACGCCAGGCCACCAAGTCAGCTGCCAACTCCCGGAGTTTCCTCAAATTCATGTCCATTGAGACAATGATTCCATCCAACCATCTTATCCTCTGTCATCCCTTTCTCCTCCTGCCTTCAATCTTTCCCAGCATCAAGCTCTTTTCCAACGGGTCAGTTCTCCACATCAGTGGTCAAAGTACTGGAGTTTCAGCTTCAGCATCAGTCATTCCAATGAATATTCAGAACTGATCTCCTTTAACTGGTTGGGTCTTCTTGCACTCCAAGGGACTCTCAGGAGTCTTCTCCAACACAATTCAAAAGCATCAATTCTTCAGTGCTCAGCTTTCTTTATAGTTCAATGCTCACATCCATACATGACTACTGGAAAACCCATAGCTTTGACTAGATGGTACTTTGTTGACAAAGTAATGTCTCTGCTTTTTTTTTTTTTTCCTCTGCTTTTTAATATGCTGTCTAGGTTGGTCACAACTTTTCTTCCAAGGAGCAAGCGTCTTTTAATTTCATGGCTAAAGTCACCATCTGCAATGATTTTGGAGCTGAGAAAAATAAAGTCAGGCACTGTTTCCACCGTTTCCCTATCTGTTTGCCATGAAGTAATGGGACCAGATGCCATGATCCTGGTTTTCTGACTGTTGAGTTTTAAGCCAAATTATTCACTCTCCTCTTTCACTTTCATCAAGAGGATCTTTACTTCTTCTTCACTTTCTGCCATAAGGGTGGTGTCATCTGCATATCTGAGGTTATTGATATTTCTCCCGGCAATCTTGATTCCAACTTGGTTTCTCCCAGTCCAGCGTTTCTCATGATGTACTCTGCATATAAGTTAAATAAACAGGGTGACAATATACAGCCTTGACGAACTCCTTTTCCTATTTGGAACCAGTCTGTCGTTCCATGTCCAGTTCTAACTGTTGCTTCTTGACCTTCATACAGATTTCTCAGGAGGCAGATAAGGCAGCCTAGTATTCCCATCTCTTTAAGAATTTCTCATAGCTTGATATGAAGTGATGGGACCAGATGCCGTGATCTTAGTTTTTTGAATGTTGAGTTTTAAACCAACTTTTTCACTCCCCTCTTTCACCTTCATCAAGAAGCTCTTCAGTTGTTCGTTCCTTTCTATTTATTACTTGCTATTTATTTTATACTATAGAAATTATGTTAGACAAAAAGCAAATTTGAGAAATTTTCTTATTTCAGTTCAAAATGGGTCCTCAAGCAGCAGAGACAACTTGCAACATCAACAACACATTTAGCCCAGGAACTGCTAACAAATGTACAGTGCAGTGATGGTTCAAGAAGTTTTGTAAAGGAGATGAAAGCCTTGAAGATGAGGAGCAAAGTGGCTGGCCATCAGAAGTTGACAATGCCCAATTGAGAGCCATCATCAAAGTTGAACCTCTTCAGTTCAGTTCAGTTCAATCGCTCAGTCGTGTCCAACTCTTTGCAACCCCATGAATCGCAGCACACCAGGCCTCCCTGTCCATCACCAACTCCTGGAGTTTACTCATACTCATGTCCATTGAGTCAGTGATGCCATCCAACCATCTCATCCTCTGTTGTCCCCTTCCCCTCCCACCTTCAATCTTTCCCAGCATCAGGGTATTTTCAAATGAGTCAGTTCTTTGCATCAGGTGGCCAAAGTATTGGAGTTTCAGCTTCAGCATCAGTCCTTCCAATGAATACCCAGGACTGATCTCCTTTAGGATGGACTGGTTGTATCTCCTTGCAGTCCAAGGACGCTCAAGAGTCTTCTCCAACACCACAGTTCAAAAGCATCAATTCTTCAGTGCTCAGCTTTTTATAGTCCAAGTCTCACATCCATACATGACTACTGCAATAACCATAGCCTTGCTAGACAGACCTTTGTTGCCAAAGTACTGTCTCTGCTTTTTAATATGCTGTCTAGGTTGGTCATAACTTTCCGTCCAAGGAGCAAGCGTCTTTTAATTTCATGGCTGCAATCACCATCTACAGTGATTTTGGAGCCCAGAAAAATAAAGTCAACCACTGTTTCCACTGTTTCTCCATCTATTTGCCATGAAGTGATGGGACCAGATGCCATGATCTTCGTTTTCCGAATGTTGAGCTTTAAGCCAAATTTTTCACTCTCCTCTTTCACTTTCATCAAGAGACTCTTTAGTTCCTCTTCACTTTCTGCCATAATGGTGGTTCTATCTGCATATCTGAGGTTATTGATATTTCTCCCGGCAATCTTGATTGCAGCTTGTGATCCTCTTTCAGCTACACAAGAAGTTGCTGAGTAACTCAGCATCAACTATTCTAGTTATTCAGCATTTGAAGCAAATTGGGAAGCTGAAAAAGCTAGGTATGTGTGTGTCTCATGGCCTTACTGCAAATCAAAAAAATTTTCATTTTGAAGTGTTGCCTTCTCTTACTCTGTGCAATAACAATTAGCAGTTTCTTGATCAGATTATGAAGTGTGAAACAAAGTAGATTTTATATGATACCTGGTGATGACTAGCTCTTTGACTGGACCAATAAGGAGCTCCAAAACACATCCCCAAAGCCAAACTTGCACCAGCAAAAGGTCATGGTCACTGTCTCCTGGTCTGCTGCTCATCTGGTCTACTATAGCTTTCTGACTCCTGGTGAAACCATTGCATCTGAGAAGTATGCTCAGCATTTTGATGAGATGCACCGAACACCATAACACCCGTATCTGGCATTGGTCCACAGGAAGGGCCCTGTTCTCCATGACAATGCCTGACTGTCCATCACACAACCAACACTTCAAAAGTTGAACGAATTGGGCTATGAAGTTTTCCTCATCTGCAATATTTACTTGACCTCTCACCAACCAAATACCACTTCTTCAAGCTTCTTGACAACTTTTTGCAGGGAAAACATTTCCACAACCAGCAGGAGGCAGAAAATGCTTTCCAAGAGTTCTTCAAATCCCAAAGCACAGATTTTTATGCTACAAGAATAAACAAATTTATTTCTCATTGGCAAAAATGTGTTGATTGTAATGGTTCTTATTTTGTTTAATAAAAAGAGTTTGAGCCTAGTTATAATGATTTTGTAATTCATGGGCCAAAAGAGCAATTACGTTTGCACTGACCTAATATTTTCTTAAAATATTAAGATTAAAATATTAAGACTAATAATGTAACTAACTAGTAACTTTCCTCATGTAACTCAAATTGCATGAATTACCTCTATTTAATTTTTGTAAAAATTCAAACATTCATAATATAAAGAACAGTAAAATTAACCTCCTCATACCCAGAATCCATATTCTAGAATTACCAAGTTTTGATACTCCTGCTTTATCTACACCCCCCTTATTTTAGTAAAACATTTTTTTTTAAATCCCAGGTATCTTGTAATTTTGCTTCAATATACTTTAGTATGCATCTTCAAAACCATGGATACTTCTTTACAAGAAAATGTCATTATCACACTTTTGAAGACTGACAAATTTCCTTATTTTACATACACTCAGTGCATGGGCAGAAACAAATCACAGCCTCAAAAAGGGTTAAACAAACTGTAATAAAAGTAGTCTTTACAAATGCATAGGGGAAGGGTAAGGAAAACAACAATTACTCTGGAGTTAATGGCATCAGGGACCCATTACCACTCATAGGCCTAAAGGGTCAAGGAGAAAGAAGCAATTAGAAAAATCTTGAGAATCTAGCTAAATGGAGAGATTCACCCCTTGTGATCAACAATCCGGATTTTCCTCAGACTGAGGCATTTTCTGGAATGTGAGACTTTTGATGCTAAAACTGGAAAAATCCTAGGAAAGCTGGCATGGTTTGGCCACATGGGTCCCTTTGACAATGAGTTCTCTTTGGTGGAGGTATGCATCCAACATGGCTAATCCTCTGCTCTTGAGCTAGCACCTTGCAATAGATTAACCAAACGGAAAACTAAGAGAAACAGTACCTTTTTATATAAGTTATACAGGTTACCCTCCATGGGCAGAAAATGAGTAGAGAATGGATTGAAAGTGAAAGTGTTAACTGCTCAGTCTTGTCCGACTCTGCGACCCAAGGACTGTAGCCCACTAGGCTCCTCTGTCTTTGAGATTTACCAGGGAAGGATACTGGATTGGGTTGCCATTTCCTTCTCCAGGGATCTTCCCAAACTAGGGATCAAACATGGGTTCTCCTGCATTGCAGGCAGATTCTTTACCTTCTGAGCCACCAGAGAAGCACAAAGAATGGATTAGGAGAGGTAAATAAAATATATCAGCAGGATTGTATATACCTTGTATTGGTTATTGCTCAAATATCATATTCCCTAAGATAGATATTATTGGATTGTCTGAGATAGAATATGATTTGTTAAATTAGAATCCAACACATTATATTTAGTTTAATGTCTTTTATATTCTTATTCAACAATACTTCTCCTTTCCTTGTTTTTTTTTTTTTCCTTTCTTCATTCTAATGACTTGCTGAAAAATCAAGCCAAGTTATCTTGTAACAGTCTCATAATCTAGATGTTTTTGCTTCCCTGTGATGTTTTTTAACTTGTTCCTCTACCACCTTATTTCCTTTAAATCATCTAATAATTAGCTCTAAATTCAACTTTTTTTGGTGTATCATAGGTAGTGTTATATGGAGAAGGCAATGGCACCCCACTCCAGTACTCTTGCCTGGAAAATCCCATGGACGGAGGAGCCTGGTGGGCTACAGTCCATGGGGTTGTGAAGAGTCGGACATGACTGAGCGACTTCACTTTCACTTTTCACTTTCATGCACTGGAGAAGGAAATGGCAACCCACTCCAGTGTTCTTGCCTGGAGGATCCCAGGGATGAGAGCCTGGTGGGCTGCCGTCTATGGGGTCACACAGAGTCGGACACGACTGAAGCGACTTAGCAGCAGCAGCTAGTGTTATACAATTCACATCACATTACATCAAGAGGCAAATAATGCCTTGTTTTCCTAAACTTACTGAATTGAGTACCTAGTTGGTAGATGGTGCCAGTATAATTCTTCTGTTATGAAATTCTCCAAAAACCTTTTATCTAATGATTTCATTCAGTGATGATTATTGTTTGAATATATAAATTCATTAGGGATTGCAAAAGAATAATTTTTGTAATTCTAGTATTTCTTCCACCTGTATTGGCAAGAAATCTATTGAGAGGAAGAACTTTTACTCATAAATGAGGATTATTTGGCTCCTCTGAAAGACAGTTCATGCTATTAAGTCAGGAATAATTCTTAATATTTTTTTTTTGAATCATCTATCTTGAAGGTAGTGTTGGATCCCTACCTACAATAGTAACATTTTTAGCTTTCTCTTCTTTGAACATCATTCAGTTCAGTTCAGTTCAGTCGCTCAGTCATGTCCGACTCTTTGCGACCCCATGAATTGCAGCACGCCAGGCCTCCCTGTCCATCACCAACTCCCAGAGTTCACCCAGACTCATGTCCATCGAGTCAGTGATGCCATCCAGCCATCGCATCCTCTGTTGTCCCCTTCTCCTCCTGCCCCCAATCCCTCCCAGCATCACAGTCTTTTCCAATGAGTCAACTCTTTGCATGAGGTGGCCAAAGTACTGGAGTTTCAGCTTTAGCATCATTCCTTCCAAAGAAATCCCAGGGCTGATCTCCTTCAGAATGGACTGTTTGGATCTCCTTGCAGTCCAAGGGACTCTCAAGAGTCTTCTCCAACACCACAGTTCAAAAGCATCCATTCTTTGGCGCTCAGCCTTCTTCACAGTCGAACTCTCACATCCATACATGACCACTTGAAAAACCATAGCCTTGACCAGACGGACCTTTGTTGGCAAAGTAATGTCTCTGCTTTTGAATATGCTATCTAGGTTGGTCCTAACTTTCCTTCCAAGGAGTAAGTGTCTTTTAATTTCATGGCTGCAGTCACCATCTGTTGAGATTAAGATTGTGCTTTTTAATATATTTAGAATTTTTATTGTTGTGGGTTTTACTTGCTGTAAATTCAGAGAGTTTAGCCGGACCAATTTTACAGATGGTACATTGTACCTTCTATATCATGCAGACAGACCACATCCTGGTTTGTCCGGCAGAATCCCAGTTTGTTCCCATTTTCCTACCATAATTATCAATAGCACCTCCTTTCTTTACTATGTCCTTATTTAGACTATAAATTATATCATTCATTTATATTATAGGAAACACTATAAATCTATATCTTAAAGTTCTCCAGTAGAACTCCAGAAATAGTTTATATAAATTAAATAGGCCCTGATAGAGACAGCTGAAGTGTTAAATGTAGAAGGACTTTATACTGTGTTTCCAGGTAGGTGCTCCGGATCCTTTCAACCTCTGGACTATTAAGCATTTTTAGGACTGCTTGGATGGTATATTCATTCATCAGATACTGGAAAAGATTTGTTGATACTGTCCTATGATACTTTCTATTAGAAGTGCTGCATTTCTCAAATACCCAGCTACTCATTAAATTTAGTTCATTTTGTTCTTGCTCTACTGCTAGCCTAATGATCAGTGTGTGCCCATGGAAACTCAATTCAATTGCCTCAGTGCATAACAAGGGCAAAGATGGGCACAGTGTTCTTTCCTTTAAATTACAGGCCATTTTAATACCTTATCTATAAAAAGGAAGAAAGTTCAGAACTGGTAAATTGCAACTTACATAATGTTTAAGTTGTTAAAGAGTATTTTATTAAAATGCTGGCTTCTGAGAAGTAATTTTAAGAAAATGTTAGAATTTTTTTTTTAATTCTCTAGGGGTCTTGAGTTACTATCATAAAGATTTTTCAATATATTGTAATGCTAATAGAAGCACAGTGAGGTTGACTTAGGGCTTAGACAAAATAGCAGGTCAATTTTATTTCAGTTTTGCACCACTTCCATAAAAAATTGTCAAGTGACCCTCCAACTTAACTTCTATTCTCCTCCATTGAACATCATAGAAGGACTAATTTCCAGTGTCGTGACAAGGGAAACGGCATCATTATTTAAATAAGAGATCCTGAAATCCATATTCCTGTAGTTGGCATCATTCTAGGAAAAAAAATTAATGAAAGGAAATAAATACACATTAATTAGCTGATTAATACATTCAACAAATACATTATGTTCATTATGTGCTGAGCACTGTTCTTGCTCTGTGAATTCAGCAGTGATTATGAGAGCCTATATGGGCATTACATTTTTATCGGTAAACAAAGAATGATTGAAAAAGATAGTGGCACTTCCGGTGTTGGCTAAGAGAGAGAAAGTCACTACAATCTAATTCTCCAGTTAATTACAGCCAAAATGCAGCTGCCTGAAGATGCTGAAAAGTAAATAATGACAGGAATGTTCTTTTTGTTCCCCCCTTCTTTATTGCCTGGCTTTAAACCAAGGGTGAACCAAGCCTCAGAACTGCACTTTTTCAAAATATTTTTTTTTCAAATGTTCATTTATTTATGTATTTGGCTGCATCAGTTGCAACATGCAGGATCTTTGCTGTGGAGCACAGACTCTGAAGCCATAGACTCAAGTTATGGCGCACGGTTTTAGTTACTTCAAGGCAGGTGGGGTCTTCCTTCCACCATCAGGGATTGAACCCATGTCCCCTGCATTGGAAGGAGGATTCTTAACCACTGACCCACCAGAGAAGGCCCTCAGAACTACACTTTGAGTGAGGAAAGCAAGGACTCTGAGAGAAACCACCTCTTTTTAGCCAGGGAGCTAGGGAAAGGAGATTCTGTAAATCTAAACAAACAAAAACAAAGTGTGAAGAATCCTTGAGTTGTTTATCTTTCCTTTTCTTTTCTCCCTTGGCGTCACAATGCAAGTCCCAGATAAGAAGTTGCACAGCTGTAGTGGCAGGAAAGGAGGCCATGTGGACACCTGTCGTCCTGAGAGAAAACCTGCCTCTCTGGATAGAGGAAACTATAAATAGGAGCCCAGGTGACCCAAAGAGTTGGGAGGAAAGGTTTCTTGAAGAAGATAGAACTAAAATAGGGCACTCCAAGTTCCATGTATGAATTAATCAAGTCCCAGGCCCATCCCCAACATTCCCCTGTGCGTACATGCAACAGACCCAAAGAAATAAGAAAGGCTTTAAGGATGGAAGTGCAATACACAATGCCACCCGAGTTCCAGACTAACCACTGAGATGTTCATGTGCAGAATACAGCTGAAAAGTGTAACAAAGGCTTTGAAAACCAAAAACAGACATTGGAATCATTGCCTGCATAAAATGAGAAACAACCTACAGTCTAAACATGACCAGCTTGATTGCCAGCTGAAACAAAAACAAAACCAAAATCAACGTCTCCAGAGAATTTTAACAGAACCTAGAATCTTACAACATAATATTCAAATCTAAGCTATAATCCCAAATTATCTGTTGTATGAAGAGCCAGGAAAAGTGGCCAATTCTGAAGGGAAAAGAAAACAGATGCTAATCCTAAAATGACCCAGATGTCAAAATTATAAAATAAAGTCTTCAAAGCAGCTATTATAAGCATGCTCCATGAAGAAAAGGTGAATGCTCTTAAAATGAATGGAAAGAGACTAGTTCTCAGCAGAGAATTATAACTATGAAAAAAATGGAAATTTCACAGCTGAAAACAGATCTGCTACTAACTAGGGGAAAAATGAGTTTCTTGGCAATATGCTTAGAAAGTTATTTTATGGTAAATTCCATTTTCAGTTTGTAAAAAAATATTATAGTCATTTAGTCATCAACCCCATGGAGGTGAACAGTGAGGAAAAAGATAATGCAGCCTTAAGATAATTGCCTTGGATTAGGTTTTAGTTTTGACCAAATTAACTTGCAGTGGCCTATTAGGCATAGAGTAGAGACTTCAGGTGTGATATTTTATGAAAAAGTATAGTGTTCAGGAATGAAGTTATATAAAGAGTCCTTGGTATATCGTGGTATTGAGAGCTATTGGGTTTGTTGAAATCACATAGTGTGAAACTCTAGACATAAATGAGCAGACAATCCAGGAATGAGTGCAGTGCCCTCACTTAGAGGAGGCTGAGCAAGGAAAGGAATCTGAGCATGGCAGGAAAACAAGGAAGTAAGTCAAGAGGGAGGTGTCATGGAGAAAAAATGAAGGCTGACTTTTAAGAATGAGATAGTGATGAAGTATTTAATGCTACTAAGAGGTACAGAATATGAGGAAAGAGAGGTAGCCATTGGGTGTCATAAATTGAAGGTCACTGTTGAGCTTGAAAAAAGTAGATTCAGTGAAATGGTGGGAAGAAAACCTTAACTGAAGTGGGTTTGGTGAAAGACTGGGAAGTGAGGGATATTTGCTGCTATTTTAATAGTAAATATTAGCCCAGTTTTGAGAAAATTTGCTAAGAAGCAGGGAAATGAGGAAGTAGCTTGAGGAAAAACTTGCTATCAGGGAAGAGAATCACATACTGCTGGATATGGAAGGACTCAAGTGGAAAAACTGTGGTCAAGATAAGGAAAGTGACTGGCTCAAAATTGGAAGGTGGCAGTTGGCTTTATTTTTACTGTTGATTTTCTTCCTAGCTATTTCTTAAACAAGATTTGAAAAGTTACTGTATTTACTTGTTTGTTTTACTGCACACTTAAATAAAGAAAGTCAGAAGATTTAAGCTATACATACCACAGACTGTAGCATCACTATAAAGAGCAAGACAGCCTTCTATTGTTGTCAAGACCACAAAATTTGTTTTGAGTGCAGTTTACAATTCAGTGGATGTTTATTAATAACCAATTATGTGAAAGGCACTGTTAGAAATCCAAAACTAGTTATAATACCCATCTTTTTTCCTCACAGGGTGTAAAATGTAGTTCTGTGTGGGGTTAATAAGATAACTCTACCATAAAAAAGATGTTAATTCCATATCATGTTTTTTATTCTCATTTATAGCTTCACTTTCATTCTGTTTTCTGTAGCAGTAAGTTGAAGGTCTCTTTCAGTAGACTGTGAGCCCCTGGAGGCAAAACCTGTGTCTTGCCATCTCTGTGCATTTTCTTTCCCTCACCGTCTACTCAGTACATATTTGTGTGTAATAGAAACTTATTGCATTCTTATTGACTTGAGCTCATTGATGGATTGAAATTACAATAAACATACAATAAAACTGTGTTGATTGCCAAATTAGGTAATGTTCTTCCACAAAAACTTCATTATAAGTATAGAAGTTACCAATAATTTTTAACATGCTGCTGCTGCTGCTGCTAAGTCGCTTTAGTCGTGTCCAACTCTGTGCGACCCCATAGACGGCAGTCCACCAGGCTCCTCCTTCCATGGGATTTTCCAGGCAAGAGTACTGGAGTGGGTTGCCATTGCCTTCTCTGTAAGTGACACCACTTCAATTTACCAAAAAAAGAAAAATATCAATACATTCACTGACTGCTTTACATAACAAGACCCAGTCAATTAGGTAGAAAATAATGAGTGACATGAATCTGTTTTAGGAACAGATATGTGAGAAATGTGAAATGATTGGAAACAGATTAAAGTTTGGAAGAATGCTCTGAAAAAGCAAAATAAATACCTACATTTCCAACCAAATTGAAGTGGTGTCACATGAAAATAGCCTACAGTTCATCTCTGAATTTAGTGAAAATCATTGGTTCAGGAAGAAATTGAAAATCTATAATGAGGCTCTCCCTTAACAAGTAAGACAGAACTTACTAAAAATGTCCTCATTCTAAGCTATACATTAAGGAAATTCTATGAAATGGATTAAAATTAAATGATATGAATAAAATAAACATCATTTAACTACTGATAATATGAATTGGTAAAAAGGCAAAGAGAGTGAATTGATTTTGAAAATTGAAGAAAATCTTCCTTTTAACTGAGACAAAATGTGAAGATTTCTTAATCCTCTTACACAAGTTTTATCTGTGAAGCAGCATGCTTACTCATGGTGCTCTCAGATAAGTGAATTTAAAGACATATGTTAGGAGGCGGGCAGGAGAATGGAATTGGAATCATAAGAATTCTGTTTCAGGATGGAATCTGAGGAGTTGCTATTTACAGAAGTGCTTCCTGGTGCTTATTTGAGTCTTTAGTGGGGGAGGGGTGGGATTGTAAGGACAAGCTACAAGAGAAATAGAAACTCTTGCAGCATGCTAGCTGGAGGCTTGGGACTGGAGGCGAAGGTAGTGTCTAGACTGGACTACTAAGTATGAATGAATATGCTGCCTTTATCAAGCAAAATCAGATTGTGGATTTTATGTGTCTTTCTGGGGCATTAGTGAATAGAGATGACTAGGAAGATTCCCACTCTCCACATATCAACTTTTATATGTAAACATTCACACAGAGCTGTGTTTCATATCCTTGGAGTTTTCCGTGACTTGAACTTTACTAAGGTCAGGAAGAGCTTTTAGGTCCATTTTTCTTTTCTTTCTTTCTTTCTTTTTTTTTTTTTTTTAAACAAAAGGAGCTCCTGTAGCTAAAGCATTTCCCCTTTTCTGTTACCCAGGGTGAGTACATCTTCTTTATTCAAATACCCTAAATTATTCTCTGTTCAGAAATTAAAATGATGGCAAAGAAATGCAGCATAGGGCAGGAACCAGTATAGAAATATCGTATTGAAATAGCTGAGTGGGAAATGGTTGTAATAGTCATTGATAGCAGTTCCTTCTGAATAAGTCAGTTTAATCTTGACCTTGTAAAGATAGTAAAATTCTAATTATTCTGAGAGCAATTAATAGAATATTTTAATTAACTAAATTTGAGAGAATTTTAAACTTGGAAAGAAAGAGGCAAAGCATAATAAAACAAGCTCATGGTAGACTATTCCAGAACATTATTGAGCATTTGCCAAGACTTAGTGGTAACATGTACTTTTAGAAAAATATAGTCAAAGTACAAATACTGATATTTAATCTTTTCAAAAATCAGAATGATGACATCTTACATGAACAAGCATTTAATACTTACTAATTACTTGTGCTCCCAAAATTCATTTTTAATGGAATAGTTTGTTTCTATGATAAATGAATTCTGAGTTCCAATGTTCTAAATGCTTAATGTTTAAGTTTTAGAGATTTAACCAGCAATATACTCCATATGTCTACTTAGAGCAGTATTTCACAAATACCTAACTGCCAGTGTGATTTATTTCTATGAGCAAAGCCAGTTTGAGTTACAATTCAGGATATCACAAATGCTTGTGGCCAATTTTGAGGATAACGAATAGTCCAGCCTGACTAATGCCATGACTTGTGTAAGATGATGTTGGAAAAAGCATTTTGGACATGTAGAATTGGGTGAAATTTCAAGAGTCTTGAGGCTAAGATCAAGGGATTTGCTGGTAAATTCATCTTTACAAAAATTCCAAAGTCTACCCTGGATTGTCTGACAAAACCCTTCTCCGAGTTTCTGCAATATATTGGTTAATCAAGAGACTGTATGAAGGACATAAAATTGTCTATACTAGAATGATGGGCGAGAGTATAATACTAGACACAGGATGACAGCACTAGTCTATAAACCTCAGCAGACCAGAATTTCATGTATCTTGTTCACTATTAAAAACCCAGCATCCAACTCGTGTATTAAAACTTATCAGGTACAGCAGAAAAAAAGAAAGTCATACATTTTAAAGCAGCAATAATAAAAATGTGCTTCATTTTCATTTTTTCTATAAAAGATTTGATCTCTTTTTAAATTTGTTTGCTAAAATGATAAATAAAATTACACCTCATTAATAGCTCTTAGCTCTAAATTTAGGTTTTAAATTTAGTGCAGTGCTCAGCAATTTATGAAAAAAAAAAATGAACTTAAAGTCTAACTAAATTTGAGACTTGTCCAATGAAGAGGTGGAGGAAAGAGTATTAAAGGGAGATCCCAGAATTCTGGGCCAGGATGGCTTTAAGTCTGTTGACAGTCTGGATCTCATTTCTGAGAATCTCTCATACTGGGAAACTTTAGAATGATCTAAGTCAAGCCCTTGGCTGAGAGTGAAACTCATACCTAACTTGCATGAAAAAAAATCAGGTGGATGGCTTGAGCTGTCATTTGAGGAGCCTGGCACTGTCTGTTCATAACTCATGATGTTCTTATCTAGTGACATAATATATTACTGTTTTTCATTTCTGTGAATTAAATATAAGATGATACAAAGTACTTTGGAACTGTGTCCCTATAATAAATAATACAGAACTCCAAAATAGCTGGTCATTTTAGCACATTGCATATAAAATTCAATAATGCTGAATATGTGGGATAGTAGAGACATAACATTCAAGCAAATTATTAAAATTTGGTTAAACATTAACAGGTACTTCATCATCAAATACAATGCAGATATCATTATTTGAAACTATCAATATAAATGAGTACATTATAAACTTTTGGTGTCCTTTACATGCTATAATAGGAAAGAAAACAAGATTCTCAATCTTTCAAGTAGAAATGTATCATTTTGAGAGCAGAGGCTATAATATATTCTATTGTTTATTTAATATCTTCTTTTACTTAAGTATGTTTATCAGGGTGCTTATAGATGCAATTATAAAAATACTGTAAATAGCTAAAACAGAAAGGACATTTTACTATCTCACTTAAGAACTATGCAACTATGAACTGTCCAGGACTGGTTAGTTAAGAGACTATATAATGTCAATAGTAATCCAAGTTCGTTCTTTCTATTCTGCCATTCTTAGCAATTTGGTTACTTGTGTTTGTAAAATGGTTGTGGCATTTTGTGATCCAGGCACATTCTCACATATTTGTTTTGAAAATCTGTTGTTTTTTTTTTTTTTTTGTAAGTAAGCCTATCCCAGAACACCTACCCTTAAATTTCTCTAAGAAGAGAAATAGGATTACATTGATTGGTTTAAGCTAATCACAGTGAACCCCTTGAGAGAGAAGAGGGCAGATCTCTGAAGCATTTGCCCACCCAATAGCTGAAAAAAATTGGAAATGGGTAACAAAAAATAAGGAAATGATTACTAAGTAGGCAAAAAAAAAAAAAATAAGTAAGACATGGGATTAAATATTGTGTTGGTTTGATGGTTTAGTTACTAAGTAGTGTCCAACTTTTATGACCCTTTGGACTGTAACCCACCAGGTTCCTCTGTCCATGGAAGTTTCCAGGCAAGAATACTTTAGTGAGTTGCCCTTCCCTTCTCCATGGGATCTTCCCAACCCAGGGATCAGACCCAGGTCTCCTGCATTGCAGGTGCTGTCCTGCATTGCAGGCAGATTCTTTATGGACTGAGCTACCAGGGAAGCCCTGAATATTGTGTATTCAAATATTGTGTATTCAAATATGTTGTACAGGCATTGATTCTGTTTTTAAAGAAAGGCCTGAGATCAGCATAGTATTTATATTTGGTAGTTATGTCTGAAAAGCTTTTAAGTCACAAATCCATCAGCTATTAAGCAAGAGTACCCACGCCAAAGAAAAAAAATAGATATCTTTAAATATCTTAAGAATCCTCCATTTAATGAATACAAATACAGATAAGCTATTCCTAGGGTCATAAAGTAAGAGGAGTACAAATTATGTAGTTGGATCCACATCTTTTGGTTTACAGGTGAGGAGAGTGATATTTACAGGAGGCAAATGACTTAGTAAGGCTCTCACAGGTAATTTGCAAATGATCTAGTACAAGAACTTGGGTCATCCTGATGCTGAGGTGCTTATTTCACTTTCTTCACTGTTCTACCAAAGACTTTCTGGGAATCCAATACATACTGCTACTGCAGTAGCATTTGAGTTTTTATAGTGGCAGCCCCTCTGCAGGAAAAAGCAACAGCTGCAGGAATCTAACACCAGCAAGCAAAAACGCACTGCAGTAAGCAAGCCCAGAAGGAGTCCTTTCTCCAGCAAAGTTCCTTGGCAAGCTGCAGAGCTAGCTAGGGGAATGAGTCATCAATTGACATTGGTGAATAAATTGCCACCTATAGATTTTCTTTTCTGTTTCCACTTTTTTTCTTTTACCAGATTCACTCATTATCTTTTCATACTCCTAGTGGGGCAATGACAGTAATATCTGCCTTATTAATGTCTTTTTTGCACCTGAAGTGTCAAGATAATGAGAAATTTCTGTTATTCCAAGAAAAGACTTAGAAAAAAAATAGCAAAGATTTCAAATGAAAGTTGAATGATGTGGAAATTTATGCTTTCCTTTTATTCTTAAACAACATGTTGTGATTATTATAATATAAATAGCACAACTCATGTATTTAAAATTGTCAGGTACAGGAGAACAAAGAAAGTTATACATTTTAAAGCAGCAATAATAAAAATGTGTCTTGTTTTCACATTTTTCTATAAAAAGACTTATGCTTGATCTTTTTTTTAATTTGTTTACTAAAATGTAAATAAAATTACACCTCATTAATAGTTCTTAGCTCTAAATTGAGGTTTTATTTTATACATTGTTTAGCATCATTTGTCAAGTCAAAGAAACTGGCCATTTTCTAGAGGAGCATGCATTCTTCTTAGGGTTTTAGCAGCCCTTAAAACACTCAGTCCCTGAAGCTTCTATGGGAGTGATACGTATTTGTAGATCCAGATCCGAAATTTGCAGCAAAAGTTCTCACATCCTTATACAGGGTGTCTGAGAATTACTTTTTTCATACCTTCTATCAGCTAGCTGAAAATTTCCTAGCTAGTTTCAGTGGGTTAGCCAATATTGTAGGATCTCATCTCCCATTACTTAAGGCAGACTTCTGAGAAGCCGTGCTTCTTAGAGGAAAGAATATAATAAACAATTAAAAGCAAGGCAAAGAATTGTTGAACATAATTAAATTCTTTAAGTATAAATTATTACAATTAGTTTAGACATGAAACTTGTTGGCAAGATCTCTGTCTCACATTAAATGTATGAAATGACACATTTATTGAAACCTATTTTATTAAAAAATTGAGTCTACACTTGAATAACAAATAATTTCAGGACAAATGAGTTAGTCTAGGACACTGTGGGTTGAAACTCAGTTAATGTTTGTCTCTCAAGAAATGGTACTGACTGAAAACCCACATTGCCCATTTGGGTAATATTCCTAACCTTGAGATTTACATTATTGATAAAAGCTACAAGTTACCACATATCTTTTAGGACAATTGTGTATAAAACAGGAATGAGCTGAATGAACCATGATTTAGAGTTAATACCCCAAGCAGGACCTTGATTTCATGTATTAAGTCACACGTGTAGAAATCCATGCATTGTCAAATAGCCATCCCCTACCTTAAAAGAATAATTCATTATCACTCACATGTTAATTTGCCTCAGTTTTGATCACAGAAAAATAAAGCAGTGAACCCATTAGAAGGATTACATTAAATTGTGAACTTCTGTGGAGTTGATTTTGAAAGGCATAGAACTGGTTTTCATTTCTGTATTCTGCTTGGCTTGAACCTGAGGTTAATCATTAATCCCTTTACTATTAGCTCTCTTTTATACTGTATTCAACACTTTGGTTCATTTTGAATGGTTTTAAATGATATTTTACAGTTCTATTAATTCTTTCTGGTAATTTGTACGAAGAAGCACCTAGTTGTTTGATAAGCTGCAGTGTTTGTAGATGGGTCATGAAGAATAACTTTTTAATACATAGAGAAGAGCATAGAGATTCAAATGAAATGATAGGCTCTTCTATGGGAGAAAACAGTCACAAACAACAGCTAGAAGGATCAGCACTTTTTAATGGGTTCCCTTTCTTTGGCTCCAGGGAGAGAGAGTATTTCAGTCAGATATTACCAGCATTAAAATCATTACCCAGTATAAGGGCAGATGGCTGGCCGATAATTGTTTATAGGGACAGATGGCAGTTCCTTGTACCCTCTTTCTAGTTTCTGTGTTTTTAAAGCTCAGCAGTTGCAATGTGAAGTCTTCATAGGACCATAAAATACAAACCACTTTAAATAACTCTGAACCAGGATTTTGACTGATGTGCTTAAAAGAAGCAGTCACAGTTTGAAACTCAATCTACAGAGAAAGGTTAGGTACATGGCCCTGCAGGTTATAATTTATAGGAATAGCAGACTAATTGGGGCTAGGTCTACACACTAATAAACAAACTGGCATCAGTTAAATAAAGGACTGAGTCAGGTCAAGAATTTTCCCTAAACCAGACAAAGACACAATTTTGGTAAATGCTCCATATTCAAACACCAGCATGTGCTGAGTGCCTGGCTAGTGTTCACAAGGGCTACCAAAGAAGTGCCAGGCCTTTTTCTGACCTTCATTAGCTGACTGTCTAAATGGGGAATAAAATGATACCCAGAGAGAGAGATCATTCCAGTTTAAGGCAGAGGATGCTAAATGCATGTAACACAGAGGATAGCTCTAGAGAAGATCAAATAGAGTGATTAATATGGACATGAGAGCTTGGGTTAGTAGGCATATGCAGAGCAAGGAAGGATCAGTAGTGGTTTTTCAGGTAGACAAAAAATGATATAAGCAAAGACATAGGCAGAGAGGCACAGACCTAGCCTGAAGATCCTGTATTCTTGTTTATTGTACAACATTTTATTTCTTTCTCCAGTTTCAGTCTGCTCTTAAGTGTGGTAAGGGATGCTAAACAATTTGGCACATTGATCAATTTAAAAGAATAACACTTGAGCCCAAATATGTGGGAACTTGAATTCTAGGTTATAGGTTTCATACACTGTTCTTAAAATAATTAGGAATGCCATTGAAAGTTTTGGGGAAAATATGACATGTGTAAATATTATTTTCAGTAGATTTTTTCTGGTGTTTTGTGAAGTAGGTTGGGAAAGGAGAGTCTGGATTGAGTCCAGAAAGTTATGACCAACCTAGATAACATATTAAAAAGCAGAGACATTACTTTGCCAACAAAGGTCCGTCTAGTCAATGCTATGGTTTTTCCAGTGGTCATGTATGGATGTGAGAGCTGGACTGTGAAGAAAGCTGAGTGCCAAAGAATTGATGCTTTTGAACTGTGGTGTTGGAGAAGATTCTTGACAGTCCCTTGGACTGCAAGGAGATCCAACCAGTCCATCCTAAAGGAGATCAGTCCTGGGTGTTCATTGGAAGGACTGATGTTGAAGCTGAAAATCCAATACTTTGGCCACCTCATGCGAAGAGTTGACTCGTTGGAAAAGACCCTGATACTGGGAGGGATTGGGGGCAGGAGAAGGGGATGACAGAGGATGAGATGGCTGGATGGCATCACTGACTCGATGCACATGAGTTTGACTGAACTCCAGGAGTTGGTGATGGACAGGGAGGCCTGGCGTGCTGCGATTCATGGGGGTGCAGAGAGTCGGACACAACTGAGTGACTGAACTGAACTGAACTGAACTGAACGAGATTATTACCATACTTAAGACTAAAGATGGTAAATCCCTAAAATAGAGTAGAAACCATGAGCAAGAGAAGGAAGATGATAGCCATTGTGAAGACTTAGCATCATTAAATGATTGGCTACATAAGAAAGGCCAAAATGAAGGGCAAGGGATCAAATGTTTACAACTTGAGTGATTAGGGAAAGGATTTTCCTTTACAGTAGTAGAAATAAGGAAGACAGAGAGGAGTTGTACCTTTGAATTTATTTGTATATGTTACTGAGACATCAAGATGGAGATTGCACAAGTCAGGTGGAGATGATTGATAGAAAAGACAGATGGAGGGGAATGATGGTTGAAATGGTAAAAGAGGATGATATCACTAAGGGAGAAATCTCTTAAGGAAATAATAGTATAATGAGGACCAGAGCTTGGGGACAATATCCAGATTTTAAAACTAGATGTTAAATGTCTGTTTTCAAAATATTTTAACTATTTTTCTCTCTGTGTATTTGTGCGTGTGTGTGTATGTGTAATCTTGTGGTGTCTATGGGTGAAAGCTTATATTTCTGTGTTATTTTAGTGAATATAGGATCTTCTTTTTTCTTTTTCTTATTTTATTATCCTTGGAAATAATGGCATAAAGTTTGCAAGAAATCATTCTCTTGACTAGATGTTACATTTGGAAGAAGCTGCCAAAAAGAAATAAACAACAACAGCAACCCACAGCAAATAAAAAAAAAAACATAACTGTATGCTTGCATCAACAGAAAAATGTAGTTTTGATTCAACTGAAATTTTTTTCTGCATTTCAAATGAAGCAAATGCAGTAGTAGTAATTTTATGTCAAGGAGTTTATTTTCCCTAAATGTTTCTTGTCAAGGTCTAAAATAATACATTTTATAGTGATTTTGTATGACTCTTATTTATTTTCAAAATTGTTTGATTCTATTTCAGATACCCAGAGTCATTGCCAGATATCAAATGTAGGGTAATATGAACCCCCACAATAAATATATTTCTTTGGTATATTTTGAGCTTTGAGACTGAACACATTGAAGGAGAAGGAGCCTCCTAGTACTGTAGACTTCTTACCATGGAGGATGATGGTACTATTTGTTCAGTGGGCCCTGACCCAAAACAATTTGCAGTGCTTGAATTGAAGGGGGGTGGGGATTGAATAAGCTCTGTTATTGTATTTAAATATAGTCATTTTATACAGTTTGAAATGGCATTAGACATCATGTTATTCAGTCTCCAGCTTGTTTAGGTCTAAACAAACAGACATAAACATATATTTGATTATTCAAATGATAATCATTCTATACAAGTCATAGCCCATTTTGTTTTCAGAAAACTGGGCAGGAGAAAACTCTCGAATATATTGAGCTGAAATCAGTACTTCCGGTATGAGGGACAGTTTGGCTTTACAGCGAGACAAAGATATTAGAACATTTTGTGCTTTTTTAGTTGTCTTTTAAATTTGGGTTATGTGTCACTTATCTGTGCCTTCTTACCAACCAGTGCTCCCTGTTGTAATACCCTTGCCTAACAATCAGTTAATAGTGATGCTCAGGAGGTATGTGAACAGTAGACTATGAGCTCTTTGAGAAGAGGGATTATAAATTATTCTTCATTGTGTCCCTTGTCGATAGCAGCGAGCACAGTGCCTGGTAAATAGCAAGTGCTCAGTAAATGTTTAATGAAATGAGGCAGGGAAGAAGAAAGGAGAGGAGGGAAAAAGGAAGAAATTTATAGAAGGAGAATGATTCATATTATCTTTGCCAATTTTGACCTTTAATATGGCAGAATCATCGACTGAGTGCAGCATATCTTGCTTGACACACTTTACATATTTATATAATTCCCTGGGATTATTATTATAGAATTTCTAATCTAAATTTATCTTGATCTTTAGTACATTGGTTATCTGTGTCATGAAATGCCGGGGTCCAGCCCCGGCTGATCCAGGGTATTCGAAGGAGAAACAGCATAGGTGACCTATTTATTTGAATATTTATCAAAGATATAAAGAGTAATAGAATGAGGATAGCTCAGTGAGGAAATTCAGTGGAGAAAAGAGGCTGAGTAGCTTGGTTTACGCGGGAGACCAATAAAACTTCACGACAAGAAGTTTTCACCACTTACATAGGCCGCAGGTGTCCTTCTGTTCTCCCGGAAGGAGAGGAGACACTGAGGCCTCCCCGGTCGGATCTTAGAAGCCCAGGCATAATTAGTAAGCATGGCGGGTTCTGCGCTCCAGATGGAGACTCAACCAGAATTTGAGAGAAAGAGAGACATGGGGAGACCAAGTTTCGGTGAACAAGGCCTGCACTTTATTTTTCCAAAGTAGTTTTTATACCTTAAGTTATGCATAGAGGATAATGGGGGAAGGGGTGGAGTCATGCAAGGACAGCAGTTCCTGGTCCTAATCGAAGCCAGGCTTTCAAACTTATCATATGCAGAAATTCAGGTGATTTACATCATCTTCTGGCCAGGAGGCCTGTTAACATTTTAAGAAACTTATTTTTCTCTAAAGGTGATTATTCTAAAGTCAGGCGCCAGCCTCCAAAAAGCACTGGACAAAGCTGCATTCCTATAGGGCAAAGGTGAGGTGGGCTCAATCAAGAAAAGAATTAACTCAAGGGTCCAAGGTTACAAACATTGAGGCTATTACTTACATTTCTATACACCCATTATATCAATCAATACACTGCCAAGGACACAGTAGGTAAGGGGTATGGAGACTTAGCAGCAAACATTGGCCCAATAAGTGAAAAACCCTTCACCAATACAATTTCTAATCAATCTTTTAACTGCTCAAAGGACTCTGTATTTAGACAGTTTAGAACATCTCATGCCTCTCACAGTTGGGAGGTCTGAGCAATCACATGTGGCTGGAAAAACCTTCAGGCAGGCTAGAGGATTTCCAAAGGAGTTTGTAGGTTGAAACACTATCACACCCAGGAACTTTATTAACTGGAGCTATAAGTTAACTCCTTTTTCAGAGAGAGGTAGTGGGGGACAGCCCTCCCATAAAGTCAGAGGTGTAGGTGAGAGGACAAAGCAGAAAGTTAGGCACACTCTGGTTTTGGGGGTAGATGCTCGAGAATTTCCAGGGGGGACTCCTGAGGCTCGATTCCGCCTTTGTGTATGCCGAGCCTCCTTCCTCATGACCTTTGCCAGGGGCGGAGCTCCTGCTCCCGGCAATGAAGATCTTTTTTGTATAGTTCTTCTGTGTAGTCTTGCCACCTCTTCTTAATATCTTCTGCTTCTGTTAGGATCATATCATTTCTGTCCTTTATTGTGCCCATCTTTGCATGAAACGTTCCCTTGGTATCTCTAATTTTCTCGAAGAGATCTATAGTCTTTCCCATTCTATTGTTCATGACACAGATAACCACGATGGTGTGATCACTGGACGAGAGCCAGACATCCTGGAATGTGAAGTCAAATGGGCCTTAGGAAGCATCGCTATGAAAAAAGCTAGTGGATGTGATGGAATTCCAGTTGAGCTATTTCAAATCCTCAGAGATGATGCTGGGAAAGTGCTGCACTCAATATGCCAGCAAATTTGGAAAACTCAGCAGTGGCCACAGGACTGGAAAAGGTCACTTTTCATTCCAATCCCAAAGAAAGGCAATGCCAAAGAACGTTCAAACTACCACACAATTGTACTCATCTCATACATTAGCAAAGTAACACTCAAAATTCTCCAAGCCAGGCTTCAATAGTATGTGGACGATGAACTTCCAGATGTTCAAGCAGTATTTAGAAAAGGCAGAGGAACCAGAGATCAAACTGACAACATCCATTGGATCATTGAAGAAGCAATAAAGTTCCAGAAAAACATCTACTTCTGCTTTATTGGCTATGCCAAAGCCTTTGACTGTGTGGATCACAACTGTGGAGAATTCTTCAACAGATGGGAATACCAGACCACCTTACCTGCCTCTTGAGTAATCTGTATGCAGGTCAAGAAGCAACAGTTAGAACTGGACATGGAACAACAGACTAGTTGTAAATCAGGAAAGGAGTATGTCAAGGCTGTATATTCTCACCCTGCTTATTTAACTTGTATACAGAGTTCATCATGCAAAATGCCATTCTGGATGAAGCACAAGCTGGAATTAAGATTGCTGGGAGAAATATCAATAATCTCAGATATGCACCACCCTTATGGAAGAAAGTGAAGAAGAACTAAAGAACCTCTTGTTGAAAGTGAAAGAGGAGAGTGAAAAAGTTGGCTTAAAACTCAACATTCAGAAAACTAAGACCATGGCTCTGGTCCCATCGCTTCATGGCAAATAGATGGGGAAACAATGGAAATAGTGACAGACTTTGTTGTTTTCAGCTCCAAAATCACTGCATATGGTGACTGCAGCCATGAAATTAAAAGATGCTTGCTCCTTAGAAGAAAAGCCATGACCAACCTAGACAGCATTTTAAAAGGTAGAGATATTACTTTGCCGACAAAGGTTCATCTAGTCAAAGCTATGGTTTTTCCAGTGGTCACATATGGATGTGAGAGTTGGACCATAAAGAAAGCTGAGCACCAAAGAATTGATGCTTTTGAACTGTGGTGTTGGAGAAGACTCTTGAGAGTCCCTTCGACAGCAAGGAGATCAAACCAGTCAATCCTAAAGGAAATCAATCCTGAATATTCATCGGAAGGACTAATGCTGAAGCTAAAACTCCAGTACTTGGCCACCTGATGTGAAGAACTGACTCATTGGAAAATAACCTGATGCTGGGCAAGATTGAATGTGGGAGAAGAAAGGGATGACAGAGGATAAGATGGGTGGATTGCATCACCAATTCGATGGACATCAGTTTGAGCAGGCTCTGGGAGTTGGTGATTGACTAACTGCAGGTGATGGACTAACACCAGGGAAGCCTGGTGTGCTGCAGTCCATGGGGGTCACAAAGAGTCATACATGACTGAGCGACTGAACTGAACTTTGTTCATTGCAATGTGTTTTTTTTTTTTTTTTTTTTTTTTGAATGGCAGGTCTTTGTATGAACAAAACAATCTCTGGAAATGCTTCTACTCACCTTTAGTATTCTAGCACAAAAATCTAACTACCATTATTCCAACTGAATACATCTGATCCTAGGTGCAGTAACCTGAGACAGTTGTAAAAAATCCTAATAATTCATCATGGTGCCATGACTCTTGATGGGATTCTCTGATGTTAACAAACACACACAGTGGCGCCCTCTGTTACAATGTAGCTATAATACATTATTTACAAGGGAAATGTGAAGATTTAATCAATCAGTAATGACCAAGTTTAAAAAAATTGAATCTTTGTTTTCAGTCTCCTAAAAGCAATTTAAAAGAATATAGGGTTGTTTCCCTGGATTGGTGGAAATTTAACATATCTTTGTACAGATGGGGAGGGTTATCGTAAGGAAGCTATCTCCTACATAGTTATCACGACTGCCTTAATTTTCATTTTGACCTAGGGTATCATTGTCATATATCAGTTTCAAGATAGTGGAAATGCTTATTAGATTTATATCTCCTGATAAACAAAGAAAGTAACTTTAAGCTTGATAGAGACTCAGATTAGCTGGCAAGAAAAAGCATTAAAGTCCCTCTTTGCTATGTGTCAACCAGCACAGTAAAAAGAGGTTATTTTCAGGACATGATGCTAGTGAGAAAAATCAACCAGGAAGCCATCCATTTTTAGGAGGTTTAAAAATTTAGTGCATAGGGAACAATGCAGGCAGTCTCTTTTATCAAATAGTTTGTTTTCCAAAAATGATAAGGATATTAGGATATTGGGGAAATTATTAAAATAGGAATTAAAGTAGTAGAATAGATGTCAGCTGGATGTGCAAGTAAACAGATTGCAATAAAAGAAGAGATGTTTTGGAGCAGAATAAGCAAAATGATGCCATGTAATCATGTCCAAGTACAATGTAATTTTGTACTAAGTACCCACATACTCCCTCTTATACTTGACCCCCTCCCTGCTCATGTACACATATGTATACCTACACTCCTACCAACTTAGCCATACTATAAACATACTCATGTGTACATTAATATACAAATGTGTGTGACAAGTATGTTTGAACTCACTTTGGAAAATAAAACCATGGAAAAATTATAGCCTGATTCAGTCTTCAGTGGTAGCGTTCCTTTTCTTTCTTTCTTTTTTTTTTTTGATTAATTATCTTTTTTTTTTTTAAACTTTACAATATTGTATTGGTTTTGCCGTATATCAACATGAATCCGCCACAGGTATACACATGTTGCTTGGGGCTGGTGCACTGGGATGACTCCTTTTCCTTTTTTAAAATTGTTGTTTCATAAAGTGCTTATTGTGTACCCTTTCATGTATGAATTTCTTTCATTGTCACATCAGTCTATGAAGTAGATACTGTTACTATGATTTTCCATTTAAGAGATGAAAAAATCACCATTCCATCTCCATGTTTATCTCTGAGGTGCTATTCTGGCATTCCAATTAGGTTACTGTGATGTCACCTCTTGATGTTTGCTGCTGCTGCTGCTGCTGTCGCTTCGGTTGTGTCTGACTCTGTGCGACCCCATAGAGGGCAGCCCACCAGGCTCCCCCGTCCCTGTGATTCCCCAGGTAAGAACACTGGAGTGGGTTGCCATTTCCTTCTCCAATGCATGAAAGTGAAAAGTGAAAGGGCAGTCGCTCAGTCGTGTCTGACTCTTAGCAACCTCATGGACTGCAGCCTACCAGGCTCCTGTGCCCATGGGATTTTCCAGGCAGGAGTACTGGAGTGGGGTGCCATTGCCTTCTCCCTTGAGATGTTTAGGATGGTCCTTTGGAGCCTTCCTGGGAAAGAAGCCTACTCACTTAAGACAGATGGAGTAAACCTAGCCATTAGCTAAGGTTGGCCCTTCTTGCCCTTCACAAGTATTATTTAATTTCCCATCAAGTAATCTCAAAAGTCAAGTTGACTTCCTTCTTTAGTGACATAGTGAAGTCGCTCAGTCTTGTCCAACTCTTTGCGACCCCATGGACTGTAGCCTGCCAGGCTCCTCTGTCCATGGACTCTTCCAGGCAAGGATTCTGGAGTGGGTTGCCATTTCCTTCTCCAGAGAAGGAAATATCATTTTAGTGACATAGAACCTGCCTATTTTTTTGTCCTGTTTCTCCTCAGAGTCCAGAGTGAAGGCTCTCTCCTCTTTTTTCCTGCGCACATTGATACAAGATATATTTTTTCACATTGAAGCACCTAAGTTAAGAAATATATCTCCACAGTTTAACCTACACTTCTGCCTGCCATAATTCCAAATGGTCATCTTAGCAATAATCCTCGTTTAGAGATGGTCCATTGATATTAAGAAGGTAGCAAACCCTAATAGCAACAATGCTCATATTGACATAGAAGATGACCTTTCTGATTTGGAATCATCTTCCCGGTATCTCAGCAGAGACAGTGGGGGACATGAGAGGTGCCGATAGGAGCCCAAATTTGGCAAATGGCTAAATTTTCTGCCTTTCCCATTGCATTTCAGAAGTCTTGGATCATTGGGAATAATAAGAAAACCCATCCAAACTGCTGCCAACTTTTAAATACTACATTTGAAGCATCTAGTAATGGCCTCCCTGGTGTCTCAGCTAAAGAATCTGCCTGCAATGCTGGAGATGCAGGTTTGATCCCTGGGTTGGGAGGATCCCCTGGAAGAAGACATGGTAACCCACTCCAGTATTCTTGCCTGGAGAAGCCCATGGACAGAGGAGCCTGGTGGGCTACAGTTCATGGGGTCACAAAGACTCAGACACGACTGAAGTGACTGAGCATAGCACAATAATTTAAAATAAATGAAACATCAGACATGGTCATACTGAAGACATTTTGGATTGAAAGGAGCTTTAGAGATCCCAAAGCCCAATGGCTTCAATTTCCTTACCCATATAAGACAGAGAAAAGGACCTAGTCCTATGTATCTTTGTCACTGGAACACCTGGCATGATACCTTCCATAGTTCATGTTCATAACACGTCTGTGAGGCTGCTTTATACTTAGAATTGTGATTGACCTACCCAGGAATACATGGGTAGTAATGGAAAAGTCCAGAAGCCTCATTTTATGCCTGTGACTGATGTTTCTAGCCACTTACAAGACAGGGCCTATTCTAAAGGTCACATTTTGAATCCCTAAACTATAACCCTATAACCCTACACAGCAAGAGTCTGCTCAACCCTAGATGGCTGTTAAGGTAGGTATTAGACCTGCCTTCTAAAAACTGCAGTGTTAAGAGAAGTTGGGGCATTTACTTCTAGCCACTCCTCTTAGCTCTTGTTTTCAAAATAGAAATCCGCATGACTTTCCAATGCATAACTGTGAGACTTAATTTCTTTTCTTCAGGGATAAGCAGTTTTAAAAATGTATAAACATAAGCAAATTTGCCCAGAGAGGACAATGTCCTCATATTCCCATTCCCAAAGAGTTCAGGCTGGCAAAGTACAGCTCTTGGTTTTAGCCATAATTAATTACTTTGACGTATTACCTATTTTACCTGAGGGACCACAAAGAAAGGGTAGAAAGCAGGCCCAGTTATAACAAGGCATCGTTCCCAGCATATTGCAAGCAGCAAGTAACACATAAGGGAATAACCATGCAGCCTCAGTCAAACAGTGCCATTCTCTCAGGTTAATATTATTGGAATTATTAACTTCTGAAATGCTTCTAGGAGGAACTACTTTGTATATGACAGGTCCCCTGTGCTTAAGTGGAAAGAAAAGCCAATAAATTATCAAGCAGCACACGTGATTAAGGAGTGAAGCAGGGAAAGAAAAGGTTTGAGGTGTTTTGAATGTGTGGTCAGCACAGGGATAAATTAAGCAATATAAAAAGATAACCAAAAGCATCTGTGTACCAGTCTTTGCCCCAAGCTCTGTCAGCTGCAATCCTGAGAATCTTCTGCAAACATCAGATCAGCGGTGCCCAGTCCTTGAGCCAGTTCTGACAAAAAGCAGCCAGAAAGCCATTAATGACAGAGCCTGCCTAGTATTGTTCAAATGACTTATAAACCTGAACCCTTTTAATCCTCACAACAACCCTTTGAGGTAGAGACTGATACCCATTTTGCAAAAGAGTAACCCAGAAAACAAAGATGTTAAACAATTTACCCAAATGTCATAGTTAAGATAATTCTAGCTGCTGTAATATGAATAAGTCCTCCCCAAACTCAGGACTGAACCAAATAGAAGTGTATTTCTTGCACACACAATTTAGCACAGCTCATAAATGACAAAAGTACCTTATTCAAAGTCAGTGGCCTCATAATTGAATTACTTTTCCAATTCACCATTATTATTGCAAAACAGACACTGTAACATATTAAGGCCAGTTACACCCTTGAAGCAAAGAATGAGTACCTCACCTCTATGCTTGTTGTAATGGTGAGATGACAAATGTGTTTAAATTGGTGTTACAACTACCTAGGTTTAAAACTTAATTTTAGAATCAAAAACAAAGCATGACCTGATAGTAAGAACTTTAGACATACCAGGCATGTCAAAATGCTTTGAATGTACTTTTCACTTAACTCTCATAGTCTTGCATTTAAGGTACTACTAATCAGTTCAGTTCAGTTCCTCAGTCGTGTCTGATTCTTTGTGACCCCTTGGACTGCAGCATGCCAGGCCTCCCTGTCCATGACCAACTCCTGGAGTTTACTCAAACTCATGTTGATTGAGTCAGTGATGCCATCCAACCATCTCATCCTCTGTGTCCCCTTCTCCTCCCGCCTTCAATCTTTCCCAGCATGAGTTCAGTTCAGTTCAGTTGCTCTGTCCTGTCCAACTCTTTGTGACCCCATGAATTACAGCACGCCAGGCCTCCCTGTCCATCAACAACCCAGAGTTCATCCAAACTCATGTGCATCGAGTCAGTGATGCCATCCAGCCATCTCATCCTCTGTCGTCCCCTTCTCCTCCTGCACCCAATCCCTCCCAGCATCAGGGTCTTTTCCAATGAGTCAACTATTCGCATGAGGTGACCACAAGTATTGGAGTTTCAGCCTCAGCATCAGTCCTTCCAATGAACACCCAGGACTGGTCTCCTTTAGGATGGACTGGTTGGATCTCCTTGCAGTCCAAGGGACTCTCAAGAGTCTTCTCCAACACCACAGTTCAAAAGCATCAATTCTTTGGTGCTCAGCCTTCTTCACAGTCCAACGCTCACATCCATACATGACCACAGGAAAAACCATAGCCTTGACTAGACGGACCTTTGTTGGCAAAGTAATGTCTCTGCTTTTGAATATGCTATCCAGGTTGGTCATAACTTTCCTTTCAAGGAGTAAGCATCTTTTAATTTCATGGCTGCAGTCACCATCTCCAGTGATTTTGGAGCCCAAAAAAATAAAGTCTGACACTGTTTCTCCATCTATTTACCATGAAGTGGTGGGACCAGATGCCATGATCTTAGTTATTTGAATGTTGAGCTTTAAGCCACCTTTTTCACTCTCCTCTTTCATTTTCATCAAGAGGCTCTTTAGTTCTTCTTCATTTTCTGCCATAAGGGTGGTGTCATCTGCATATATGAGGTTACTGATATTTCTCCCAGCAATCTTGATTCCAGCTTATGCTTCTTCCAGCCCAGCATTTCTCATGATGTACTCTGCATAGAAGTTAAATAAGCAGGGTGACAATATACAGCCTTGACGTACTCCTTTTCCTATTTGGAACCAGTCTGTTGTTCCATGTCCAGTTCTAACTGTTGCTTCCTGACCTGTATATAGGTTTCTCAAGAGGCAGATCAGGTGGTCTGGTATTCCCATCTCTTTCAGAATTTTCCACAGTTTATTGTGATCCACACAGTCAAAGGCTGGGTCTTTCAAATACTAATATTGCCATTTAAAAAAATTTTGTGAATGCATTTCTCTCCTTAATCAATTTTTAATGTTCTTGTTGTAAAATAAAACATAGACTATGAAAACATACTGAACAAATATATGGCATGAAGGGCTACTATAAGGTAAACCCATGTGTACCCAATTGAGGTCAAGAAACAGAAATATAGCAGCCACCCTGAAGCCCTTCCATTTCCCCGTCAAATCAAAACCTCTCTCTTTCCCCACAGTGACTTCCATCTTGGTTTTACAGTAATATTTTCCTCATATGTATTTACAATTTTGTCTATTTTTATGAAACTTTTTATATTTTAAAAATTATTTAATTCTGAAGATTCTCCTTACACCTGTTAGCTTTATTAATATCTGATGAAGAACTCAAAGAATATGTTGCATGCTCATGGTGTAATTAAACATGTTCCTCTACCCTAGTATTTCCTGCAAATTGGCAGATCAGTGTGAAGCTTGCTTCAGATTCTTATTTGTTCTCTTCAGTAAACTACAGTCAGAGTTGTATTTTTAATAATGAGACATACATGTTTTGTTCCATCTCTTTTTGTGGTGTTAGCAGCTATTTATGGTCAATGCCTAGACCAAATAATCAATTAGGGATTGGAAATTATAAAAATTCTAATTCTATTATTGCTTATAGATAGTATACTTAGAATAGATGTATCTTCTACAAATTGATTAATGAGAAGTAAAATTTACATAGAAGAGGAAGGACACATGCATTATCTTTCCTTTTATTTGCCCACTTTATTTTTTTTTCTTTTATTTTTTTATTTTTTTTCTAATTTTATTTTATTTTTATACTTTACATAATTGTATTAGTTTTGCCAAATATCAAAATGAATCTGCCACAGGTATACATGTGTTCCCCATCCCGAACCCTCCTCCCTCCTTCCTCCCCATACCATCCCTCTGGGCCGTCCCAGTGCACCAGCCCCAAGCATCCAGCATCGTGCATCGAACCTGGACTGGATTTGCCCACTTTAATATAAAGAAAGGTGAACTTCCAAAAGTGAACAAATCATTTATTATTTAATATCATTAAGTACTCATGGACTTAAGATATTTAATATATTTCAATTCATTGTATCATTTTTGAAATTTTGTATCTATATTTCACATAATATTTAAAAACTTAAGCATTTTTAAGTGTACAATTCAATTCAGTAGCATTATATTTATGGTGTTTTGTAGCTATCACCACTATCTATTTTCTAGTTATATGTATGTTTTTATCCTGACAGAATGTTAAATTGTGTCAAAGGCCTTTTTTCTTATCAATTGAAAGAATCGCGTCTTTTTTTCCGTGTTCTTTAATGTAGTATATTACATTGATTTTCTTATGTTGAATGATCCTTGCTTTGCTGTGAGAACTGCCACTTTGTAATGGTGTACAATCATTTAAATATACTCTTGGAATCAGTTTGCTAGTATTTTGTTGAAAATTTTTGCTAATATATTCATAAGGAATATTGGTCTGTAACTTTCTTTTGTTATGATGTCTTTTTTTGGCTTTGGTATCATCAAATGAATAAGTTATTGGTTCCTACTCTTACATTTTGGAAGTGTTTGAGAAGCATTGGGTCATTTCTTATTTAAATATTTGGTGAGAATTATATGTGAAGAAGCAATCTGGTCCAGTTCTTTTTTATTTTTGATTACTGATTTAATCTCTTGTTAAAGAACTATTGAGCTTTTCTGTTTCTTCATGAATCAGTTTAGGTAATTTTTGTGGTTTTAGAAATATGTCCATTTCATCCAGGATACCTAATTTTGTTGTACAACTGTTCTTGATTTTTTCTTAACAATCCTTTTTGCTTTGTAAGGTTGTAAATAACGTTCCTCCTACTTTCACTTCTGGTTTTAGTTATATGTGTCATCTCTCTTTTCTTTGACAATCTAACTTAAACATTTGTCAACTTTTGTTGATCTTTCAAAGAACCAACTTTTTTAAAAAAGTCTGTATTTATTTTATTCTCGTTTTCATTCTTTTCTGTTCCAGTCTTTATTATTCTCTTCCTTCTGCTAGCTTTAGTTTTAAATTATTCTACTTTTTCTAGTTTATTAAGGTATAAATTTAATTTATCTATGATAGATCCTTCTTTTTTCATGACTGAGTAACTAAGCACAGCACATTTTCAAGATATTTATGCCTTTGGCATTTATAGCTATGGCTTTCCCTCTGAATGCTGCCCTTGCTGCATCCTATAACTTTCGGTGTGTTGTGTTCTCATGTTTATTTTTCTCTTAGTATGATCAAATAACTCTTGTGATTTCTTCTTTGACCATTGATTGTTTGCTGCTGCTGCTGCTAAGTCACTTCGGTCATGTCCGACTCTGTGACCCCATAGACTGCAGCCCACCAGGCTTCCCCATCCCTGGGATTCTCCAGGCAAGAACACTGGAGTGGGTTGCCATTTCCTTCTCCAATGCATGAAAGTGAAAAGTGAAAGTGAAGTCGCTCAGTCGTGTCCGACCCTCAGCGACCCCATGGACTGCAGCCTACCAGGCTCCTCCGTCCATGGGATTTTCCAGGCAAGAGTATCGGAGTGGGGTGCCATTGCCTTCTCCATTGATTGTTTTGCAATGTGTTATTTTCCATATATTTGTGAACCTACCAGTTTTCCTTCTATTACTGATCTATCTTCATTCCACTGTGGTCAGAAAAGATACTTTGTATGATTTTGATCTTTTAAATTTTTGAAACTTGCTTTATAACTTAACATAGGGTCTATCCTATAGAATGTTTATGTGCAATTGAGAAGAATGTTTATTCTGCTGTTGTCTGGTAGAATGATTATTATGCATCATGGGTTTATACTGTTTTTCAAATCCTCTATTTCATTATTAATCTATATAGTCATTCTGTCCATTATTGTATGTGGTGTATTGGAGCCTCCAACTATTATTGTAGAATTATCTATTTCTGTCTCCAATTCTTTCAATGTTTGCTTCATTTGGGAGCTCTTATTTGGTTTATCATTGCTTATTAACCATATTTTTATAATTGTTATATCTTATGAATGAATTGAGTCTTTTGTAATGTCCTTTTTCTCCTGTAACAGTTTTAGACTTGAAGTATATTTTTCTGATATTAGTATAGACACCTTAGATCTCTTTGGGTTACTATTTGGATAGAAAGTCTTTTTTTCATTTGTCTGTTTTCAAGATGTGCTTCGCTGGTGGCTCAGATGGTAAAGAATCCACCTGCAATGGGTTGATCCCTGAGTTGGGAAGGTCCCCTGGAGGAGGGCACGGCAACCCACTCCAATATTCTTACCTGGAGAATCCCCATAGACAGAGGAGCGTGGCAGACTACAGTCCATGAGGTTGCAAAGACTCGGACATGACTGAGCGACTGAGCGTAGTGCATTTTCAAGATATTTATGCCTTTGGATCTCTTGTAGATAACATATAGATTCATATGTCTCACGAAATTTGGGAAGTTTGGGGCCATTATTTGTTCATATATTCTTTCTTCCCTTTTCTTCTCCCTCTTGGACTCACATGATGTGCATGTTGTTCTGTCCATAGTGTTCCACAGATCTTTTAGGTTTTATTCACTTTGTTACACTGATGCAAAACTGCCATTTTATTTGTTTTTTTCTTCATTTTTATTGGAGTATAGTTGATTTATAATGTTGCTTTACTTTCTGCTGAACAGCAAAGTGAATAGTTTTACATATACACATATCCACTATTTTTTAGGTTCCTTTTTCCATGTAGACCATTACAGATTACTGGGTAGCATTCCCTGTGCTATACAGTAGGTCCATATGGGCATATTTAAGATAGTTGTTTTAAAGTCTTTTTCTAGTAAGTGTAATGTCTTGACTTCCTCAGGTATGGTTTCTATCACTCTATTTTGTTTCTCTGAATGGGTCATACTTTTCCACTTCTTTGTATGCTCTTTGATATGTTTTGTTGCTGAAAATGGGAAATTTGAATATTATAATATGATAACTCTTGAAATCAGACTTTCTCCCTTCCCTAGGATTTGCTTTCTGTTGTCATCATTGTTGAAGGATACACTAGTTATTTTGTTTAATGACTTTCTAAAACTATTTTTGTATACTATATTCATTGTTTGTGGTCAGTGAAGTCTCTCTTCATTAGTATGTGCTCAGGTAATATTTTAACAGATTTTCTGGAATGCTAGAAGCTAAAACAACAACAGCAAAGAAAAAACAAACAGATAAATCCCTAAAACACAAAATACTTCTCCTATTCCTATTGGTTTGCTCTGTGTGAGGACATTCCTTCCACAATTGGCCAGGCTTGAACTGAGCTGGAGGATTAGCTTTAGTTGAAAACTGTATCTTCTTCAGCTTTTACTGAGCATTCACATGGCTTTCTAAATTTCCCTGTATATACAGATCCTTTTGAGTGTACTAATTTCCCCAAGAAACTCAAGTTTTGTCTCCTGGGCCTTAGGTGGACTATTTTATGTTTTGTCATCAAGCATCTGTGGACTGTTATTTCAGCTTGTAGCACTTTTGAGCAAATCCTACCACTTTTCTAGCCTAAATTCTGAGTTATTTGAAACAGAGTTAATTGCCTTACCTTTGTCCTTCAGGTATCCTCCAAATGAGTTAGAATACACATATACAATAATTTGTGAACAAGGCCTAGTCTTCTCCCTTTGGATCCAGGTATCAGGATCCCACACCAGGAAATCAGATTTGTATCTTTAATAGAAAAACTGCCACCATGCTGGAAAGTAGTGGGTCAAGGGCTAGTATAAATTCCATAAAATTTTTCTATTGTTTCAGGTTTTTTTTTTTTTCTTGATTCAGTGTTTACTTGATTGCTCTAAACCTTTGACTGTTTTCTAGAGTTCTGAAAACTTCTGGTGATTTTGTGATGTTTCTTTGGTGAAATGAAAGCTTGGAGCTGCCTACTATGCAATTTTACTAATGTAGTCCTTTTTCAATCTCAAACTTTTCCATATATGGTCAGTAAGATCCCTTTCAAACTGGCCCATGAGTTCTTTTAACATGACTCTAATAGTTTTTCATAACATATATATTGTCTTATATGATAAAATATGGCTGACCTAGAATCAGTTATTTCTCTAAGATGCCCTAGTTTCTTTTGATACAACACAGTATTTCAAGTCACAAGTTGGATGTTAGACAACTTGTTAGTATTTGTTATGGCCAGTGTTTCTATGCCTTTGCCATGTGTAGAGCTGGTGAAGATAGATAGATAGAAAGAAGGAAAGGAGGGGGAGAGAGGAGATGGGGAGGGAAGGAAGGAAACCTTATGAGTTCATATATATACTTCTTATTTCATCCAATTCAGGGCTACAGAGTTTTTACTTAATCTCTTCTGCTTATTGCCTTTCTTGTATTCTACATGCAGTTTCTGTTGCTATTCTCAATTTACTCTGCTGTATTTCCTATAAACACTTTTAAACTATGTTGGGGCTCTTTTGTTCTGAGGTCCATGAGATGCCCTGTTGCTTCCCTCTACTCTGTTCTGCATATTCCCTGATACCATGCTAGTTTTGCATGTTGATATCTCTCCTGCTCATTTGCTGGTATTTTGAGATTGTGAGGGTATCTTATTACCTAATTTTGTTGTAAATGTTGCTCCTGAATTTTTTATTGTGATATCTAGTTGTTCCATATGTTTTTTTATTGTCAAATTCAGGGAGATTCAAGAAGAATGCTGCTGTTTCCACTATCTCCCCCAAATTCTGTCCTGTTATTACCATTTTAGATGTGGGGAAACTGATGCACAGATTAAGTGACTTTGTTAATGTTACAGAGTAATTAGCAAAGCCTGAATTAGGCCCTTGTAACTTAAGTAGAGCCCATAATTTAACCTCTACTCCATGCTGTCAAATCAAGAAAATACATGTTTATCACTACCTGGAGAGATGACATATGTTTACCTGTTCCATGATTCTTGCCTGGTACTATATATAAGGGGACTTCTGTTTCTCTTTTGTGTAGTTAGGGGGATATGGAGAGTTATTTTGGAGAGAATATTTTCAGTTTATCTTCAAATCCTACACACTCCTTCCCAAGAATTTTCTTTTAATCAGAAGGCAGAATAAATGTATTGAAAAGGCAATTCAGGCTTACCGCATCTCTCTCTCTCTCTCCTATCTCTTTTGGATCCCTTGTACTCAGACAAGGTGAACTTCATATGTGCTTGCAATCTTTATGGGGTAAACAGATCGGTTCTAGTGGTTCCCAACTACTACTCTACTTTTTTTTTTTTTTTTTTACCATTTATTCACTTAGATTAATAAGTCATTCCTGCCTTTTAGTGGACTTCACTATCTTAAAATTGGGAGTATTGAGGGGGTAGGAAGTCCAAGTTTAGCTTTTGAATCAAATCCATTTTTCAAATCTAGATTTACCATGGATAAAGCTGCTTATTTGGCTTCCCCTATTCTCAGTCCAGAAGTGATAAATATTTTTCACCTGAAATGTAACCATTACCAAGCACAGTATCATAGAGTCTTAGTTGTTGAGACAATCTTCACTCTTGTTCAACCAATTTTTTTGATAATCAAGTGCCTGTACACCAAACTCATAACTATCTAACCTCTCGTGAGCACCCCTGATTATATGGCTCTATCTTGGATCAAAAAGTCTAGCTTTTACTTGCCAAGTACTTATTTATATGATGGTTAAGAACCTGAACATTGTGTCGGACACATTCGGAACTTTGGACAAGGTATTAACCTTGTGTCTTTATCATGAAAATAATGCTAATAGTAGCTTCCTAATAGTGTTCTTGTGAGGTTTAAATTAAATCATGGATGAAAATCTCATAGTAGTTTTCAAAGTAAGTACTCAAAAAATGCTGATTCTCTTCATTCTTGGGCTTCCCTGGTGGCTCAGTCAGTAAAGAATCTTCCTGCTATGCGGGAGACCTGGGTTCGATCCCTTCATTCTTACCAGGCACTTTTGCTTGGTTGGTTTACCTAATACACAACTCTGTAGGTTAGGTATTAATCCTCCTGTGGACCAAGATCTATCAGCATTATCTAGGAGCATATTAAAAATGCAGACTCTTAGGCCCCACTCATACCTACTGTATTAGAATCTGCATGTTAAGAAGATCCCCAGGTGATTCTTATGTGCATTAAACTGTGAGAAGCACTGCTCTAATTGATCATGATGTGCTGCCTCACTCTTTAAGGAGATACCAATATTAAAAAGAATAAACTGAACTTGTATAAAGTAAAGGGGCCAGAGGCTGATGAAAATATGTAACACCTGAAGAAAGCTTGTAGCCAAGATATAAACTAGGATGAATCTGAAATCAAGAGGCAACATCAAAGAGAGTATCGTAGGCTTCCTTTCTGAAAGTGGTGATGGTATTGCATGGACACACAGAGGTAGAATCAACAGCAGCTCCAGGGTCAAGCTAGACTAGGACACAGGTGGGGTAAGGAAAGCAATACATCAAGTTACCAGAGCAACTGAGGGTTCTGTTGCCTTGAGGGGCACCTGGATATCTCAGCTGGAAATTGACTGCCTCAGTGGATGGCTCTCAGGAGCTCCAGTACAATACAGATACTGTTCTGTGCTTGTATATTCATTTCCTTCTCACTGTGAGCATGGAACTTATCACCAGGCAACAGAGGAGAGAAGAAGAAGGAGGTCTGATAAAGTACGAACCCCCAAGACCAAAATGTAGAGAGCTTAATCCTAATAGATGGTTCGCAGGCACCCTGGCTTTTCATTTCTAGGTGGCAGAAAATGAAAGTTATATAAATGTAAATTGCTTGAAATAAATGGGCCATCACTCAAGGCTTGGAAATCTTTGTTAAACAGAAATTTCCATCACAATATTTTTCAAATTATGGCTGTAATGGCTAAACTTTATGGTGATGGGCAGCAGTGATGTATGAAGTATATGGGCAGCTATGATTGAATCACAGAAGGCTGTGGTCTTGTAGTCTGTACTTGTATATGTTTGCTACAGTCCAGCCTTCCGTGTAGCCTAAGCAGTCAGTTGTGAATATGGTGAGGTTGTGGCTGTGCTTGAAAGGACCCTTTTACCAAAAGATGTCCCCCCCCCCCCCCTTGATCTGTTTGCTAATGGCACAGTTGTTTAGCTGGAGATAAAACTGCTTGTTCCTCAATTAGAAAAATGCTATGAAATTAATTTTTTTTTTAAGGAAGAAAAGAAAAAAATATGGGAGGGGAAAGTCAGAGAGAGCACAATGTGGGTGTTCAATGCTGGGTAAGGGATTAATTGTTACAGTTAAGTTGGAAATAAGAGAGATGAAGGTGTTCATGTTAACCTATGAGTAAACAAGCATTGGGCATCCACTGAACCAAGATCTATAGTACAGATGTTTTCCAACTTCCAAATACAAGGTGCCCTATGTACAAACTCAACCTGGCACACAATGTATGATCCAACACTCTAAGCAATATCTGACTTCCCAGGCCAGTCCGCAGAGCTGATTTGATTGCTAAAGCAGTAAAATTAACAGCATAAGCTTGAGAGCTGAAATCCAAGGGCACTGGACCATTGATACTAGAGGAGAGGAAGGCAAGAGAAAGGAATAAGCAGAAAAGTAGAGAGTATAGAAAAGGAAAAAAAGATGACTAAAAGTGAGGAGAGACAGAAGATATTACAAGAGCCCCCTAAGACTTTGCCAATGAAAGCTATGACCTCCCTCCCTTTTTGTCTATCCTCTACCTTCTTCTTGAAGTGATAGAGCAAACTGTAGGTGAAATCATGGTCCCTGTTACTTCTAAGTTGTGCATTCTTATTATTGTAATAAAATTCTAGAGCTTTCAATGTCCAGTGTGCTTTGTACTCTACCTGTATACTGAACCTAATGTTCCATTTCTTTCACCCTTGCTTAGGATTCTGATTTTGTTTCAAGTCTTTGAAGATGCCAAATTTCTATCCTAGGAAAAATAGAAATAGGAGAAAGAGCGGTTCACATAAACTGCTCTCTATTCTTCAGGTCTTAAATGTTCTTTATCAGTGTTGCTGTTACTGTAACACTATCCTCACCCCCTCCAGTCTCGATTTGGACTCTTGGAGCATCCTATAGTTTTCCTTTGTGGTACTTATCAAAATTATAAATTCTTGTGAGCTTATCTTCAATTCTTTTTCTCACTCAACTCTAGGCCCCGTGAGAATAGAAAACAAGCTCTGATTATTCATGCTACATTCTCAGCATCCAGTTTAGTATCTTGCTCAAAACTTTGAATGAACAGAATGAAAATAGGGACTAGAGAAGAGGTATTTACTTTCTATTTGCTATGAATGAGTCAGGAAGTTTGTAGTAAAAATATAAAAATGAATAGGCCCTAGGTAACTGTCATTCTCTAAAAAATCATCTCTCCTGAGGTCCTAAATGTCTTCATGCTAACTTAAACTCTCCTAAATTTGCCATCTTCTCAGTTCAGCCCTACCACTTTTAAGTGCTCTGTATGCTGAAATTTTATCGCACTCTTTTTTCCCCCCTATTTGCTGAAATCATAAGTTCTCTGAAGAACTCACATTAGTTTTCATAGGGTACCTTCCTTCTGAGTTCTCCTGTGAATTTGGAGAGAGAACAACAGGAGGGGTCGTGGGGAACAGAAGGTACCTAAGGGGCATTTATCTGTATGGGTTGATTTTGTGTTCATTGTAGTTTCCAAGTCAACCGTTCCCAATAGACCAGGGGTTACAAATTTTTTCTGTAAAGAACAAGATAGTAAACATTTTCAGCTTTGTAGGCTACATGTTATCTAGAACAGCTATTCAATTCTGAAGCTCCATTACTTTGGCCACCTGATGCAGAGAGCCAACTCATTAGAAAAGACACTGATGCCAGGAAAGATTGAAGGCAGGAGGAGAAGGGAATGACAGAGAATGCAATGATTCAGTCACATCACTGACTCAATGGACATGAGTTTGAGCAAACTCCAAGGGATGGTGAAAGGCAGTGAAGCCTGGCATGCCACAGTCCATGAGGTTGCAAAGAGTTGGACACGACTGAGTGAAGAGCATCAACAACAATGGTAAAGTAGAATGTAGAATAGAATGTGCGGTGCTCACTCGTGTCCAATTCTTTGCAGCCCTGTGGACTGTAGCCCACCAGCTCCTCTGTCCATGGAATTTTCCAGGCAAGACTATTGGAGTGTGTTGCCAGTTCCTCCTCCAGGTAATCTTCCCAACCCAGGGATCGAACCTGCATCTCTTGAATCTTCTATATTGGCAGGCAGATTCTTTACCACTAGACATACCTAAATAAATAAGTGTGGCTGTGTTCCAATACAACTTTATTTAAAAAAATAAACAGCAGTCTGGATTTGGTCCATATGTCATGGTTTATTTATTCCTGCATCTAGAGAGCTGTTGGCCAGAGGCATGGTGTCTTACCTCATCACCTCCTATCTTTTTTTGACATTCCACAGATTAGAAAGTATCCCCTAAGTAAGAATTCTTTAGTGCATGGGTCTCCAACCCCCAGTTGGTCCACTGCCTGTTAGGAACTGGGCTGCTCACCTCCTGCGCGGCAGGTGAGTGAAGCTTCATTGGCTGTTCCCCATCCCTTGCATGACTGCCTGAACCATCCCCCAACCCCTGCCCAGTCCATGGAAAAATTGTCTCCCACCAGTCCCTGGTGCCAAAATGTTGGGGACCACTGCCTTGGTGGAAGGGTCACAGGTCACAGGTTAATTAGAACACAGGTGTCAGGCCTTCCCTTCTGACATCAGTATTATAGATGAGTAGTGTGTGAGTAGGAGGAATCATTTCTCTGTTTGTACCATTTCAAACCCTGACATTTCTACAACTAGTGTAATTATAGCTAACATGGTACTCCATTAATATAGTAAGGGATTTGATCTTATTATTTTTTTTTTCATCAACTGGATTTCTAGAGTCAGGCAGTACTTTGAAACCTCCCTGGCAAATCACAAGCTTGAGAACAAATATATGCAATTCGCTACTGCATTTCTCTCCTAGAGGAGAGGAAAGGATATGGAATTGTTTGTTGAGGGTGGAGTTCTATGAGAAATGAAAGCACATACTAAGGAAGGTTACAGAAGATGAAACAGTTCAGAAGAAGCTAGTGAGATCATCTGGGGCCATGTGACATAAGTTGACATAATTGAATCTCTATATTACTCTCAGCTCTGAACCAGGTAGTGCCCCTTCAAAACAGGCAGTAGATGCCCCAGGAGGTAGCCTTTTGCCGAGTGGCATTGTCCATGATGAAAACACTGTCTTCTACCCTTTGCTAGGTACTGTAGTATCTTCTAATGCAGGGGTCCCCAACCTCTGGGATCTAAGGCCAGTTCATCTGAGGTGATGTAATAATACCATGACTTCCCTCATGGCTCAGATGGTGAAGAATCTGCCTGAAATACAGGAGACAAGGGTTCGAGTAGAAATAAAGTGCATAATAAATATAATGCACTTGAATCATCCTAAAACCATCCCCACCCTCTGTCTCATTACCATTATGTGAAAAATCATCTCCCATGAAACTGGTCCTTGGTTCCAAAAAGGTTAAGGACTGCTGTATTAATAATGGATTGTTTGGGGACAAAACCAAGAAAACTAATTTCAACTTCCTAATTGGGTATCTACATCCTAGTTAGATGAAGAACACTGGGCATTCTGACTTTGAGTAGGAAAAATCAGGTTGGGATATGTATGGTCTGCTTCTAGTCACATGTATCACAGTGCTTAACAAAGGAGACTTTGAAATCAGAGTCTAGGTTCAAATCTTGGTTTATGCCATTTAGTGTATAACTTTAGACATGTTACCTAAGCTTTCTGGACCTCAGTCTCTAAAACTTTGAGATGAGGTGATGTATGGGAAGTGCTTAATTCCCTACCTGACATATAGCTGTTGCCAAAATGAATGTAAGAGCATGTAGAATACTGAAAAGCTAACAGTTTGCGAATGAGACAAAACTGAGTTTAAATATTGATTTAAAGATTTATTAGCTAACCTATATATTAGTTTAGCTAATCCCAGTGAAGTTCAGTTTCTCTGTCTGTTAAATGGGAATAATTTCACAGTTATAATATATGAATAATAGTTGTTGTGAAGATTCAGCCTTACTAAATGTGAATTTTCTCCTCAACATTTTCTGGACCTCAAAGTTATTTTAACAGTAGAATATATTTTGTCTCCATATTCTGAGTTCTCCATACCATCCTGCATATATTGTAATGCCTCTTTTTCCCTCTTGAAAGCTAGGCTGGTGATGTAGAGGGCAATCATTGTGAACGAACAGAGCTATGCTGCTGCTGCTGCTGTCACTTCAGTTGTGTCCGACTCTGTGTGACCCCATAGACAGCAGCCCACCAGGCTCCCACGTCCCTGGGATTCTCCAGGGAAGAACACTGGAATGGGTTGCCATTTCCTTCTCCAATGCATGGAAGTGAAAAGTGAAAAGGAAGTCGTTCAGTCGTGTCCAACCCTCAGCAACTCCATGGACTGCAGCCTTCCAGGCTCCTCTGTCTATGGGATTTTCCAGGCAGGAGTACTGGAGTGGGGTGCCATTGCCTTCTCCAGAGAACAGAGCTATAGAATGTAGCTATTATGGCTTAAGCCTGATGCAGTATCTTGGAGACTGTAAAGAGGAATACATAGTCCTACATCCCTCATGCCCAGCACAGGAGACATTCTCCCTTTCCAAAACTGTACAACTGTTGGCAGGATATTCTTCTAGGTTTTCCCAATACCCTATTATACTTTTTTCCCCCCATACTTGATTAGAGTATCACCTTACAAGAAATCATTTTCTCCAGCACCCCCTGCCTGGATACTTCTACTCTAAGCATTACTGAACACATAAGAAAATATTTCTACAAATGACCCCTTAAGACCCAAAGAGCTTTCTGAATCATCAAAGAAAGATAAACTGAAATGAACTGAAAGATAATTTGAGCACGTGGATTTTGAGTTCTTAATCTGTGTTAAGTGACTTGAGTTGTACTCAGATTTTGTAAATGTTGCTAAACCTTCTGTATTTGCATGACAAATGTACAGAATATTCAATTAACTGAAGCAGTCCATTCCTGTTGGACTGCTGGAAGACCAAGAATGGCCTGAGTTAGATTGTTATACTGTAACAATCTGTTACTAAATAATATTGGGCTTGATAGCAACCTGCTGTTGCAATATATACTGAACAGAAGAACGCTTTCCTTGGAACAGAAGGTGGACCACTTTTACATGTGCTATTAAAGGGATATATTATTCAGTGGCTTTTAATATCTCTTTGAATTAAATTTAGGTTTTTAAATATTCTACTGAAGCTTGCCTTATAAAGGAAGCTTGCTACATAAGTATACATTCATCTCTTGTGTATTGACCCATAGCTAAAAATCTTTGCTCTCCACACCATTATTTGGTCTCATCCTATTTCTCCAACTTAATTGCCCATGGCTACACATCAAAGAAGCTAGATTTCATTAAAGTTCATAGACCCCAACATGTCATGTTCATACCTCTTTTTACTCATATTGCTCTTTATACCTGCAATATCCTTTATTCTTTTTCCCTCTGGCCAGCCAAGTCTTAGTAATCATTTAAGGCCCATTTCAAGATGCCTCCTTCAAGAGCCTTCCATTTTTTAAAAATAACTTTTATTTATTTATTTATTTTGGGTATCTTTTTTTTTTTATTTTATTTTATTTTTAAAATTTACATAATTGTATTAGTTTTGCCAAATATCAAAATGAATCCACCACAGGTATACATGTGTTCCCCATCCTGAACCCTCCTCCCTCCTCCCTCCCCATACCATCCCTCTGGGTCGTCCCAGTGCACTAGCCCCAAGCATCCAGTATCGTGCATCGAACCTGGACTGGCAACTCGTTTCATACATGATATTTTACATGTTTCAATGCCATTCTCCCAAATCTTCCCACCCTCTCCCTCTCCCACAGAGTCCATAAGACTGTTCTATACATCAGTGTCTATTTTGCTGTCTCGTACACAGGGTTATTGTTACCATCTTTCTAAATTCCATATATATGCGTTAGTATACTGTATTGGTGTTTTACTTTCTGACTTACTTCACTCTGTATAATAGGCTCCAGTTTCATCCACCTCATTAGAACTGATTCAAATGTATTCTTTTTAATGGCTGAGTAATACTCCATTGTGTATATGTACCACTGCTTTCTTATCCATTCATCTGCTGATGGACATCTAGGTTGCTTCCATGTCCTGGCTATTATAAACAGTGCTGTGATGAACATTGGGGTACACGTGTCTCTTTCCCTTCTGGTTTCCTCGGTGTGTATGCCCAGCAGTGGGATTGCTGGATCATAAGGCAATTCTTTTTCCAGTTTTTTAAGGAATCTCCACACTCTTCTCCATAGTGGCTGTACTAGTTTGCATTCCCACCAACAGTGTAAGAGGGTTCCCTTTTCTCCACATCATCTCCAGCATTTATTGCTTGTAGACTTTTGGATCGCAGCCATTCTGACTGGTGTGAAATGGTACCTCATAGTGGTTTTGATTTGCATTTCTCTGATAATGAGTGATGTTGAGCATCTTTTCATGTGTTTGTTAGCCATCTGTATGTCTTCTTTGGAGAAATGTCTATTTAGTTCTTTGGCCCATTTTTTAATTGGGTCATTTATTTTTCTGGAGTTGAGCTGTAGGAGTTGCTTGTATATTTTTGAGATTAGTTGTTTGTCAGTTGCTTCATTTGCTATTATTTTCTCCCATTCTGAAGGCTGTCTTTTCACCTTGCTAATAGTTTCCTTTGATGTGCAGAAGCTTTTAAGGTTAATTAGGTCCCATTTGTTTAATTTTGCTTTTACTTCCAATATTCTGGGAGGTGGGTCATAGAGGATCCTGCTGTGATGTATGTCAGAGAGTGTTTTACCTATGTTCTCCTCTAGGAGTTTTATAGTTTCTGGTCTTACATTTAGATTTTTAATCCATTTTGAGTTTATTTTTGTGTATAGTGTTAGAAAGAGTTCTAGTTTCATTCTTTTACAAGTGGTTGACCAGATTTCCCAGCACAACTTGTTAAAGAGATTGTCTTTAATCCATTGTATATTCTTGCCTCCTTTGTCAAAGATAAGGTGTCCATATGTGCGTGGATTTATCTCTGGGCTTTCTATTTTGTTCCATTGATCTATATTTCTGTCTTTGTGCCAGTACCATACTGTCTTGATAACTGTGGCTTTGTAGTAGAGCCTGAAGTCAGGTAGGTTGATTCTTCCAGTTCCATTCTTCTTTCTCAAGATCGCTTTGGCTATTCGAGGTTTTTTGTATTTCAGAAAAAGGTTATGTTCCATACAGAAGGAATAATACCCTTTTTCTCTGATTACCATGTCTTATCATACATTTTTCTACGTCAGGGTGGCCTTCCCTGCCATAGCTGACAGCATCAGGTTTTTAAATTTAATTTATTTATTTTTACTTGAAGGATAATTGCTTTACAGAATTTTGCTGTTTTCTGTCAAACCTCAACATGAATCAGCCATAGGTATACATATACTACCTCCCTTTTGAACCTCCCTCCCGTCTCCCTCCCCTTCGCACCCCTCTAGGTTGATACAGAGCCCCTGTTTGAGTTTCCTGAGCCATACAGCAAATTTCCGTTGGCTATTTTACATACGGTAATGTAAGTTTCCATGTTACTCTTTCCATACATCTCATCCTCTCCTCCCCTCTCCCCATGTCCATAAGTCTGTTCTCTATGTCTGTTTCTCCATTGTTGCCCTGTTAATAAATTATTCAGTACCATTTTTCTAGATTCCATATATATGTGTTAGAATATGATATTTATCTTTCTCTTTCTGACTCACTTCACTCTGTATAATAGATTCTAGGTTCATCCACCACATCAGAACTGACTGAAATGCATTCCTTTTTATGGCTGAGTAATATTCCATTGTGTGTATGTACCACAACTTCTTTATCCATTCATCTGTCCATGGACATCTAGGTTGCTTCCATGTTCTAGCTATTGTAAATAGTGCTTCAATGAAAAATGGGATACATGTGTCTCTTTCAATTTTGGTTTCCTCAGAGTATACGCCTAGGAGTGGAATTGCTGGGTCATATGGTGGTTTTATTCCTAGTTTTTTAAGGAATTTCTATACCATCTTCTATTGTAGCTGTATCAATTTCCATTCCCACCCACAGTGCAAGAGTGTTCCCTTTTCTCCACACCCTCTCCAGCATTTATTGTTTGTAGACTTTTTGATGATGGCCATTCTGATTGGTGTGACATGATATCTCATTGTAGTTTTGATTTTCATTTCTCTAATAATGAGTGATGTTGAGCATTTTTTCATGTGTTTGTTAGCCATCTGTATGTGTCCTTTGTAGAAATATCTGTTTAGTCTCTTTCCCACTTTTTGATTGGGTTGTTTGTTTTCCTGGCATTGAGTTATATGAGCTGCTTGTATATTTTGAAAATTAAACCTTTGTCAGTTGTTTCATTTGCTATTATTTTCTACCATTCTGAGGGTTGTCTTTTCACTTTGCTTATAGTTTTCTTTTCTGTGCAAAAGCTTTTAAGTTTAATCAGGTCACACTTGTTTACTTTTGTTTTTATTTCCGTTACTGTAGGAGGTGGGTCATAGAGGATCTTGCTTTGATTTATGTCATTGAGTGTTCTGCCTATAACATCAGTTTTTCTTAAAGTAGGACTATGGTTTATTTATAAGTGCAGTCTCTAATATATGGACATGTGTGTATTTCCTGGGATATCATTTTGTTATTAAATTCTAGTTCAATTTTAATGTGGTCAATGAACATTTTCAGTATGTATTTAATCAATTCAAGATTTGCTGAGACTTGTCTTATGGCCCAGTATATAGTGTATTTTGATAAATGTTCCATGTGCACTTGGAAACAATGTGTATGCTGCAGTTTTGCTATAATGTACAGGGTTCATGGAACAACAGACTGGTACCAAATAGGAAAAGGAGTACATCAAGGCTATATATTGTCACCCTGCTTATTTAACTTATATGCAGAGTACATCACGAGAAACGCTGGGCTGGAAGAAGCACAAGCTGGAATCAAGATTGCTGGGAGAAATATCAATTACCTCAGATATGCAGATGACACCACCCTTATGGCAGAAAGTGAAGAAGAACTAAAAGCCTCTTGATGAAAGTGAAAGAAGAGAGTGAAAAAGTTGGCTTAAAGCTCAACATTCAGAAAACGAAGATCATGGCATCTGGTCCCATCACTTCATGGGAAATAGGTGGGGGAACAGTGGAAACAGTGGCTGACTTTATTTTTCTGGGCTCCAAAATCACTGCAGATGGTGATTGTAACCATGAAATTAAAAGATGCTTACTCCTTGGGAGGAAAGTTATAACCAACCTAGACAGCATATTAAAAAGCAGAGACATTACTTTGCCAACAAATGTCCATCTAGTCAAGGCTATGATTTTTCCTGTGGTCACATATGGATGTGAGAGTTGGACTGTGAAGAAAGCTGAGCACTGAAGAATTAATGCTTTTGAACTGTGGTATTGGAGAAGACTCTTGAGAGTCCCTTGGACTGCAAGGAGGTTCAACCAGTTCATTCTAAAGGAGATCAGTCCTGGGTGTTCATTGGAAGGACTAATGTTGAAGCTGAAACTCCAATACTTTGGCTACCTCATGCGAAGAGTTGACTCATTTGAAAAGACTCTGATGCTGGGAAAGATTGAGGGCAGGAGGAGAAAGGGATGACAGAGGATGAGATGGTTGGATGGCATCACCAACTTGATGCACGTGGGTTTGGGTGGACTCTGGGAGTTGGTGATGGGCAGAGAGGCTTGGTGTGCTATGGTTCATGGGGTTGCAAAGAGTCAGGCATGACTGAGCGACTGAACTGAACTGAACAGTGCTCTATAAATATCAGTTAGGCCATTCTTGTTAGTCATTGTAGCAGGTGCTGTCAGTGCCTCACTCACATCCTTAGAACACTCCAATGTGCTCTGGCTGATTGCAAATTGCCCACAATTTACAACTTTATGACTGAAAGCAGAAAGGTGGAAGGTCATGCTGTCCATGTGTACACTATAGACCAGAGGTGCTCGAGAGTTTATTCCCCTAGAGACTGGCCCTATAATCAATGACTCTTGGGAGTGGGTGTATGTGTATAAATATTCTATTACTCCTTAGTTGGGATAATACTGAGGAAGTGTTTGTTTCTTTGTTTTAACTTTGTCTGAAAGATGACAGACAAGAATAAGTTCCAGTGCCCACAGCAGCACATAGCAATAGCTGAATTTTCTTTTCATTAACAATTCCCCAGTCTACTACCAGTATTCCCTGGGCTTCCCAAAGCAATAGCTAGCATTTAAATCCTTGTCTCCAAATCTATTTCTGGGATAACCCAAATTAAGACAGTTTATTTACATCTGTCAGATAATCAGTATGTTTTCTTTGTTTTATTTTTTAGCAAGACAGGTATTTTAATGTCTCCTGATTTGTTTGCAGGTCTGTATATTGTTTCCCTTCTGAAAATGTGTGCTTTACATATTTTAACCTATATTATTGGGTGCATATACCTTCCTGTTTCCCTGATAGCTCAGCTGGTAAAGAATTCTCCTGCAATGTGGGAGACCTGGGTTCGATCCCTGGGTTGGGAAGATCTCCTGGAGAAGGGAAAGGCTACCCACTCCAGTATTCTGGCCTGGAGAATTCCATGGACTAAACAGTCATGTCCACAAAGAGTCAGACATGACTGACTTTCACTTTTCACCTGCCTGTTGAGTTGACATTTTATCATTATTAAATTTGTCCTTTATGTCCTACCCTCTTCTTTTTAAAAAAAAATTTACTGAAGTATAATTGATTTACAATGTTGTGCTAATTTCTACTGTATACCAAAGTGATTCAGTTGCACATATATATTCATATTCTTTTCCATTATGATTTATCACAGTATATTGAATAGAATTCTCTGTGCTATACATTAGGACCTTGTTGATTGTCTATTCTCTATATATAATAGTTTGCATCTGCTAATTCCAGACTTCCAAACCATTCCTCCCCCACACCACTCCCCCTTGACAACCACATGTCTGTTCTCTATGTCTGTGAGTCTTTTTCCGTTTTGTAGATAAATTCATTTCTATCATAATTTATGATAGAATGTTTTATGTTTCATGTTTTATGTTTCTGTATATTTAAGGTGTGTCTCTGGTAACCCTGTATTTGAGTTTTATTTTCGTTTTTAGACTGACAATATGTTTCTTTTATTTAGAGTCTTTAGTAGTTTATATTTAAAAAGTAATTACTGATGTCTCTGAGTTTATCTGAAAAATTCCACATATAAGTGATATCATATGGTATTGTCTTTGTCTTTCTGATTTATTTCACTTAGTATGATAATCTCAAGGTTACTTAAAATCTCTAGGTCCATCCATGTTGTTGCAAATGGCATGATTTCATTCTTTTGTATGATGAGTAGTTTTCCATTGTGTTTGTATTATATCATTTCTTCTTTATCCAGTCATCTTTCAGTGGACCTGGAGATTGTTTCCATGCCCTGACTATTGTAAATATTGCTGCTATGAACATAGGGATGCAAATATCTTCTCAAATTATGGCTTTGTATGGATATATGCCCAGAAATAAGATTGCTGAACCTTATGGTAACACTATGCTCAGTCTTTTTTAAGGAATCTCCATACTGTTTTCTATAATAGCTGTACCAATTTACATTCCTGCCAACAGTGTACAAGGATTCCCTTTTCTTCACACCCCCTCCATCACTTGTTATCTGTAGATTTTGTAATGATGGCCATTCTGATTGGTGTCCTTTTATTTTCTTAATTTAGCTTCCTTTGGGTTAGTTGTATGCATGGTGTATTTTTTTCACTCTTTACATTCATGTTTTATGTTTCTGTACATTTAAGGTGTGCCTCTGGTGACTAATAAGTTGAGTTTTATTTTCATTTTTAGACTGACAATATGTGTCTTTTATTTGGAGTCTGTGGTCATTTATATATAAAGTAGTTAGTGATGTCTCTGAGTTTATATGAACCATTTTGCTATATACTTTCTTTTTGGCCTATCTTGGTGGTTTCTTTCTCCTGTTTTGGATTCTTTTGAATTAATCAAATATTTTTTTAAATCCTATTTTTCCTTTGTTGCCCTGTTAATAATAAATATTTCATGCTGTTTAATGGTTACCCTAGAGACTACAGCATGCATCCTTGTCTCATTAAAATGCAATCAAAATAAATGCTTTTATTACTTTCCAAACATGCAAGGACCTTTCTAATATTTTATCTTTATTCACACTTCTTTTGCATTTTATGTGATTTGCTGCCAAAAGTTTTAATTCTGCAAATATTAAAGCCACACAATTTAGCACTATTATTGCTTTAAATGGTCAATATCCATTTGAATTTATCCTTTCAGGAGTTCATCATTCTTTTCCACATTACCATACTTCTACCTTAGATCATTTCCCTCTCATAAACCTTTCTTTTTAGTACATTTCAGGGCAAATTTGATAGTAATTCATTCTTTTAGCTTTTGTTTGAATATGTTTTATTTTGTCTGTATGTGTAGAGATGTTTTCATTATAAATTGTAAGGTGAGTTTGCATTATTTGCTTTCAGTCCTTTAAAGAACTCCTATTTTATTCTTCCTTTAGAAAAATTAGCTATTAGTCTAATGGTGCGGTTTTAAAAGTAATGGAACTTTAAATTCCTTTGGCTGATTTTTCATATTATCCTGTCTTTGATTTTCGGAAGCTTTACCATGATATTCTTTGTCTGGAGACACACACACACACACACACACACACACACACACACTGCTTGGGATTCATAGATATTCTCTTATCTATAGTTGATGGTGTTTATCATTTTTGGAAAACTATTGGCTGATATTGCTCCAAATATTCTTCTGACCCATTTTCTGTCTTCTCTTTTTCTTAGCTTCCATTTACCTGTACAATAGAATTTTTACATTTTTCTTTTTCTTCTTGTGCTTCATTCTGTACATTTTCTGCTGACCTACCTTCAAATTTACTATTCATCCATTCTACTTGGAATGATTTGCTGTTAAACTTGTCTATCAAATTACTAATTTAGATTACTTAAAACTTTTAAGTGTTATTTCATTTTACATTTTATTTCTAAGATTTCCATTTGATTATTATTTATTTCTGTGAAATTTTCCATTTTTTTCTATTTTCTTGAAGATATTCATCATAGTTCTCTATAAGTTTGTGTCTGGATCACCATTGGATCTGTTTCTATTGACTGCCTTTTCTCTTGAATTTAAGTCAGTTGGTCCTGTTTCATTCCATACCTGTTACTTTTATATTGAATAATAGACATTGCACAAGAAAAATTTAGAGGTTCTAAGTCTCATTATTTTCCTTTAGAGAGGATATATTATTCTTCTTACAGAAGCATAGAGTATGGTCAAATTGCCTTACTCCTTCTCCAACTAGTCTATTTGCATTTTGTCCTTTCTCTAGGATACATCTCTTTCAGAGTCTTACCAGAAGGCTTTGTTCATTTACCAGGTGATTCTTCCTTTGTAGGTTCTAACCTCAATTTTTTTTTGTCTCCTTAGTGCCATGACACTGTTGGAATCTCTTCTTAGCCTTTTCACCTCCTACAGCTTCTTTTAGTATGGTTTCTCAGAACCATTCTCCATACAAGTAAAGCTTAAAACTTAAAAAACTACTTCAAGGGAAAACTGAGTGTAGAATGTTAGACTCATTTTGGTGTGGTTCCCTTTTCTATGAAATATTGGCCCTTAGATTATGGCCTTTTTGGGAGCCCTAAATGCTAACTTGTTCTCTATGCCCAGTGAGACTGCTATAAGCTCAGGGAATCTGTTTCCCGCTAGCCTTTGTGCTCCTTGCAAGAATTGTAAAATGCCTTAAAAGAGAAAAGAGACAGAGTTTTAGGGTTTACTTTAGTGTGCTTTCGTTTTCTCTTGACCTTGATACATCAAGTCTGGCTGCGTTCAGTACACTCTGATACCTTTGAACAGCTCTGTTTGCATTTTTTATATATGTGTGTGTGTGTGTGTGTGTGTGTGTGTGTGTGCTCAGTCAATTTGGTGCTCTGTGACAAAGTAGAGGGGTTCTTTTTTTTTTAATTAAAAATATTTTCAATTTCTTGGTCATGCCATATGGCATATGGGATCTTAAGTCCCAGATTAGGGATTGAATGCATAATCCCTTCCGTGGTAGCATGGAGTCCTAACCACTGGACTCCCAGGGAAGTCCCATGTGATTCTTAAGTTTTAGTTTCTAGCTCTGTGACAAATTTGATTTTCTTGAAATTCTTCAACTACGGTTGTCTGATAACTTCAACATATGGATCTCTTGTTCGTCTATTTGTAGTATGTATTTTTTCATTAATTTTTCAAATCCTTTATTTGTGCAAGGTTGGTTATATTTTATCAAAAGCCAAAGAATTTTGTATAATATTTTAGATAAATTTGATGTGCTCTTCCTCCAGAGATGATTTAATTTTCATTCTGAGAAATAGCTGGGTGAAAGCACTAGCAGACCCAGATTTCCATAATCCATAAAAGTTTGAATGTACTTTTAATGATTTGCTTATCCACGTAGTGTAGTAGTGAAACACAGAGCTTCAAATTCTCAACTGAAAACCTTATATGTTTAACATGAATCTTCTTTTATTACTCTTGAACTACAATTTGTATTTTTTTATAGTATAAAAATAGGACTTGCCTTGTAGCTCAGTCAGTAAAGAATCTGCCTACAGTGCAGGAGACCCGGGTCGATCCCTGGAGAAGGAAATGGCAAACCACACCAGTATCCTTGCCTGGAAAATCTCATGGACAGAGGGGCCTGGGGGGCTGCAGTCCATGGGGTCGCAAAGACTTGGGCACAACTGAGCGACTAACACTTACTTAGTATAAAATAATTATAAATATATATATATATATATATATATATATATATGTATACACACACATACATATACATGATACACAGAATATAAACTCATTGTGCTTAATTTATATTACATTATACTATTTTAAATAAAAATTTTACATTTATGTTCTATGCAGATATTTTTGGTGTCCTAAGTAGATGGATTGGTCTGAAAGTAACTAGTCTGCTGTCATCAGAAACATATGTCTACCGAAGATAAATGAAGTAAAAGCTGGAGAGAAGTTGCATCAGAAAGTTCAGTCACTCAGTCATGTCCAACTCTTTGTGACCCCATGGACTGCAGCATGCCATGCCTCCCTGTCCATCACCAGCACCCGGAGTTTACTCAAACTCATGTCCATTAAGTCGGTGATGCCATCCAACCATCTCATCCTCTGTCGTCCACTTCTCCTCCTGCCTTCAATCTTTCCCAGCATCAGGGTCTTTTCAAATGAGCCAGTTTTTTACATCAGGTGGCCAAAATATTGAAGCTTCAGCATCAGTCCTTCCAATGAATATTCAGGACTGATTTCCTTTAGAATCAGGAATGGTTGGATCTCCTTGCAGTCCAAGGGACTCTCAAGAGTCTTCTCCAACATCACAGTTCAAAAGCATCAATTCTTCAGTGCTCGGCTTTCTTTATAGTCCAACTCCCACATCCATACATGACTACTGGAAAAACCATAGCTTTGACTAGACAGACCTTTGTTGTCAAAGTAATGACTCTGCTTTTTAACGTGCTGTTTAGGTTGGTCATAACTTTTCTTCTAAGAAGTAAGCGTCTTTTAATTTCATGGCTATAGTCACCATCTGCAGTGATTTTGGAGCCCCCCAAAATAAAGTCTGTCATTGTTTCCCCATCTATTTGCCATGAAGTGATGGGACTGGATGCCATGATCTTAGTTTTCTGAATTTTGAGTTTTAAGCCAACTTTTTCCACTCTCCTCTTTCACTTTCATCAAGAACCTCTTTAGGTCTTCACTTTCTGCCATACGGATGGTGTCATCAGCATATCTGAGGTTACTGATATTTCTCCCGGCAATCTTGATTCCAACTTGTGCTTCATCCAGTCCAGCATTTCTTATGATGTACTCTGCATATAAGTTAGATAAGCAGGGTGACAATATATAGCCTTGACGTACTCCTTTCCTGATTTGGAACCAGTCTGTTGTTCCATTTCCAGTTCTAACTATTGCTTCTTGACCAGCATAGAGATTTCTCAGGAGGCAGGTCAGGTGGTATGGTAGTCCCATCTCTGGAAGAATTTTCCACAACTACAAACAAAGCTGGAATTCAAGAAAAGTTCAGGTGAGTAAAAAATAAATTTTGCAAAAACCTACTTATAATAGAGAATCATTTAAAGCAGTCAAATGTTTACAAATAAGGTATTTCATTGTATGAAAGTGTTTATATTTTGAAAATATTGGTTGATGAATGGTACATGCTTTTAAAAAACACAGTTTTTCAAATGTTTTCATTTGGCTCTTTTTCTGTAATTATGTTTTTTTTTTCTGTGCATATGTAAGTGATAAAATATGCTTATTTAAATCAGTGAATTATGAAGCACTTCTTATATGTGGTGTGTAGTTCTAACTCTGCCTATAAACTGACTATTCCTATAGGACATCCTGCTATTTTGGGCATAATCCCAAAGGCTGGGAGCCACTGAATACCTACTAGCCAGCAATTAAAATAAGTTGCTAAGTTCCTAGGAGAGAATAAAGAGATTTACAATACTAATATTATAAAATATAATCATAAAATAATAGTGTGTGGCATAGCTGATCAAAGATTAGGGTGTTATTTTATTTTCATATAGTTCAAAGCAAACCTGGTTTGCCTGAGTATGTGACTAATTACTGAAGCCTCATTAGACCAGTTGATATACCACCCAGCCCTTTCAGATACACTACTTGTAACATTGTTATGAAAATTCAAAGGAGAAAATTTAACATAGAACAGGTAATACCCCATCATAATTTCTTTATTCAACACGTATTTGTTGAGTATGCATTATAACCCTGGTTTTTATGTGAAGTGCTATGGCTACAAACGAATGACTCTCTTTTCATATTATTTGAATATGAAAAATAAAAATCATAGGAATGGATGAGATTTTTATGGAGTCTAAGCTGAGTAGAAAACAAAGTAAAGTCACAAATACTTAGATGATCCAGCAGAAATCATAGGGGTGGAGGAGGGTCAGCAAACAGTAACTATGAATGAGACTAAAGGAAGTTGGTTAGGCAGGAATGATGGTAGGAAAACTGAGAGAAAAGGAAGCTTTTCTCTCATGTATGATATTGAAGTTTTAGTTTTGAAGAAGTTGTATAGTTCCTGTTAATCACTCAATAAATGATCATGGGAATGGGTGTCCCATGTGGATTTACTGTGATTTTAAAGAATCAAGAAAGCCTAAGACCAAGGTTTTAGATGCATGAACGGTGAAGATATTGAGGTCCAAAGTCCCAAGTTGAAAATGTGTGGTAGTGGCTATGATCCAGTAGGAAAGGATGGATGAGAATGAATGAGCAGGTAGCAGGCCACAAAGGATGCTTACCTAAGTATGAATGAGTAATCGTGTGGAAAAGGAAATGTTAGCAATGGACTTTCACAAGATAGCAATTCATGTCTGTCATATTCTTGTTAATGCAAGTTCATGTGCCAGGTGCACAGTGAGGCCAAACAAATGGAAACTTCTACATTTGGAGCAGAGAAAGGTTTATTGCAGGGCCAGGCAAGAAAACAAGTGGTTCATGCCCTAAAAGCCCTGAACTCCATGAAGGGTTTCAGCAAAACACTTTTAAAACCCACGTGAGGGACAGGGGTTGCAGGGTACGTAAGTGGTTAGCTCGTGCACAATTCTCTGATTGACTGATGGTGCAGTAGCAGGGTCATGTCACAGGGGTTAACTTTATCAGTCCTCAAGCTCCAGTAGGCCTGGGGGCTATGTGACTATGATCATCAATTGAGTAACATCTCCCTTTTGATGAGGGGGCAGGGGTTATATCTGCAAAACAACTCAGAAAATGTACATCAAATACTATTGTCTATGTACTTCAGACAGGAGCTAAAGAAGAGGACATGGGTGAGGGGTCTGTCCTGAGATGGCCCCATAGGATCCTGCTTGGTTACATTCTCACCATAGAATATACAATTTAAGACCACGTTCAAAAGAGCACAAGACATAAGCAAGCCATTATTTTCATCTCAGGTGTGTCATGTATTACTGTGAGGTGACCATATAATTGATAATCAAAACTGAGGAAATTTGGAGAGTGAAGATGGATACTGTTAAAAATTGCACCAAAACAATAGACATAAACTGGGACTGGCCAGGGCGAAAAGGTACATATGGTTACTTCATGGGCAGTTCATATTGCTTCACTTATAAAATGTGAAAAAGATTATAAAACTTTCACACACTTATACAAGTGTGTGAAAGTATCAAACTCTATTAGTTAACATTTGTCAAATTGGAATATTTTGTCCTGCCTTGTCCCAGAAACTGTAAATTCATTGAACTCAGGGGATGCAGCTATTTTTTCTTTGTAGTCCCTCCATAATTAGTACGTGGACTTCCCTGGTGGCTCAGATGGTAAAGTATCTGCCTACAGTGCAGGAGACCTGGGTCCAATCCTTGGGTCGGGAAGATCTCCTGGAGAAGGAAATGGCAACCCACTCCAGTATTCTTGCCTGGAAAATCACATAGACGGAGGAGTCTGGTAGGCTACAGTCCATGGAGTTGCAAAGAGTTGGACACAACTGAGCAACTTCGCTTTTCACTTTTTATAATTAGTACATAACTATGCATTCAGGGAGGATTTAATAAGTGTAACTGTTATTCTGTGTTTATAACTTTATTTGGATCCCACTGCAATTTACTCTCATGCCTTGATTATTTTATTTTATTATTATTATTTTATTTAAATTTATTTATTTATTTAAATTAGAGGCTAACTACTTTACAATATTGCACTGGATTTGCCATACATCAATATGAATGTGCCATGGGTGTACATGTGTTCCCCACCTGAACCCCCACCTCTCCCACCTCCCTCCCCATCCCATCCCTCTGGGTCATCCCAGTGCACCAGCCCCGAGCACCCTGTATCATGTCTTGATTATTTTGAAGACAAAACTCATCCTTAACATAGATAAGAAACTGGGGTAGACAAGTTTTGCAAATGATCAAAAAATGAACACAGTAGACTGTGTTATGATGTGAAAGCAAGGTTTTGAAAATAAAATTCAGGCTTGTATTAGGGGCTTAGGATCTGGAGGTTTAGCCCATTCTTTTTCATTCAATCTTCTATCCCTTAGGCACTAAAACTGGTTGGTGCCGAATAGATGGAAGTACTTTGGGCATAACTCTGACTTCCATTTTGCTAGTTCCTGGTGCTACTTAACCCAAAAGCAAAGTGTCAAGGATGGGCTTAATGTTTCTGTCTTAGATGATATAGAAATTTGGTGCAGGCAAACTTAGGGTTAATACTTGGCACTGATCTTGTTTGGATACTTGGCATTTCAGTCACCCTGGTAACTTAAACACTTTTCTTGAGACAAAGAGGTGTAGGCATATTTTTTGTCATCCCTTTGGTAAACATGTAAGAATTAATTTAATGCTTGAATTACTTTACCATCCTCAGTGACTGTTTCTCATTCTCTTCTAAAATGATCTTTCTTCACCCATGGCTGATCTCTTATCTGAGGCTGCCTGCTTCAGAAATGACTTGACAGCTTACATCACCTGTTACACTAACCTCAGACTAATTTCAGTTTCTCCCCTGCCCTATCATTCTCCTTATTTTGCTGTTTCAAAATTCTTCTGTTACTTTTTGAAAATGAATGTAAATTTTTCAAACTTACTCTTCAGACTTGGTTGTGTCTTAAAATATCCTATGATCGTAATAGAATCATAGAAGATATAAGCAGAATTGTAGAAGATATAAGCAGAATTGGAAGGAATCATAAAGGCCATGTAATCTAAACCCCTTCTCTCCTTCTCCTCTTCCCAAAATTTGAATCCTCTCTGCAACATTCCTGGTATATCTTTATACCAAATGCTGCCCATAACCTGAGAATTTTCAGGAACTTCTTGATCTATCTCATTTCACCTTTAGGCTGCTTTGATTATAAGTCTTTTTTTGTTGTTGTTATATTGAATCACAATGCGTAACTTTACCTCCAAATCCTTATAACTTCTTGGGGATATAAAGAAAATAATAGAGTCTTTAAGTATACACAGAAGAATTTATCATACCTTCTCCTGGGTAAATGTCCTGAAACTCTCAGTATTTCTTTCTGCAACATGGATTCAAGTTCTCCCTATGGTGACCAACTTGTCTTGGTTTGTTTTCCTAATTTTAGCGCTGAAAATCCTGCATTCTGGGAACTCCCTCAATCCCCAGCAAACTGGGATAGTAAGTCTATATATAGGAAGTGCTAGAAAAAAAATCAGGTCTTATGCTAGACTCTCATTAAGCCTATACCGTTTTGAATTGGGCTTTGGCACAGATGAACCTTTATAAACTGTTTATTTGCATGGTCAACACACATGAAAGCAAAAGAAACATCTAGATGCAAATGTAATATCATTGAAAGGCAAAAAGTACTGGATCATGTGCTAATTTCCAACTCACTTCCAGGCTAGATTTATTTGTGATGTATTGAATTTAAAATGAAAAACCATCTGTCATCCTCCTGTGTTCATAGCAGCATTATTCACAAATAGCCAAGAAATGGAAACAACTTAAATGTCCATTTGACAGATGAATGGATAAAGAAAATATGAACCTGGAGAGCATTATGCTAAGTGAAATAAGCCAGCCAGACAGAGACAAATACCACATGGTACCACTTGTATGTAGTAAAAAAAAGAAAAGTCAAAAGCATAGCCAAAAATAAGTGGATAACAGGGGCTGGGAGTGGGCAAAATAGGGAGAGATTGGTAAAAGGGTATCAACTTTTAGTTATAAGATGAACAAGGCCTGAGGATATAATATATAACATGGTGATTATAGTTGATAACTCTCTTATATAATTTAACTTTGCTAAAAGTGAAAGTGAAAGGTGAAAGTGAAGTCACTCAATCATGTCTGACTCTGCGATCCCATGGACTGTAGCCCACCAGACTCCTCCATCCATGGGATTCTCCAGGCAAGAGTACTGGAGTGGGTTGCCACTTTCTTCTCCAGGGGATCTTCCTGACCCAGTGATCGAACCTGGGTCTCCAGCATTGTAGGCAGAAACTTTACTGTCTAGGCCACCAGGGAAGTCCCAAGAGTAGAACTCAAATGTTCTCAACACACAGTAAAAGTTGAATATGTCAGGTGATGGATGTGTTAACTCAATGGGAGGAATCCTTTCACAATATATACATATGTCTAATTATTGCACTGTATACTTTAAATATCTTATAATTTTATGTGTTAATTATATTTCAGTCAGTAACGCTGGAAAAAAATTAAGAACCATCTATCTACAAAGATCTAAAGCACAGGTCACAAACTGGCAACCTAAGCTCAGATTCAGCTTGCAGTTGGGGACTTTTTGGGAAATCATACAGTAGTGGTCTCCTCAATATTTTATTTTATTTTCATTGACTTAGTCACCAATAATTAAAAAGCAAGAGATTTCACATTTTAAAAAAATCTGGATTTCTCGTTCTTTTTTAAAAAAAATTGTATCATCTGGCAATAATTTGCCCATACTTAGGGCAGTGATCTGTTGGAACTGAAGAGTAGCTGCTGCTTTTATGTAGGGCTTTATAGTTCACCATAATCCCTGCCATGGCCCATCATTTCCTGTCCCCACTGGCTTCAGTAATCACACTACCTTCCAGAATCCTCAGGCATTGGGTATTGAAAATCCTCATTACAATCCTCTTCTCCTTGAATTGTTCCTGTTTTCCATATCTTTCATTACAAAAATATGTGTTTTCTTAGCAAAAACAAAAAATGCATAGCAATTCCTTTCCCTAGAGATGGCTGTCATCTTATTGGGATGAAAAACTGTTAATATATTTGAGGCAATTATATAATAAGTGTCTTTTGATTGATTGAATTAATGGCCTTAATTTTTCATGTTTCTATGTGTCAACATCATTTGGCAGTGTTTTCTCATATTGACTTGATCATGAAACTTGTTTAGGTCAGTGAAACACTAGAAAATTTGATGCCATCAGTAGCTTGAAAAAGTACTTAGTGTTTCCACTTTTCTATTTTTCCTTGCCTTCACCATGGTAAAATTCCCTGGATAGTTTGCTGGATGATGTGAGATACCAGCTGGCCCAGTGATGGCTTTTGTCCTGGCTGACAGGCAGCCAACCTCCAAACATGTGAGGGAGTTCAGCTTAGACCAGAAGCATGGGCCAGAGACGTTCATTCTAAATCCCTAACCCAGAGACTTGTGAGCTAAGAAATGCTTGGTGATTTGCATTCTTGAGTTCGATTTGTTTTGTTATATAGCATTATTGTGGAACTAGTTAACAAATAGAGATATTTGTCCTTTTAGAAGCAAAATATTGTAATAAAAATCTGAAATATGTGTCCTTGGCTTTGGGAAAGGCAGTAGGTAGAGACTAGGAAGACAGTGTTGAAAGAATGGAGGCTGAAACAATGGTGAGAAAGCTGTTATAGCACTTGGATAAATGGTGAAACGTTATTTAGTGAAACATTTGATAAATGTTGTAACAGAATATAGAAAATATACCAAATTACCATTTATACTTGAGTTAAAGTATTGCCAAACATAATATTGAAAATATCACCTGGCTCTTACTTGCTGTGCATAACAACAAGAAAGAAATGAGTTAAAGAAAGAACTGGCCAGTTTTTAAGTAAAATTTAGAGAATATAACAACTCACTAGATTAGAAGAAACATTTTTTCTCATCTATAGCCTCTCATACTAGTAAAAGATTAAATCCAGGGAACACCCAGAAAGATGTGATCTTAGTACTAAAGACCAAAACAGTTTTGTAAGACTGTGTTAAGATATTGATAGAATTAAGGGATTTCTAAATAGATCCTCAGGCTTCCCTGGTGGCTGAGTGGTAGAGAATCTCTCTTGCCAATGAAGGAGACACAGGTGCAATCCCTGGGTTGGGAAGATCTTCTGGAGAAGGAAATGGCAACCCACTCCAGTATTCTTGCCTGCAAAATCCCATGGATAGAGGACCCTGGCGGGCTACAGTCCATGCGGTCACAAAAGAGTTGGACATGACTTACTCAACTAAACAGCAACAAAGTAGACACTCTCAACTAGACAAAAGTCTTTGGAGAAATCTTAAGGGTATTGCCTTGCAGCAGCCTGATATCTCCAAAGAAACACTAACAAAATTTAGAGACAGAGGCCTATCTCAAAAATAATTACGACTTTGGCTTTTGCCTATGAAGTGAACTTGAAAAATACTTATGTGAAGCCCAAAAAGTTTTTCAGGGGTTGTGTGGGCAAAAGTGCAACCAGTCTGGTTTAAAAAAGAATGAGATTGTGGAAAACTCAGAAAAGCACCAGTCCTTCAATATTCAGTGAGCAGGAGGCAGACTAAAAAGTTACTCAGAAATTATGTTTATAAGTTCTCTCTTCAGAAGCAACCAAGCAGAATGGAAAAAGAATAATAAAGTTAAAAGCCATGGAGAACAATGGGCAGGTGAGCCACTCTCTGGAGTCATGATGGAATATATGTAAGAAGCATTTCCCATTCCTAAGTTGTAGGGTTCTGGTCATATATACCCAATGGGAATTGCTATGGCTGTATACCAGGGCTAGCAGCTTCACATTTTCTTTCCCTTTCTGGACGAGTATTTTTGTATCCAGTGCCACTGTCATCACTGAATGTTGGATATGTGGGTGGCTGATAATTTTCATTTAAATCTGTTGGTCTTTGGATCCTCATCTGAGGAGCCATGTCAGCACCTGATCATAGATCATGAGATACTGGATTCTAGGTCTGACGTTGTGACTGAATGAAAGTTTTGAGATCCTCGTTGGAAGAAAGCATGTTTTGCATGTAGGAATGTTGTGAATAATTATTACAAGAGTGGACTATGATATATGGATTGCACTAAAGGCCATCTATATCAGACCTTCCCATATCATTGATCTTTGTAGATATTGGGCTTGGCCTTGTGACTATTTTGCTAATTTGAAAGTAGAAAATTTAATATAAGTTGAAGGCTTTAAAAAATACTTGTCTGCTTCTGCCTTTTTTTTCTTGCTACTCTCCCTTCAACATAATAGCATTCATAGTTTAGACTGCTGCATGATGAAAGACATGTGTCCCTGACACCCCTATGGCCTAACTATCATTTACCAATTGCCAGACATGTGAGTAAGCCCACCTAACATCAGAATCATCCATCTGAGTGTGGCTTAGAATGTCAACCCACAGACTCCTGACCTAAATAAAGGCTTAGTGTTTTAAAGTTCCTGAGTTTTGGGGTGATTTGCTACACAGCATTATTGTTGCAATAAATAACAGGTAGAAACAAATTAGTGTATAATCAAGGGAGGGATGAAGGGAGAAATCTGTATCATTAGGCAATTGATGCCCACAGATAAAGAAGCAGCCTCCTTTTCTGAGCTACTGTATCTGATATGGGTACATTTCACTAATACAGCTATTGGCAAATAAAGTGAAGTATGGCTTGATACCTTTAAAATATGAAAATAATTATTTGTTTCATTTGGTAAAACTTAAATTTGGCACACTCACAGTCTGACTAATGGTAGGATTTCATAGTTTTGCCTTTAATAATACCGAAAAGGGTTTTACAAGTAGTCTTTTTTCCATTTAATTTTAATTTAAAAATCATTTATGACATTATGCTTCAGAAGAGGGGAGGATTGGGGAAGAGGACATCAGCACCAAAATGCCTCCAATTGCTAGAATACTAAAGTAGGCTTTGGTTTTCTCATGTGTTAAGTGGCAATGATACTATAAAACTTGAAGGGCTGTCCTGAAAATAAGTTATATATGTAAAGTACTTGACATATAGCAGGCACAAATCAATTATTAGTATCTTCTCAGAATTCTGTAACTTTCCACAATTTTCTCTTGAAAACTTGAAAGCAGAAAATATCTGTAGATAATACAGCAGATACAAAATGTCAGAAGAAACTGCTTTCTTCACCATGTAAATGCAGAGCTCAGCTTGCTTATTTTGTGGGTCCATCACATTGATACTTGTTTTAAGGGCTAGGCTGCATTAATGGAAGGGACTTAAGTAAATCAGAGTGGTGGGAGAAAGACACTTGGGTTTGAATCTCATCTTGACCAACTTATTCATTGGGTAACCATGGGCAAATTACCTAACCTCTCTGAGTCTCTGTTTCTACATTTATATAGAATATAAATGCTGTGAATATTGAGAAAATCAATGTAAAGCATTAGCAAAAAGCAGGAACCGATGCATGGCAGCAGATACTATTACTAATTACTCTTTGCCATCTTATGATAATATTTTTAGCTCAATATTATGGTTTGAGAGATATTTTCAACTTTGCTGTTGTCGTATTAGCAATGACCCAGGCTGTGTTCTTTAATGGCTTTTTGAAAATCGAAACTCCTACTGGGAAATTTTTTAGCTTTCAAAAATCTTTTCACCTTCTGAATGCTAGTTCCTGTGAGTGTTTCCAAAGGCAAAATGGCATTTCAAGAGCAATGATAAGTGCACTTCTAAAATAGAATACACACCAGGCAGTTTCCTAAGACAGAAAAATATCCTGGTGAGAGCAGCTGGGCTGGTTAGGGGAACAAATGGTCAAATGTAATACCCGAGGAAGTTCTGTAAGGCTGAGGGCAATAGCGACCACAGGAGCTTTGTTCCTTGGTGTTTTTTCTTTTTTCTTTTTTTTTAAAGTTTCCCAAAGTACTTGGCCCCTTTCTCCTGAATGTGGAAACTTTCTACTTAAAAGTAAAGACCATTCCTTGCTAAGATTATTAGCAATATAATGGCAACCCACTCCAGTATTCTTGCCTGGAGAATTCCATGGACAGAGGAGGCTGATGTACAGTCCACAGGGTCACAAAGAGTCGGATATTACTGAGTGACTAACACTTTCACTTTCTTCCTTGATTATAGCAGCTGTGACTACGTCCACTGTTTGGGAAGGGTCTACAGAAGTTTTGAAGAAGACATTCTCTCTCACAATTAATTCGTCTGTTTTTGTTTTGGGAACTCACTGTGCTTTCTTTCCCTGTCAGCTTCATATGCCCATGTTGCTCAGCAAAACAATATTCATTACAAAGATAATTCAAAAGAATGGGAAAGACTAGGGATCTCTTCAAGAAAATCAGAGATACCAAAGGAATATTTCATGCAAAGATGGGCTCAATAAAGGACAGAAATGGTATGGACCTAACAGAAGCAGAAGATATTAGGAAGAGATGGCAAGAATACACAGAAGAACTGTACAAAAAAGATCTTCATGACTGAGATAATCACGATGGTGTGATCACTGACCTAGAGCCAGACATCCTGGAATGTGAAGTCAAGTGGGCCTTAGAAAGCATCACTATGAACAAAGCTAGTGGAGGTGATGGAATTCCAGTTGAGCTATTCCAAATCCTGAAAGATGATGCTGTGAAAGTGCTGCATTCAATATGCCAGCAAATTTGGAAACTCAGCAGTGGCCACAGGACTGGAAAAGGTCAGTTTTCATTCCAATCCCAAAGAAAGGCAATGCCAAAGAATGCTCAAACTACCGCACAACTGCACTCATCTCACACGCTAGTAAAGTAATGCTCAAAATTCTCCAAGCCAGGCTTCAGCAATATGTGAACCTTGAACTTCCTGATGTTCAAGCTGGTTTTAGAAAAGGCAGAGGAACCAGAGATCAAATTGCCAACATCTGCTGGATCATGGAAAAAGCAAGAGAGTTCCAGAAAAGCATCTATTTCTGCTTTATCAACTATGCCAAAGCCTTTGACTGTGTGCATCACAATAAACTGTGGAAAATTCTGAAAGAGATGGGAATACCAGACTACCTGATTTGCCTCTTGAGAAATTTGTATGCAGGTCAGGAAGCAACAGTTAGAACTGGACATGGAACAACAGACTGGTTCCAAATAGGAAAATGAGTTTGTCAAGGCTGTATATTGTTGCCCTGTTTATTTAACTTATATGCAGAGTACATCATGAGAAATGCTGGGCTGGAAGAAACATAAGCTGGAATCAAGATTGCCAGGAAAAATATCAATAACCTCAGATATGCAGATGACACCACCCTTATGGCAGAAAGTGAAGAGGAACTCAAAAGCCTATTGATGAAAGTGAAAGAGGAGAGTGAAAAAGTTGGCTTAAAGCTCAACATTCAGAAAACGAAGATCATGGCATCTGGTCCCATCACTTCATGGGAAATAGGTGGGGAAACAGTGGAAACAGTGTCAGACTTTATTTTTCTGGGCTCCAAAATCACTGCAGATGGTGACTGCAGCCATGAAATTAAAAGACGCTTACTCCTTGGAAGGAAAGTTATGACCAACCTAGATAGCATATTCAAAAGCAGAGACATTACTTTGCCAACAAAGGTTCGTCTAGTCCAGGCTATGGTTTTCCCTGTGGTCATGTATGGATGTGAGAGTTGGACTGTGAAGAAGGCTGAGCGCCGAAGAATTGATGCTTTTGAACTGTGGTGTTGGAGAAGACTCTTGAGAGTCCCCTGGACTGCAAGGAGATCCAACCAGTGCATTCTGAAGGAGATCAGCCCTGGGATTTCTTTCGAACGAATGATGCTGAAGCTGAAACTCCAGTACTTTGGCCACCTCATGCGAACAGTTGACTCATTGGAAAAGACTCTGGTGCTGGGAGGGATTGGGGGCAAGAGGAGAAGGGGAAGACAGAGGATGAGATGGCTGGATGGCATCACTGACTCGATGGACGAGAGTCTCAGGGAACTCTGGGAGTGGTGATGGACAGGGAGGCCTGGCATGCTGTGATTCATGGGGTCGAAAAGAGTCGGACACGACTGAGCGACTGATCTAATCTGATCAGCCTATGCAAATCATTCAGGACTACTTCCCAGAGACTTTCTATTCTTTAGTTGGGACAAGTGGCCCGAAATTGAGAAAAATATTTTACTTTCAGTTGGTTCCACGCTGGAACTGAGTGCACATAATAATAAAGTAATAAATTAATAAAACAATAAGGTAATAAAGATATAGCTCTGATCATGAACTGTCTTGGTATGTACTTTTTCATTACATAATCTGTGTCCTACAAGAAAAGAAGTGTTACTATGGATGCCAAGAAGTCAACACTATTAAGAAAGAGTGGTGAAGACTTTGCTTAGTTGCTCAGATGTGTCCAACCCTTTGTGACCCATTGACTGAAGCGTGCCAGTCTTCCCTGTCCTTCACTATGTCTTGGAGTTTGCTCAAACTCATGTCCATTCAATTGGTGATGACATCCAACCATCTCATCCTCTGTCATCCCCTTCTCCTCCTGCCATCAATCTTTCCCAGAATCAGAGTCATTTCCAATGATTCAGTTCTTCGCATTGGGTGGCCAAAGGATTGGAGCTTCAGCTTCAGTCCTTCGAATGAATATTCAGTTTTGAGTTCCTTTAGGATTGACTGGTTTGATCTCCTTGCTGTCCAAGGGACTCTTGAGAGTCTTCAGTGCTCAGCCTTCTTTATGTTCCAACTCTCACATCCATAAATGACTACTGTAAAAACCATAGCTTTGACTATTCGGACTTTTGTCAGCAAAATGATGTACCTGCTTTTTAATATGCTGTGTAGGTTTGTAAAAGTTTTACTTCCAAGGAGCGAGTGTCTTTTAATTTCATGGCTGCAGTCACCATCCAGTGATTTTGGAACTCAAGAAAATAAAGTTCGTCACTGTTTTCATTGTTTCCCCATCTACTTGGCATGACGTGATGGGACTGGATGCCATGATCTCAGTTTTCTGAATGTTGAGTTTTAAGCCAACTTTTTCACTCTCCTCTTTCACTTTCCTCAAGAGGCTCTTTAGTTTCTCTTCTCTTTCTGCCGTAAGGGTGGTGTCATCTGATCTGTGGTTATTGATATTTCTCCCAGCAACCTTGATTCCAGCTTGTGCTTCTAGCCCAGCATTTTGCATGATGTATTCTGCATATGGGTTTAATAAATAGGGTGACAATATACAGCCTTGACATACTTCTTCCCCAATTTTGAACCAGTCCATTGTTCCGAGTCTGGTTCTAACTATTGTCTCTTGACCTGCAAATAGGTTTCTCAGGAGGAGAAAAGGTGGTCTGGTATTTCCATCGCTTTAAGAATTTTCCATAGTTTGTTGTGATCTGCATAGTCAAAAGCTTTAGCATAGTCAATGAAGCAGAAGTAGATGTTCTTCTGGAATTCCCTTGCTTTTTCTATGATTCAATGAATGTTGGCAATTTGGTCTCTGGTTCCTCTGCCTTTTCTAAATCTAGCTTGTACATTTGGAAATTCCTTTTTTTTTTTTTTGGAAATTTTTGGTTCATGTGCTTTTGAAGCCTACCTTGGAGGATTTTGAGCATTACTTTGCTAGTGCGTGAGATGCATGCAATTGTGTGGTAGTTTGAAAATTCTTTGGGTTTGCCCTTTTTTGGGATTGGAATGAAAACTTACCTTTTCCAGTCCTGTGGCCACTGCTGAGTTTTCCAAATTTGCTGGCATGTTGAGTGTGGCACTTTAGCAGCAGCATCATTTAGGATTTGAAATAGGTTAGCTGGAATTCCATCACCTCCACTTGCTTTGTTCATAGTGTTGCTTCCTAAGGCCCACTTGACTTCACACTCCAGAATGTCTGACTCTAGGTGAGTGATCACACCATCTCAGTGTCAAAGACAGAGATGAAGGTAGAACAGCCATTGGTATAGATGGAGCTTATATATTTGGGGGCAAAACATGTTTCTGGTTATTTTAAGAAGGTATGAGCAGTTTAGCAAGATTGATTTTCTTATTTAAGAGTCGTCCTATGGATCATATTGAAACAAGCTAGGAGTCACCTGGGCAGTTAAAAAATGAAGTAGTATGAGGAAAACTGTATGAACATAGAAAGCTGGGTGTAAAACCATTTTACTCATTATAATAATATTCTTATGGTGTCTAAAGTCATGTCTTAGTAAAAAAAGGGGGAAGTGAAATATCAGGCATTGGTAAGACAGCTGATCTCATTTAGGCGTATAATATAAAACAGAGAAATAGGTTTTCTCTGTGTGAATTTAACTGACCCACATGAACAATCTGTCATTTTTTTAAAATCCGGTATTACCTAACTGTGATAGCCCAGAGTATTTGTTATAAGATAGTTAACACCATTCCTTGAACACACACCATGTTGAACTCAAAATTAGCTAAGGTAAAGTGGTAGAAAGAAGTTTAAAAACACCCTGGAATATATCATTGAATCCATTTGAGTGTAATTTTTGTTAGATACCTCATGTCCAACAGGAGGTTATGCCCACACGTACAGAGAGGATATGAGTTAAATTGAAGAAAGTTTGAAACTTGAATAGAAAATTGGCATTAGATAATTCAAGATGTTCTAATTTAGAGTAAAAGGGAAAGGACCTAAGATAACTAATTCAAGAGAAGCAGGATTTTGACATGGAAGAAACATGAGAGCAAAGAATCAACAGTGAGTTTGACTGAATAAGAGATTCATCTATCCCTGCGTTTGCTGAAATTTAGGTATAGTCAACAGTGGAAGGGTATTTGTTATGTGTGAGTCTATCACTTTAAGGGAAGTACAAAAAGAAATTATGATTTTCAAAAGTATTATTTCCAATTAATTTTTTGGTTTTAGACTTGCACATGTGCATCTGTAGCCTGCTCAATTATAGTTTGACCAATAGGTCAGATTTTATATTGAGTCATTTTTTGGAGACTGTTAATTTTATTGAAATTTAAAAATTTTAACTTGTTAATATTCCTTATAAAATATAGTTGTGTTATTACTCCATCAAAAATTGGTAGTTATTTGTGCCCAACTTAGACCCCAAATTATTAAAAAGGTACTTCCAGCTTAAGAATGCTTTCAGCACTTGTCAATAGCTAAGTTAATGAATACATCATAAGCAAAAGTTGGATGGTTGCATGTTCATACTGCCTGATAGCTATAAATGGATTACCAATCTATTCTCAGGTTTCTTTCAGTTCTAGGAAATGTGTTTCAGTATTATTTTGAAACATTTATATTTGGTTTTTAAGTATGCCCAAATAAGTGTTATTTATTTTTTTCTCTGAGTAAAGAATATTACCCATTGTTCCAAAACAGTCAAACTCGGTAATCAAACTGTTTTCATCACAGCTGAGTATTCTTATACAGCTCTCTCATTTTATCTTCAACATAAAAAGAAGCAAGATAACTTATTCTTGAAATTATAGGTTATATATCCTTGAAATGATAGCTGATGTATAAGAAATTTGTGATAATGGGTCCCTGCTGAAGTGTGCCAATTGAGCAAATTCATCTTTAACCCACCTCATCATTTTTTACTACTTCCTCAAAATCGTCACACTTGCAAAGTCCCATGTTACTACCATATACTATCAAATACATAATCCCATTATATGTATATATGCACAAATGTATATAAAAGGACAATTTGCATTTGTGATTTTTCTGAGCTGTAGCATTTATATCATTATCTTTACCATTACTTTCATGTTTTGATGCACAAGTTTTACAACATTGATCCACTTTTGTTATTTGGGGATTTAACAAAATGATACGAATTCAAAGGAAAACTATAGTAAAGATAAATGGTAAGAAATTATTTGAGAATATTTTAGTGTATATAAACTGGGCCATATTAAATGTTAGTCAATAATTATATATCATTTTAACATACTTCTAACCTTTAAGATTGCAAGAATTGCTAATACTGTAATAGGATTTCTCTGAAAAAACCACCCTATCTTCTATTTCATATTTGTAAAATATATAAATACAAAATCATATATAGGATGCTAGTTAATTTACTCATTTATATAAATTTGCTGTACTTAAATATTTCATGCTATGGCAGTAAGAAAAGCAGAGAAGGCAAGAAAGCACACCCGTGATTGCCTTCAAGAATATGCAGTCCTCTGAGTCAGATATACACCTCCATATGAAATGAATCACATTCAGCAATTGAATCTTTTGTGACCTCCCTTTAACATCTTTGCAATGTAGGGAACTTGAATTGGATCACTTTTTCTAAGAGGAATAAAACCAGACATATGAGGATCAACAAGAGAGAATATAAATTCCCCTTCCTTTCCCCTATCCTTCAGTGGGAAAAACAAGGCATTGTGATAAAGTGGAAAAAAAACTAAACTAGAAATCACTCTCTTGTTTTGGCCTGACTCTCTCACTTCATGGCTGTGCACTTCAGGACAAGTCCCTTCACCTTTTGGGGGATAATTATCCTTAGATGTGACATGTAGTAGGTGGATTTCACCAGATGCAATGTCTATAATTCTGCGATCCGTGAATCCCTTGTCTATTCTATATGGAAGTTCTTTGTGAGAATCACCAGGTATAGTAATGTTTTTGCAGTGAGAGTTGTTCTTGGAAAAAGTAGATTCTTCTGTTTCTCTTCTGTAAACAGAAATTGATTTCTATCATTTGAACTAGGGGGTATAAAATTTTAACCTCTTCCTCCATTTGTTTCAGAAAGTAGTTTTTTCTCTTCTTTTATTCTTTTTTTTTTTACTTTTTAATTTTGTATTGAAGTATAGCTGATTAGGGGCTTCCCCCGTGGCTCAGACAGTGACGAATCTACCTGCAATGCAGGAGACCCGGGTTCAATCCCTGGGTTGGGAAGATCCCGATTAAAAGCGTTGTGATAGTTCAGGTGAACAGCAAAGGGAATCAGCCATACATATACATGTATCCATTCTCCCCCAAACTCCCCTTCCATCCAGGCTGCCATACAACACTGAGCAGAGTTCCATGTCCTATATAGTAGGTCCTTGTTGGTAATGTATTTTAAATACAGCAGTATGTACATGTACCCAAACTCCCTAACTATCCCTCCCCCCATCTTTTCCTTCTGGCAACCATAAGTTAGTTCTTGAAATCTGTGAGTCTGTATTTGTTTTGTAAGTTCATTTGTATCCTCTTCTTTAGGAAGCAACCTCCTATTTCATTGCCAGCCATGGAGGCCTCTCTGTTCCCCAGCCTTTCATTTTGTTTGACATATGTAAACTTGTTTTCCTTTTTTAAGACACATGATAGATAATTAGAGTTACTTCTTATTTCTTAAAGTCATGATCTAAATGCTTTCCCATTCATTACATCAGAGACTTGACCTAGTCTGTAAAGGGCCCCTGTGTTAAGGCTAGCAACAATGTCAATGAATTAAAATGAAACAACCAGTAAATGACAGTTGAACAGAAATCAGCTGATAAATATCTATAATGGGCCAGACCCCAAATCCCTACCTTACTCTGGGGCACTACCAAATACCATTGACTCAATACTTGGCCTGCCCTGAGATTCACCAAATCCCCATTTCCAAAAGTGTAACTCAAAGAGTACTTCCCTAGAGTGAGACTTGAAGAAAGAAATGCCCAGGTATATTCCATCTCTCAGCTCATCGTGCAGAAATGGTTGATTTTTGCCTCACCTCACTGTCTCTTCCTCCCCTGATAACCCAGAAACAGAAAGGAAAGGGTAGGGAAAGGAACAAGCTGTTTCTTAGAAAGAAACCTAACTGGAGTGGAAGGCAAATGCCTAGTCTTTGTAACTTCTCTTATGTGACTGATAAACAAAAGATTATAAGAGGAAAATATGTCTAGTCTGTTCTTTGTATTTTTCAGAGTAATAACTCTTTAGAGACTTGCTCCATGTCCATAGCATATAAGCAAACAAGTTAGATTTATAACTCAAGACCCCTGGATTCCAGTCCAAAGCTTTTTATTAGACTTCACTTATGCATTGATGCTTCCTTTTTGCTGTAGCCCAGGAAGCCTTACTTTGATTGCAAGACACAACTGCTACCATATGCCCTTTGAAAATTGTTAGCATTGATCTATAAGCTACTACAACTTTCCTAGAGCCCAGGTAGACAGAGCTGTTAAACAGTGTATTTTAAGCATGTAGAAAAACCCACTAACCAAAGACACAGTTTACCTAACAAGGAAAAATTTTATCTGGCCCCCATCTTCTGTGAGGCAGGAATATGATTTGAACAAATCCTAGAATCATGGTCAAGAACTTAAACTTCATTGTTACATCAAGATTAGAATGCCATCTCTACCACATGTTGTGAAACTTTAGGGAGATTACTTTACCTCTCTGAACATCAGTTTCTTCATCTATAAAGTAGGGATGAATAATATTCCCTTCAAAGCCTTATCTAGGAGGACTGAATAGATGAGATAATGGATGTTAAGCACTTAGCAAGTGTGTGGCATACAGTGTTCAAGATATGCTGCTGCTGCTGCTGCTAAGTCGCTTCAGTTGTGTCCGACTCTGTGCTACCCCATAGACGGCAGCCCACCAGGCTCCCCCGTCCCTGGGATTCTCCAGGCAAGAACACTGGAGTGGGTTGCCATTTCCTTCTCCAGTGCATGAAAGAGAAAAGTGAAGGTGAAGTCACTCAGTCATGTCTGACTCTTAGCGACCCCATGGACTGCAGCCTACCAGGCTCCTCCGCCCATGGGATCCTCCAGGCAAGAGTACTGGAGTGGGGTGCCATTGCCTTCTCCCAAGATATGCTAGTTACTATTATTATCATCCTCTTCATTCAAGTCTTTGTGTGTATGTGTATAAAACGTGTTTCTTTTTATCTTTCTTGTTAGAAGCTAGAATTTATAAGAACAGAAATTATGTCTTTATTGTTCACTATTATATGTCCAGCATCTAGACTAACATTTGCTCATAGAGTAGACATCAGCACATATATGTTTAATAAATGAGTGAGTCAAATGGCCTCCAAATATAGTAATCCATCATGCTAGAGTACGAATTAACATAAAAGGAAGTAATATTTTTATAACTCATTTTTGGACTGTGGGTATGCCATAACATTGCTATTCATCTCTAATATTTGACATCCATTATTCATTCTATAGAAATCATCTTCTTCAGTGACAGAAGGCAGTTTATCCAGCCCCCCCATGTTTTCAAAGAGTCAATCTTTTTGTGATTAATACATTTTCCTCAAGGAATTGTTCCTTTGCTATATGTTGAAATGATTCATAAATTAAATTTAACAAGACCATCCAGCTTGATTATGAGTTATAGTTATTCACCTTTTCATTCAATCGCAATGTTATGGATGGTGATGATGATGAAGGATAATGGCCCACTTGTGTTTAGTGGATTGTAACCAAAGGATTAATGGAGACAATAGAAGATACTCATATCAAATATGTGCATTTTTGCTGCCAATCTAGATAAAAAAAAATCTGCCTGGTGCCTAGTTACTTTTTTTTATCACCCTCCTTCTCCACCCTACCTCCACATACATCCTTCCTCTACAGTCTTTTCTTTGTGAGGCTCCTCTGTCAACCTACCCACAAAATCAAATAATGCCTGCCCAAAGTGATGTACATACAGGTTGGAGGGTTACCTCTTATCCTGGATTTGTCATGACCTTAATCAGTTTTGAAATATGCGGGTACTGTTAAATGAATTCCATTTGCCCAGTCTATACTAATATACTCGGAGAAGGCAATGGCACCCCACTCTAGTACTCTTGCCTGGAAAATCCCATGGACAGAGGAGCCTGGTAGGCTGCAGTCCGTGGGGTCGGGAAAAGTTGGACAAGACTGAGTGACTTCACTTTCACTTTTCACTTTCATACATTGGAGAAGAAAATGGCAACCCACTCCAGTGTTCTTGCCTGGAGAATCCCAGGGATGGTGGAGCCTGATGGGCTGCCGTCTATGGTGTCGCACAGAGTCGGACACGACTGAAACATCTTAGCAGCAGCAGCATACTAATATACTATACTAAGACCAATGTTCACCACCCCCAACCTCAGTACCTTAAAGGAGCCCTTCTACAATGTTGAGAAGTTGTATGATAGACAAAAGTGAGCTGGATTTCAAGCAACCTGGGTTCTTGCCCTATTTCCTCTACTAATTTATGTCATCTTACACCAGTTATTTCCTCCCTACATGTAGGTTGCATAATTTGTAAATGGGGATAGTGGCTCTTAATGACCAATTTATTTTTTTAATATAAATTTATTTATTTTAATTGGAGGCTAATTACTTTACAATATTGTAGTGGTCCAATTTATTTTTAATAGTTTATGATTCTCTGAGATTCTTTGTTAATTTAGAAAGGAATGCAAGTTAGTTTTCCTTTGCCTAAATCTATTCTATAGAAAACCAATAACATTCTTGGAGTAGTTTAATTTGAATTGCAATACAATATGTAGCAAAGATTTAGTTTTGCCCCAGCTTGAAATATCTGAAGCAATACTTTACTAATTTGACAATTATTTCAACATGTTCATTTTTAAAGTAAATGTGTGCAAAATTATTACTGGAGTTAATCTTATTGGTTAAACTAAATAGGGCATAGATACAAATTAAGGCCTCCAAATATGTTAATGCAGTTGATAATTTTAAAAGATAATGGAAGAATGAGCATAATATTTGCAATTCATGTCAAGTAACACATTTAATGCAACAAGTGATTAATGCAGTTAGGAAAAAAAAAAAAAAAGAGAGAAGGCTTAAAATGTTTTCTTTGATCCAGGAGGAAGTAGTATCAGATGATTGGTATTAAGAGCATGCATGTATTAATCCAGTTTTTTTAAAAGCAGAGCATGGAAGAGAACTGGCTTTTCACTTCACATACACCCATCTGAATCTGATGAATAAGCAAGAAACTGCTAAAATGAATTCTGAGTACCCAGGGCATGGATACAGAAACCCACATGCCTTCCTGCTTATCTCCTATTCAAGACTGCTCCATAAACTATTAAGATATCTCCTCCAAACTGGCAAATAGGATGTAGATATAGTCCTTGGATGCCAAATACCAATTAGACAAGGACATAGAGGTGAACGGAGCCCTGGGAGCCAAGTTGTCATTTATTGAATCTGTTATCTGTATGAAGATGACCATAGCCAATTTGCTTACTTCGACATTTGCTTTCAGGTGTTGATATCTGGTTTTATTTTTCCCTCAACTGGATGGGCACTAGTTGTTTCTCAGAGAGCCCTCAATTCTCTAGACTCCTCCTAGAGATTACAAAAACTTTTTTTTGTTCGTCAATTCCTTTCATGTGTTACAGCTGTATAGTAACCTGTTTTTCACCAGATGCTGAGGTCTATCACTGTCAGAAATCTTAATGTGGCATCTAGCCCACCATACCTGTTAACAGGTATCTGAATTAAATGAGGTTTGATTCATAACTTCTTTGATTTGTATAATCAAGCTTTTGGTGATCAATCCTGCCTCTCACCGATGAAGCCATCACCACTCCTGTTCATTTTCTTCATACTCTACTAGCAGAGATCTAGCTTGGTTCTCCTGTTCCCTCCTCAGAAGTATCCCAAATATTTCATATATCACTTAGTGAAGGGGAATCCAGGAAGGACCACATTAGCAATTCACATATTTCACATCTCACAAAACCTGGCAGTAAATCATCCCTGCTTATTTAACTTATATGTAGAGAACATCATGAGAAACACTGGGCTGGAAGAAGCACAAGCTGGAATTACGATTGCTGGGAGAAATATCAATAACCTCAGATATGCAGATGACATCACACTTATGGCAGAAAGTGAAGAGGAACTAAAAAGCCTCTTGATGAAGGTGAAAGAGGAGAGTGAAAAATTGGCTTAAAACTCAACATTCAGAAAACGAAGATCATGGCATCTGGTCCCATCGCTTCATGGGAAATAGATGGGGAAACAGTGGAAACAGTGTCAGACTTTATTTTTGGGGGCTCCAAAATCACTGCAGATGGTGACTGCAGCCATGAAATTAAAAGACGCTTACTTCTTGGAAGGAAAGTTATGACCAACCTAGATAGCATATTCAAAAGCAGAGACATTACTTTGCCAACAAAGGTCAAGGCTATGGTTTTTCCAGTGGTCATGTATGGATGTGAGAGTTGGACTGTGAAGAAAGCTGAGCGCCAAAGATTTGATGCTTTTGAACTGTGGTGTTGGAGAAGACTCTTGAGAGTCCCTTGGACTGCAAGGAGATCCAACCAGTCCATTGTGAAGGATATCAGCCCTGGGATTTCTTTGGAAGGAATGATGCTAAAGCAGAAACTCCAGTACTTTGACCACCTCATGCGAAGAATTGACTCATTGGAAAAGACTCTGATGCTGGGAGGGATTGGGGGCAGGAGGAGAAGGGGATGACAGAGGAAAAGATGGCTGGATGGCATCACTGACTCGATGGACGTGAGTCTGAGTGAACTCCAGGAGCTGGTGATCGACAGGGAGGCCTGGTGTGCTGCAATTCATGGGGTCGCAAAGAGTCGGACATGACTGAGCACTGAACTGAACTGAACTGAACTGAATTCATCCCTTCCATCCCTTCCTTCAGTAATTCATGAAGCCTTTTACAATTAGCCCCACTAAACTCCTTTCACTTATCTCTGTCCTATAGTTTATTTCTCTATCTTTGTATTTGTACATACATATTGGTACTCTTGGGTGTATATATGGTCCTTTTTTCAGTCCATGAATGTGTTGTCAGTTCTTCCGTCCAGATAGCAGATTTACTGGAGAGGATCACTTAGTTCCTACTGGGACCACCCCATTCCTGCCTTACATTCCCATATGAGCTTACTTCTCTTTAGACTACACAAAATCATTTTCAGAAATCAAGATAAATTTCCTCGATAAAGGTGAAAATACAATTTTATTTCTAAGAAACATTATTTACCATATAATATCCAGAAGAAATAATAACTGGAGAACTGGAAAACTTGGTATTCAAAGGTCAGAATCAGAAGAGAGATTCTACAGGATGTTGGAAGAGTATGAACCTCAGTGTCATTTATCCTGATGTTGTATATTTGAAGCTGGGGAAGAATTTTTGGCTACATCTGTGCTATGTCAGCACATGTAAGAACAGTGTCTGCTTTCTCAGATGAGTGGCTTTTTGATGATAAGTTTGCTGCAATGATTCTGTTTAAGTAGGACCTTGGAAAAGACAAGAAGCAAGTAAAGAACAAAAATGCACAGCACGTTACTCTGTAGCTTCATCAAAGGCACTCAACTCTTCATACTCTACTAGCAGAGATCTAGCTTGGTTCTCCTGTTCCCTCCTCAGAAGTATCCCAAATATTTCATATATCACTTAGTGAAGGGGAATCCAAGAAGGACCACATTAGCAATTCACATATTTCACATCTCACAAAACTTGGCAGTAAATCATCCCTGCTTATTTAACTTATATGTAGAGAACATCATGAGAAACACTGGGCTGGAAGAAGCACAAGCTGGAATTACGATTGCTGGGAGAAATATCAATAACCTCAGATATGCAGATGACATCACACTTATGGCAGAAAGTGAAGAGGAACTAAAAAGCCTCTTGATGAAGGTGAAAGAGGAGAGTGAAAAATTGGCTTAAAACTCAACATTCAGAAAACGAAGATCATGGCATCTGGTCATGCCATGGGGAAATTACGAGTTAACGTGTACACCCATGGTGGATACATGTTGATGTATGGCAAAACCAATACAATATTGTCAAGTAATTAGCCTGTAATTAAAATAAATACATTTAAATTAAAAAAAAGACACATATACTCCAAAAAAAAAATAATAAAAATAAAAAGATCATTGATTTGTATCCTTTCAAGGGAAGTAACAGAAAGCTCAAGCAAACATCTTCACATCCAGTGATACTCTGTACTGTGCTGTGCTTAGTTGCTCAGTCGTGTCCAACTCTTTGCAACCCCATGGACTGTAGCCCACCAGGCTCCTCTGTCCATGGGGTTTCTCCAGGCAAGAATACTGGAATGGGTTGCCATGCCTTCCTCCAGGGGATCTTCCCAACCCAGGGATCAATCCCATGTCTCCCACATTGCTGGCAGATTCTTTACCATCTGAGCCACCAGGGAAGCCCTACATACATACAATTCTTACTGTTGCCATGGTTCCCCCCACTTTTGGCAAAATAAATGCCAATTTTCCCAAAACCAATTCACCTGCAGTTCAGGAGATACAGGTTCAATTCCTGGGTCGGGAAGATCCCCTGGAAGAGGGTATGGCAATCCACTCTAGTACTCTTCCCTGGGAAATCCCATGGACAGAGGACCCTGGCAGGCTACAGTCCATGGGGTTGCAAAAGAGTTGGACTCAACTTAGTGACTAAACAACAAACAACAAAGAAGTATGAGTAGTTCGGTAAAAGGATCCATTTACCATTTCTACCCTTCCTCCCTTTAGTGGTTTGTCAAGGAATAAATGTGCATATGCCCTCTTCACATTCTTAGCTCTAGATACACAAAAATAAAAATTCCCCAGCCTCAGAGATTACAGTTTTATTTTTTATTTATTTTTTATTTTACAATATTGTATTGGTTTTGCCATACATCAACATGCATCTGCCAATAATATCACTTTCAACTTATATATCTGAAGATCTCTTTGCTTCAAAAGTTTCCCAGAGTTTCAGGATTTCTGATGTCAGATACATTTTAGCACTAATGGTACACAGTCAGTAGATCATACATCCCTCCAGTGACACAGCCCTGGTATGAAATATACTGAATGTGATATATTGCATTGTCCCTCACTCTTGCATCTTCTTTAGATCTTACCTAATTCAAAGGTTAAGGCATTGATAATTTTGAATGTCTATGAAGAGTGGCTATCCCTTGTCTTTCAGAAATTCCATGTTCCTATTTGAATCTTGCTTACATTTTCCCTGAAACTTCCAATGTCTGGAAGTGAATGCATTCAAAATGTTTGATAAGATGCTTCCCTGTATGCTCTGAGTTGTGAGGTGTTAGTATATTGATACTATACAGAGTGTAGATAGATAGAAATATATCTATTGAAGTATAGCAGATTTTTATTGAAGTATAGTGGATTTACAATATTATATTAGTTCTAGTTGTACACATTAGTGATTCAATATTTTTATAGATTATATTCAATTCACAGTTATCATAAAATAATAGCTACATTCCCCTGTGCTATACAATATTTTCTTGTTGTTTATCTCTTTTATACATAGTAGTTTGTATTTCTTAATCCCATACTTCTATCTTGTCCCTCCTCTCTTCCCTCTTCCCACTGGTATCCACTAGTTTGTTGGCTTGTTTTCTATATCTGTGAGTTCTTATTTGCATATATACACATCTGTATAATCTTTTCAATTACATATATGTATTTGTCTCTCTCTGACATTTCACTAACCATAATATTGCCATCCACATTGTTGCAAATGGGAGAATTTCATGGTGTATGGGTATAGGTGTGTGTGTGTGTGTGTGTGTGTGTGTGTGTGTGTGTGTATGGGTTGGCTAAAAGTTTACTCAGGTTTTTCTGTAACATGTTATGAATAAGATGGATATCCATCTTATGGATACACACACACACACACACACACACAACACATGCTCACATACGTACCATATCTTCTTTATCCTTTCATCTGTTCATGGACACTTGAATTTATTCTGTATATTGGCCATTATGACTAATGTTTCTGGGAACATTAGGATGCATGTATCTTTTTCAGCTAGTGTTTTCAATTTTTTTTTTTGATATGTATCCAAGAGTGAAATTGATGGATCCTATGGTAGCTCTATTTTTAGATTTTTGAGGAACCGCCATACTGTTTTCCACAGTGACTGCACCAATTTCCATTCCCACCAACAGTGTGCAAGGGTTCCCTTTTCTTCATATCCTGGCCAACATTTGTTATTTGTGTTCTTTTTGATGTTAGCCATTCTGACAGGAGTAAGATGATAGTTATTGTGGTTTTGATTTGCATTTCAGATAGAATTTTTAAATGTCTCTCCTCCTACCCTCTAAGTGTGTGCCTGTGAATATTTAAATAAAATAGAATATATAAATAATAAAATCAAGCCAAATTGCAAAATAAGCAAAAGTCTTAGACACTTCACAGGAGAGGAAATGGTAATGACCAATCAAAACATGACAAGATGTACAAATACCTTTAAATCATTAGGAAAATTCAAGTCACATTCATGATTAGATATCACTATATATACTAGAATGACTAAATTTCAAAAAACTAACAGAGCCCAATGTTGAGGAGGATTTAGAGCTACAGGATCTCTCATACATTTACATGGGAGTGTAAAATGATGCAATTGCTATGATTAAACATGTAACTACCCACCTTATGACAAAGCAGTTCCTCTCTTAGATATTTTCTCAAGAAACATGAAAGGATATATCCACACAAAGTTTTGTATAACAATGTTCATGGTAGCCTTACTTATAAAAAAAATACATTGAAAATTATCTACCTATCCATCGGCATGAAAAATAATTGAAAATTTTGATACATCAGTAATGGACTATTGCTCAACAACCAAAAGGAGAGAACTATAGATGCCCGCAACATGATGAATTGCATAAGTATACCCAGTTAAAGAACCTAGATCCCAAATAGTACTCACTGCACAATTCCATTTTTGAATTGCTACCATAGGAGAAACAAAGCTAAAGAGATGGAAATCATAGAAACCATTGCTTCTGGGAGGTGCAGGAGGATGTATCAGAAATGGATAAGAGAATTTTTAGGTTGATGGTAGTACTCTATATCTTATTTTTTATTGGAGTATAGTTGCTTTACACTGCTGTGTCAGTTTCTGCTGTACAACAAAGTGAATAAGCCAAACATATACATATTTCCCCTCTTTTTTGAATCTCCTTCCCTTTTAGGTCACCACAGAACACTGAGTAGAGTTCCCTGTGCTATACAGTAGGTTCTTATTAGTTATCTAGTTTATACATAGCAGTGTATATATGTAAATCCCAATCTCCCAATTCATCCCTCCCCACCACTTTTCCCCTTGATGTCCATATATTTTTTTTTCTATGACTCTGTTTCAACTTCTGCTTTGCAAATAGGTTCATCTCTACCATTTTTCTAGATTCCAAATATGTATGTTAATATTTGATATGTATTTTTCTCTTTCTGACTTAACTTCACTTTGTATGACAGTCTGTAGGTCCATCCATGTCTCTGCAAATGACACGATTTCATTCCTTTTAATGGGCAAGTAATATTCCATTGTATATCTGTACCACATCTTCTTTTACCATTCCTCTGTTGGTGGACATTTAGGTTGCTTCCACATCCTGGCTATTGTAAATAGTGCTGCAGTGAACACTGGGGTGCATATATATATTAGAATTATGGTTTTCTCCAGATATATGCCCAACAGTGTTATTGCTGGATCATATAGTAATTCTGTTTTTAGTTTTTTAAGGAACCTCCATACTGTTCTCCATAGTGGCTGTATCAAATTACATTCCCACAGGTAGTAAAAGACAGTTCCCTTTTCTCCACACCCTCTTCAGCATTTATTGTTTGTAGATATTTTGATGCTAGCCATTCTAACTGGTATAAGGTGATACTTCATTGTTTTGATTTGCATGCATGCTGTTTAGCCGCTTCAGTTGTGTCTGGCTGTTTGTGACCCTGTGGACTATAGCCCACTGGGCTCCTCTGTCCATGAGATTCTCCAAGCAAGAAAACCGGAGTGAGTTGCCATTTTCTCCTCCAGGGGATATTCCTGACCTAGGGATTGAATCCACTTCTCTTAAGTTTCCTGGATTTGCAGGTGTGTTCTCTGGGAAGCCCCAGTTTTTATTTCCATTTCTCAAGTAATTAGTGGTCTTCCCTGGTGGCTCAGTTGGTAAAGAGTCTCCTTGCAATGTGGGAGACCCAGGTTCAGTCCCTGGGTCAGGAAGATCCCTGGAGAAGGAAATGGCAACCCACTGCAATATTCTTGTCTAGAGAATCCCATGGACAGAGGAGCCTGGTGGGCTACAGTCCATGGAGTGGCAGAGACTCAGACACAACTGTGTGATGTTGAGCATCTTTTTATGTGTTTGATGGCCATATTTATGTCTTCTTTGGAGAAATGTCTATTTAGGTCTTCTGCCCATTTTTTGATTGGGTTGTTTATCTTCTTGATACTGAGCTGCATGAGCTGTTCGTATATTTTGAAAGTTAATCCTTTGTCAGTTGCTTTGTTTGCAAATATATTGTCCCATTTTGAGGGTTGTTTTTTCATCCTGTTGACTGTTTCTTTTGCTGTGCAAAAGCTTTTAATTAAGTTTAATTAGGTCCCATTTGTTTTTATTTTCATTACTTTAGGAGATGGGTCAAAAAAAATCTTGCTATGATTTGTGACAATGAATGTTCTGCCTATGTTTTCCTCTAATAGTTTCATAGTTTCTGATCTTACATTTAATCCATTTTAAATTTATTTTTGTGTATGGTGTTGGGAAGTATTCAAATTTCATTCTTTGACATGTAGCTATCCAGTTTTCCCAGAACCATTTATTGAAGAAACTATCTTTTCTCCATTGTATATTCTTGCCTCCTTTGTCAAAAATTAGGTGACCATAGGTGGGTAGGTTTATCTCTGGGATTTCTATCCTGTTCCTTTGATCTATACTTCTGTTTTTGTGCCTGTACCATACTGTCTTGATTACTGTAGCTTTGTAGTATAGTCAGAAATCAAGGTACCTGATTCCTCCAGCTCCAGTTTTCTTTCTCAAAATTGCTTTGGCTACTCAGGATCTTTTGTGTTTCCATGCAAATTGTAAAAATTTTTGTTTTAATTCTGTGAAAAATGGCACTGGTAATTTGATAGAGATTGCACTGAATCTATACATTGCTTTGGGTAGTATAGTCATTTTCACAATATTGATTCTTTCTATCCAAGAATATGGTATATGTCTCCATCAATTTGTGTCATCTTTGACTTGTTTTTTTTAAATATAAATTTATTTATTTTAATTGGAGGCTAATTACTTTATAATATTGTATTGGTTTTGCCATACATCAACATGAATCTGCCATGGGTGTACACGTGTACCCCATCCTGAACCCCCTTCCCACCTCCCTCCCCATACCATCCCTTTGGGTCGTCAAAGTGCACCGGTGTACACCCTCCAAACTAGTACAGCCACTATGGAGAACAGTGTGGAAATTCCTTAAAAAACTGGAAATAGAACTGCCATATGACCCAGCAATCCCACTGCTGGGCATACACACTGATGAAACCAGAATTGAAAGAGACATGTGTACTCCAGTGTTCATCGCAGCACTGTTTATAATAGCCAGGACATGGAAGCAACCTAGATGTCCATCAGCAGACGAATGGATAAGAAAGCTGTGGTACATATACACAATGGAGTATTGGACTCTGGAGTAATGGACAATACCCATTCGTCTGCTGAGTGTACAGTGTAAGAGGGTTCCCTTTTCTCCACACCCTCTCCAGCATTTATTGCTTGTAGACTTTTGGATAGCAGCCATTCTGACTGGCGTGAAATGGTACCTCATTGTGGTTTTGATGTGCATTTCTCTGATAATGAGTGATGTTGAGCATCTTTTCATGTGTTTGTTAGCCATCTGTATGTTTTCTTTGGAGAAATGTCTGTTTAGATCTTTGGCCCATTTTTTGATTGGGTCATTTATTTTTCTGGAGTTGAGCTGCAGGAGTTGCTTGTATATTTTTGAGATTATTCTTTGTCAGTTGCTTAATTTGCTATTATTTTCTCCCATTCTGAAGGCTGTCTTTTCACCTTGCTTATAGTTTCCTTTGTTGTGCAGAAGCTTTTAATTTTAATTAGGTCCCATTTGTTTATTTTTGCTTTTATTTACACTATTCTGGGAGGTGGGTCATAGAGGATCCTGCTGTGATTTCTGTCGGAGAGTGTTTGCCTATGTTCTCCTCTAGGAGTTTTATAGTTTCTGGTCTTAGATGTAGATCTTTAATCCATTTTGAGTTTATTTTTGTGTATGGTGTTAGAAAGTGTTCTAGTTTCATTCTTTTACAAGTGGCTGATCAGTTTTCCCAGCACCACTTGTTAAAGAGATTGTCTTTTCTCCATTGTATATTCTTGCCTTCTTTGTCAAAGATAAGGTATCCATAGGTGCGTGGATTTATCTCTGGCTTTCTATTTTGTTCCATTGATCTATATTTCTGTGTTTGTGCCAGTACCATACTGTATTGATGACTGTAGCTTTTTTAATAGCACCTGAAGTCAGGAAGGTTGATTCCTCCAGTTCCATTCTTCTTTCTCAAGATTGCTTTGTCTACTCAGGGGTTTTTGTATTTCCATACAAATTGTGAAATTATTTGTTCTAGCTCTGTGAAAAATACCATTGGTAGCTTGATAGGGATGGCATTGAATCTATAGATTGCTTTGGGTAGTATACTCATTTTCACTCTATCGATTCTTCAGATCCATGAACATGGTATATTTCTCCATCTATTAGTATCCTCTTTGATTTCTTTCATCAGTGTTTTATAGTTTTCTATATATAGGTCTTTTGTTTCTTTAGGTAGATATATTCCTAAGTATTTTATTCTTTTCATTGAAATGGTGAATGGAATTGTTTCCTTAATTTCTCTTTCTATTTTCTCATTATTAGTGTATAGGAATGCAAGGGATTTCTGTGTGTTGATTTTATATCCTGCAACTTTACTATATTCATTGATTAGCTCTAGTAGTTTTCTGGTGGAGTCTTTAGGGTTTTATATGTAGAGGATCTTGTCATCTGCAAACAGTGAGAGTTTTACTTCTTCTTTTCCAATTTGGATTCCTTTTATTTCTTTTTCTGCTCTGATTGCTGTGGCCAAAACTTCCAAAACTATGTTGAATAGTAGTGGTGAAAGTGGGCACCCTTGTCTTGTTCCTGACTTTAGGGGAAAATGCTTTCAATTTTTCACCATTGAGGATGTGTTTCTGTGGGTTGCTCATATATAGCTTTTATTATGTTGAGGTATGTTCCCTCTATTCCTGCTTTCTGGAGGGTTTTTTATCATAAATGGATGTTGAATTTTGTCAAAGGCTTTCTCTGCATCTATTGAGATAATCATATGGCTTTTATTTTTCAATTTGTTAATGTGGTGTATTACATTGATTGATTTGTGGATATTGAAGAATCCTTGCATCCCTGGGATAAAGCCCACTTGGTCATGGTGTATGATCTTTTTTAATGTGTTGTTGGATTCTGATTGCTAGAATTTCATTAAGGATTTTTGCATCTATGTTCATCAGTGATATTGGCCTGTAGTTTTCTTTTTTTGTGGCATCTTTGTCAGATTTTGGTATTAGGGTGATGGTAGCCTCATAGAATGAGTTTAGACATTTACCTTTCTCTGCAATTTCCTAGAAGAGTTTGAGTAGGATAGATGTTAGTTCTTCTCTAAATTTTTGGTAGAATTCATCTGTGAAGCCGTCTGGACCTGGGTTTTTGTTTGCTGGAAGATTTCTGATTACAGTTTCAATTTCCATGCTTGTGATGGGTCTGTTAAAATTTTATATTTCTTCCTCGTTCAGTTTTGGAAAGTTGTACTTTTCTAAGAATTTGTCCATTTCTTCCAAGTTGTCCATTTTATTGGCATATAATTCCTGATAGTAGTCTCTTATGATCCTTTGTATTTCTTTGTTGTCTGTTGTGATCTCTCCATTTTCATTTCTAATTTTATTAATTTGATTTTTCTCCCTTTGTTTCTTGATGAGTCTGGCTAATGGTTTGTCAGTTTTATTTATCCTCTCAAAGAACCAGCTTTTGGCTTTGTTGATTTTTGCTATGATCTCTTTTGTTTCTTTTGCATTTTTTTCTGCCTTAATTTTTAAGATTTCTTTCCTTCTACTAACCCTGGCGTTCTTCACTTCTTCCTTTTCTAGTTGCTTTAGGTGTAAAGTTAGGTTATTTATTTGACTTTTTTCTTGTTTCTTGAGGTATGCCTGTATTGCTATGAACCTTCCCCTTAGCACTGCTTTTACAGTGTCCCACAGGTTTTGGGTTGTTGTGTTTTCATTTTCATTCATTTCTATGCATATTTTGATTTCTTTTTTGATTTCTTCTGTGATTTGTTGGTTATTCAGCAGCATGTTGTTCAGCCTCCATATGTTGGAATTTTTAATAGTTTTTCTCCTGTAATTGAGATCTAATCTTACTGCATTGTGGTCAGAAAAGATGCTTGGAATGATTTCTTTTTTTTTTTAATTTACCAAGGCTAGATTTATGGCCCAGGATGTGATCTATCCTGGAGAAGGTTCCATGTGCACTTGAGAAAAAGGTGAAATTCATTGTTTTGGGGTGAAATGTCCTATAGATATCAATTAGGTCTAACTGGTCTATTGTATCACTTAAAATTTGTGTTTCCTTGTTAATTTTCTGTTTAGTTGATCTATCCATAGGTGTGAGCGGGGTATTAAAGTCTCCCACTATTATTGTGTTTTTGTTAATTTCCCCTTTCATACTTGGTAGCATTTACCTTACCTATTGCAGTGCTCCTATGTTGGGTGCGTATATATTTATAATTGTTATATTTTCTTCTTGGATTGATCCTTTGATTATGTAGTGTCCTTCTTTGTCTCTTTTCACGGCCTTTGTTTTAAAGTCTATTTTATCTGATATGAGTATTGCTACTCCTGCTTTCTTTTGGTCTCAATTTGCATGAAGTATCTTTTTCCAGCCCTTCATTTTCAGTCTGTATGTGTCCCTTGTTTTGAGGTGGGTCTCTTGTAGACAACATATACAGGGGTCTTGTTTTTGTATCGATTCAGCCAGACTTTGTCTTTTGGTTGGGGCATTCAACCCATCTACATTTAAGGTAATTATTGATAAATATGATCCCATTGCCATTTACTTTATTGTTTTGGGTTCGAGTTTATACACCCTTTTTGTGTTTCCTGTCTAGAGAAGATCCTTGAGCATTTGTTGGAGAGCTGGTTTGGTGGTGCTGAATTCTCTCAGCTTTTGCTTGTCTGTAAAGCTTTTTACTTCTCCTTCATATTTGAATGAGATCCTTGCTGGGTACAGTAATCAGGGCTGTAGGCTATTTTCTTTCATCACTTTAAGTATGTCCTGGCGTTCCCTCCTGGCCTGAAGAGTTTTTATTGAAAAGCCAGCTGTTATCCTTATGGGAATCCCCTTGTGTGTTATTTGTTATTTTTCCCTTTCTGCTTTTAATATTTGTTCTTTGTGTTTGATCTTTGTTAATTTGATTAATATGTGCTTTGAGGTGTTTCACCTTGGGTTTTTCCTGTTTGGGACTCTCTGAGTTTCTTGACTTGGGTGATAATTTCCTTCCCCATTTTAGGGAAGTTTTCAACTATTATCTCCTCAAGTATTTTCTCATGATCTTTCTTTTTGTCTTCTTCTGAGACTCCTATGATTCAAATGTTGGGGCATTTAACATTGTCCCAGAGGTCTCTGAGATTGTCCTCATTTCTTTTAATTCATTTTTCTTTTTTTCTCTTTGATTCATTTATTTCTACCATTCTATCTTCTACCTCACTAATCCTATCTTCTTCCTCCATTATTCTACTATTTGTTCCCTTCAAAGTGTTTTTGATATCATTTATTGCATTATTCATTATATATTGACTCTTTTTTATTTCTTCTAGGTCCTTGTTGAACCTTTCTTTCTTGCATCTTCTCAGTCCCTGTCTCCAGGCTGTTTATCTGTGATTCCATTTTGTTTTCAAGACTTTGGATCATTTTCACTATCATTATTTGGAATTCTTTATCAGGTAGATTCCCTATCTCTTCCTCTTATGTTTGGTTTGGTGGGCATTTATCCTGTTCCTTTACCTGCTGGGTATTCCTCTGTCTCTTCATCTTGTTTATATTGCTGTGTTTGGGGTGGCCTTTCTGTATTCTGGCAGTTTGTGGAGTTCTCTTTATTGTGGAGTTTCCTCACTGTGGGTGGGGTTGTAGGGGTGGCTTATCAAGGTTTCCTGTTTAGAGAAGCTTGTGTTGGTGTTCTGGTGGGTGGGGCTGGACTTATTCTCTGGAGTGCAATGAAGTGTCCAGTAATGAGTTATGAGTTGTCAATGGGTTTGGAGTGACTTTGGGTAGCCTGTATATTGAAGCTCAGGGCTATGTTCCTGTGTTGCTGGAGAATTTATGTGGTATCTTGTTCTGGAACTTGTTAGCTCTTGGGTGGTGCTTGGTTTCAGTGTAGGTATGGAGGCGTTGGATGAGCTCCTGTTGATTAATGTTCCCTGGAGTCAGGAGTTCTCTGGTGTTCTCAGGATTTGGACTTAAGCCTCCTACTTCTGGTTTTCAGTCTTATTTTTACAGTAGCCTCAAGACTTCTCTATCTATACAGCACCGATGATAAAACATCTAGGTTACAGATGAAAAGTTTCTCCACAGTGAGGGACACCAGAGAGGTTCACAGTGTTACACAGAGAAGATAAGAGGAAGGTGGGAGATAGAGGTGACCAGGATGAGATGAGGTGGAATCAAAAGAGGAGAGAGCAAGCTAGCCAGTAATCACTTCCTTATGTGCGCTCCACAGTCTGGACCGCTCAGAGATGTTCACAGAGTTATACAGAGAAGAGAAGAGGGAGGAAGCAGACAGAGGTGGCAAGAAGGATAAAGGGGAGAATCAAAAGGAGAGAGACAGATCCAGCCAGTAATCAGTTCCCTAAGTGTTCTCCACCATCCGGAACACACAAAGAGATTCACAGAGTTGGGTAGAGGAGAGAAGGGGAAGGGAGGAGATAGAGGCTACCTGGTGGAGAAAAAGTAGAGTCCAAAGGGGGAGACAGCAGTCAAGCCAGTAATCTCACTCCCAAGTGAAAATGGGTAATGAAGATTGGGTTCTTAAAGATACAAAAATGATACTAAATACCAGAAAGCAAAGATTAAAAATCTAGAGTAGAGGTTGGATTTTCAAAGATATAATATTAAAGAAAAAGAAAAAAAAAAACAGTCACAAAAATTCTAAAATATATATATGAAGTTTGCTTTAAAAAATAGGGTCTCTCTTTTTTTTTTTTTTTTGCAAAGTAGTGGTTATAAAAATGAAAATTAAAGGAATAATAGAAGACACAAAATTTTAAAAAAAATTAAAGAATGATAGTAAAAATAGTAAAAATATATCTAGGACTTTCTCTGGTGTTGTTGTGGGCAGTGTGGGGTCAGTTCATTTTTGGATAGTTCCTTGATCCGGCTTATATTTCTCAAGATCTATAGGCCCCTTCCTATGTAGTTGGTACTATCTACAGGGTTTTAATCTATTGCATCTGTCAGTTCCAAGGAGGGTCCCTCTGTTTTAGCTTCTTCTGTTTGCTGGTCTCTTCAGTGTCTAATTTCCACCCTGACACAAGGGGGCGGTGATGGACACTTTTTTAGGCTCACTTGTTCAGTCGTGCTGTGGGGAGGGAGGGACGCTGCAAACAAATAACACTGGCATGTGCTCACAGTATCTTGGCCACACTGTGTTTGCCCCCACTCACGGCATGTGTGCTTTCCCTGTCTACACTGCTTAGGCTCTAGGTTGCTCTGCTGGAAAGTATCTGAGGCCAGCCCTGGGTTGTATGCACTTCCCAGGTCTAAGCTGCTTAGGTTCAGGTACTCAGGTAGTCCTCAGAGGTGCAAACTCCGTTGGGCCTGCATTTTGTGCCCTTCCCAGATATGAGAAGCTCAGGTGACCAAGTGTTTGGTGAGCGCAGTTGCTGTGACTTATCGCCTTCCCCATCCCTGCCGCTCAGTTTTCTGGGTGTACAACCTGTGCACCTTCTCAGGTGGATGTCGACCGTCCAGAATCCCAAGAAGTCTTGGTTAGCAATGAAGCCTGCTTGCAGTTTGGTAGATGATGCCTCTCTGGGGCGGCGATTGCCCCCTTCTGGCTCTGGCTGCCCTCACCTGCCTGTCTCCAGAGGGAGATGGGCCGGCCTGCAGCTGGCTAGCTCTACTCAGTCCTTTGTTCTGTGAGCGGGCCTGGTGGTGTTTTAGGTTAGGGCTTTTTGCGGGGTAGCTATCCCATAATCTAGTTTGCTATCCCGAGTTAGTTCCCTCAGATTGCCCTCAGGACATTCAGGCCCGGTCCTTACTCTAAGCAATGCAGCCCGTGCCTCCCTGCCCAGCCCCCGCTTGCTAGTGGTGAATGCAGGCATCTGCGCTGCTTCTTCGCTGGGGGAGTTATCTTTGGGCACATAATCTGCGGGTTTTAATTATTTATTTATTTTTCCTCCTGGTTATGTTGCCCTCTGTGGTTCCAAGGCTCACCACAGACTCAGCAGTGAGAGTGTTTCCTGGTGTTTGGAAATTTCTTTCTTTTTTAAGACTCCCTTCCCGGGATGGAGTTCAGTCCCTACCTCTTTTGTCTCTCTTTTTATCTTTTATATTTTTTCCTACCTGCTTTTGAAGACAATGGGCTGCTTTTCTGGGTGCCTGATGTCCTTTGCCGTCATTCAGAAGTTGTTTTGTGGAATTTTCTCAGCGTTCAAATGTTCTTTTGATGAATTTGTAGGGGAGAAAGGGGTCTCCCTGTCCTATTCCTCCGCCATCTTCTACCGCTGGTCTTTAAACCACACAGACAACTATTCTCTCTTCTAACACACTAATAAATAATGCTCATCCTCATGATTTTTTTGCTGGGTCAGGGGTCATCCTTACAGGACAGACACAACAAACGGCATAACACTTCCAGACACACCAAAGAATAGCTGCCCATCTTAGACTTGTTTCTTCAGTATCCTATAGTTTTCTGCATACAGGTCTTCTGCCTCCTTAGGTAGACTTATTTCTGGGTATTTTATTATTTTGGTTTTAATGGTAAATGGGATCGTTTCCTTAATTTCTCCTTCTGATCTTTTGTTGTTAGAGTATAGGAATGCAAGAACTTTCTCTGTTTTAATTTTGTATCCTGCAGCTTTTCTAAAATTCATTGATTAGCTCTAGCAGTTTTCTAGTGTCATCTTTAGGATTTTCTGTGTTTATTGTCATGTCATTTGCAAACAATGGCAGTTTTGAGGCTTTGGGGTAGTGGCGCTCAAGACCCTGGAGCCTATGTGAGTAGAGGAGGCTTTGCCTTGAGGGGCAGGTAAGCCAGCTCAGATGAATGATTTTTCTAATGCCTGTGGAGGCTGAAGCCAACAGATGGGGAAGAGGATTGCAGTGGCAGCCCTCCCCCTCCCTTGTGCACCACTCACCCAAGCATTGCTTCTGTGGTGTCCTGGACTTCCTCTGCAAGCTTTCCCAGTTGTGGAGCTCCTTACTCCTGTTCCTTCAGGCTGTCTTTTCACAGCCAACAGCTGCTTCCTCCCTGGGCCCATGCTCCAAACCCTACTTCCCAGCAACTAGCCCCATTCCATGACAGGAGACCTATGACTCTGGCTGGAATGTGCAGGGCGCAGACCATATGTTCACTTCTTACTTTGTCCTGCCTTCCACAGACTGTCTTTCGCATTTCTCAATCTCCCAAAAGTCCCTTTCTATCCCAGCTGATTTCCCCACCATGTGTGTTTCTTTCTGATTGCAAGAAACTCTCCTCAACCTTCAGCTTTCCACCAGAATTGCTGGACCTTTGTTTTATTCCTCTTTTCTTCTTCCTTTCATCCTAACCAGTTGTGAGGGGATTTTTCTTATCTCTTTAGGTATCCAAAGTCTTTAACTAATGTTCAGCAGGTGTTCTGTGAGAATTGTTCCATTTGTAGATGTATTCTTTTTTAAAAACTTTTAAATTTTATTAAATATTTATTTGGCTGCATTAAGTCTTAGTTGTGGCACCAAGGATCAAACCTAAGTCCCCCGCATTGGAAGGTGGATGCTTAACCACTGGACCATCAGTGAACTTCCTGTAGATGTATTCTTGATGTACTTGTGAGCAGAGACAAATTCCACATCCTCCTATTCCATCCTGACTCCTCGCCCATCTACATCTTGATTGAGGTATTGGATTCAGGTGTAGATATTTGTCAAAACTAATCAAAGTGTACTCTTTATAGTTGTGTGTATACTGAATGTAATCACAACTCAATAGAAAATTAAAAAGAATGTCATAGTGAAAGTTGAATAGATATTAGCTTGAACTAACTTTAGATACTGATTTCCATTTCTAAAATGGAAATGGCCTTGCTAATTTCTATCTTAGATTAACTCTAAAATATGAGTCACAGAGAAGAGTGAACAGCCAATTGTAATATGGAAATGTGAAGAAACTTCATATATACTTTGGAAAAAATGTATTTCCTTAAAGTAAAACTAGAAAATAGATCCTTATGATAATTTAGATTTGGTAAATTCTGAAAATAAAATGTTAACATACATCTTCAGTTGGAAAAAAATTTATTCAGAACTATAATTAAAACCAAAGGAGGTTTTGTTTTTACTTTTGTTTTTGTTTAAAAAGCTTTTTCCAAAGAACCTGCCCCGGAGGTGAATTGACATTCTCCTTTCTGGAAAAGAATATTTCTGTCATTCTTGCAATGATTCTTTTCCAGTTAACTAAAATATCTAAAGTCCCACTGAATCCTCCATATCACAAGGGAGAATAATAGATAAACTATATAAAACTTAAAAATGAATTCACTTGGTTGAAGGGTATGTGAGAAGCCAAACTTTCCAAGTTTTAATGTTGATTTTGATGATGATTTGGTCATGAATTGAAATATCGTGTTTAGTACACATTTTGGTACACAGTAGCAAATTAAAATGTTACTTAGCATGTTGGTTATGCACCTATTCAGTTACTGACTATGTGAACTTTGGCAATGTGTTAGTCCTCTTTGAATCTCACTTTCCTTATTTAAGAAATGAGAATCATGAAGAAAAAAATTCCAAAACCAAATTAGTAAGATGAGCATGAAGAAGCCAAATGGGATCTAAAGCTCTCAACAAATGCATAGCACAGAGAAGTAGTTCTAGTTCATTAAAGGCTTACCACAAATATTATTAGATAAATGCATGGTATTTCAAGTTCTCTGAAATTAGTCCCTGAGGCAAGAAGAGTTGTGCCCTTTAGGGATCTCATATAGTACCATGTAGATAACTGTATCATTTCCCCAAGTGGAATGTTGATCTTCAAAGCAACTAAAAGAGCAGAGAAAAATTCTTGGAAAATGCTTGAATTATTCAGGGTGAATTTTTCTAAAGCATAATTCTTGCCCTGACAAAGATCATAATCATGCACTGAACAAACATTACCTAAGCATTACCCAACATAATGGATATTAATGGATATTATTTCAGAAAATAAAGAAATGTTAGCATATAATTTCAAATAATATATATTATGCTTAGTGAAATAAGTTAGACGGAGAAAAACACTATATGTTATCTAAAAGATCTAACAAACTGGTGAATATTACATAAAAAAATCTGAATCTTAGATATCGAGAACAAACTCATGGCTACCAGAGGATGCTGGAGTGGCATATAGTGGGGAGGTCATGTGGGAGGTACAAGCTATTAAGTGTAAGATAGGCTACACTGAGGTACAACACAGGGAATATAGCCAATATTTTTTAATAACTGTAAATGGAGTGTAACCTTTAAAAATTATATTTAAAAAAATCCAGTTGTGATATTGATTGAGGGTACATTGAATCTGTGGCACCATTTGGGAGAGTATTTCCATAATAACAATACTAGATTTTCTAATTGTTACATACTGGTTTTTTCCATTTAGTTAAGTCTTCTTTAATATATTTCAACTATATTTTATAGATTTTATTCTATAAGTAATATACTTCCTTTCTTAAATTTATTCTAAAATATTTCACTTTTTGATATTCCTTTAAATGAAACTGTTTATTTATTTATACAGATTTAAAACAAACAAGTTTTTTAATATGTATATTTCATGTATACTTGGCAGAAACAGAGGGTAAAGTGATAAACTGTGTAAGAGATGGCTTAGAATTCAGGTTTAAATATGTTAAGCTATTTCTGGTTGTTGGGGTGCAGATTATAGAATTAACAGGAAAACTGGTAAGCAAAAAGAAAGTTTGTTATACAGATTTAAATCAGTTTCTTCTCCATTGAAAAGAATGTCTTGTGATTTAGTCGTTCATCTCTCTCCCAGGCACAGAGAGGTCAATACCTTTATATGTGGAGACTTATTTTTATAATTGTTCATTTCCCTTACAAAAGAATGAATTATAATCTGTTTTTAGAGCTTCTGCTGTATCTGTTGTTTCTCAAAATATTCCCCTTACCATGATCCTTATGCTAAAGAGACTTGTTCTGGGGTGGTATATTTTGCCACCCTTACATTTCCTGCCTTTGAAACCTCCTTAAGAAGTTTCACAGTCCAGAAAGTGAGTTGGTAGATTATTCTGTGTATCACTGAAGTAGTTTATTATTCCTGGGAACAGGTGAGATCAGTTAAACAGTTGAGTCTGATTTCAGGAGCTATTACAGGTGCACTGCCACCGAAGTTAGGTATCTATATGGTGTGAGGAATCATGTACTTAATAAGACATGTTTCTATGGAAAAGAAGAAAAAGTTAATAGTTGGAAATTTATATCTGAATCTGAAAAAAGTTGAAAAGATTTCTAGATTTGAAGTCAAAGCATCTGTGCCCATTTCAATGTCTTTGATGCTAATATCAGTGTTCTAGTGAACTTCCTGAGTGGCTTGTTACAGCAACACGTATGAAGGTTTCCATACTTAGCTGTTGTAGTGATTTCTCTGAAGTTTATATCAAATCATCCAGCTTCAGCTACCAGGGCTTGGAGGGGGAAAGTAGTTTTAATTTTAACTCACTCCAGGTCAGAAGAGTAGAAGAAAATTTGAAATATTAGTTTGAAGCATCGTAGCCTGATCAATGCAACAAAATAGAGGAAAACAATAGAATGGGAAAGTCTAGAGATCTCTTCAAGAAAATTAGAGATACCAAGGGAAAATTTCATGCAAAGATGAGCACAATACTAAGAAAATTAGAGATACCAAGGGAAAATTTCATGCAAAGATGAGCAAAATACAGGACAGAAATGGCATGGATCTAACAGAAACAGAAGATATTAAGAAGAGATGGCAAGAATACACAGAAGAACTGTACAAAAAAGATCTTCATGATCCAGATACTCATGATGGTGTGTTCAACAACCTAGAGCCAGACATTCTGGAATGTGAAGTCAAGTGGGCCTTAGGAAGCATCATTATGAATAAATCTAGTGGAGGTGATGGAATTCCAGTTGAGCTATTTCAAATCCTCAAAGATGATGCTGTGAAAGTGCTGCGCTCAACATGACAGCAAAATTGGAAAACTCAGCAGTGGCTACAGTACTGGAAAAAGTCACTTTTCATTTCAAGACCAAAGAAAGGCAATGCCAAAGAATGCTCAAGCTACCACACAATTGCTGCTATCCCACATACTAGCAAAGTAATGCTCAAAATTCTCCAAGCCAGGCTTCAGCAATATGTGAACCGTGAATTTCCAGATGTTCAAGCTGATTTTAGAAAAGGCAGAGGCACCAGAGATCAAATTGACAACATCCGTTGGATCATCGAAAAAAAAGAGAGTTCTAGAAAAATATCTACTTCTGCTTTATTGGCTATGCCAAAGCCTTTGACTGTGTGGATTACAACAAACTCTGGAAAATTCTTCAAGAGATGGGAATACCAGACTGCCTGACCTGCCTCTTGAGAAATCTCTATGCAGGTCAGGAAGCAACAGTTAGAACTGGACATGGAGCAACTGACTGGTTCCAAAAAGGGAAAGGAGTACATCAAGGCTGTATATCATCATCCTGCTTATTTAACTTATATGCAGAGTACATCATGAGAAATGCTGGGCTGGATGAAGCACCAGCTGGTATGAAGATTGCTGAGAGAAAGATCAAAAACCTCAGATATGCAGATAACGCCACCCTTATGGCAGAAAGCGAAGAAAAACTAAAGAGCCTCTTGATGAAAGTGAGAGAGGAGAGTGAAAAAGTTGGCTTAAATCTCACCATTCAGAACACTAAGATCATGGCATCTGGTCCCATCACCTCATGGCAAATAGATGGGATAACAGTGGACACAGTGACAGACTTTATTTTCTTGGGCTCCAAAATCACTGCAGATGGTGAGTACAGCCGTGAAATTAAAATATTCTTGTTTCTTGGAAGAAAAGTTATGACCAACCTAGACAACATATTAAAAAGCAGAGACATTACTTTGCCAACAAAGGTCCATCTAGTCAAAGCTGTTGTTTTTCCTGTAGTCATGTATGGATGTGAGAGTTGGACTATAAAGAAAGCTGAGCATAGAAGAATTGATGCTTTTGAACTGTGGTGTTGGAGAAGACTCTTGAGATTCCCTTGGACTGCAAGGAGATCCAACCAGTCCATTCTAAAGGAAACCAGTCCTGAATATTCATTGGAAGGACTAATGTTGAAGCTGAAAGTCCAATACTTTGGCTACCTGATGCAAAGAACTGACATTTGAAAAGACCCGGATGCTGGGAAAGATTGAAGTCAGGAGGAGAAGGGGATGACAGGGGATGAGATGATTGGATGGCATCACTGACTCAGTGAACATGAGTTTAAGTAAACTCCTAGAGTTGGCGATGGACAGGGAGGCCTGGTGTGCTGCAGTCCATGCGGTCAGAGTCAGACACAACTGAGTGACTGAATTGAACTGAGCCTGACAGTATTGGGGAAAAGTAGAATTCAGAAACTAGTCCAGTTTACAGAGAGAAAATAAACCTCAGAGACAATAGAACTAGATTTTGATATCTATACAGTATAGTTTTTTATGGCTTCCCTGGGAGCTCAGTGGTACAGAATCTGCCTGCAATGCAGGAGATACAGGAGACATGGGTTCAATCCCTGGGTTGGGAAGATCCCCTTGGAGACAGGCATGGCAGCCCTCTCTGTTATTTTTGTCTGGAGAATCCCATGAACAGAGGAGCCTGGCGGGCTGTAGTCTATTGGGTGGCAAAGAGTCAGACATGATTGAGGGACTAAGCACACTAGTTTTCTATACTTTTCTATTGAAACATAGTTTTTCTTCTACAATCATGCCCCCCCCCCTTTTTTTTTTACCAAAGGTAATCAGACTATTTTTTTTTGCAAAATAGGTCCAATATCATCAAACTTGGCCTGATTATTTAAACAACTACAGCAAGAATACTAACTGACCACGTGGGTCATTTGTAAATCCACTTTGCTAGGACATTTAATAAGAAATATCTGACTGAGCTTTTAAAAATCTCTCATTTCTAGAATGTTAAGCCAAGGACTTATCATCAAACTTCACCTGCACCACCTGTGGATTTGCGTGATTTCTTCCCTTCTCAAGGTCCCCCACATATCCTCAGGTTCCTGGGACCATTAGGAATTGTTCTTCCACAGCATACTGTAAAGCTGTGAAGTTTGTAAGACAGGTAACAGGCCCCCCCGCCTTTTTTTTCCTTCTCAAATGACTTTATTGGCTATGTGAAGTAAACCTTAGTTCCTTAAAGCAATCTGGTTGTATCTGACTCAATGTACATTCTCAAATTTGACATTCCAGTCAAAGTCTTAATAAAATGGAAAACATTTCCAAGTGTGTTCCTGTTGTAAGGAGAACAGCTTCTTATTAAATTTATGCAAATAATGACATTTCTATTGAAATAAGAGTATTCAATATGAGTGTGCATTATAAAGGGATCAGGTGGGAAGAAATAATTCAGTTCTATTTACACAGTTATAATTTACCAAATATCTATAAGGTATAGATAGCTTAAGAAAGGGATTCTTTACATTTAGAAATCAAACTATTAATAATGTTTTAAACAAGAGGTCATAAAATTACAATTATCCTCACTGATTCTTTGAATCCAACTTAATTTTAGTTTTGCTTGATGCTGGGTTAGCTGTTTCTAAATCAATTTCTCCATTAGGGTACTGGAAGTTCTTTACTAGTTCAGTGAGATGATGTTAATGCTATCCAAATCCCATGCTTGTCAAAGCTCTTCCCATTTTTCTTTTTGAGGATGAGTCCTTTTGTCTGTAGCAATAATGTTCAGGAAAGCATCAGAATAAAACAATAACTGTGAATAACAAAAGAGTTTAAAATGGCCATGGATGAAGATCTGGTGAGGATAAATTATAATGTACTTAACAAGGAAATTTGGCTATTTCTGTGATATACAACATTTAAGATAATATTTGAAACTATGATTACATGAATAGTAAGGACAAATTTATACAAATTTTCTACAATTCCTGGAGCACATGTTAATACACTTATAATCATATATAACCTAAAGAAGGTTTAGCATCATTTCTTATTTGAAAACATTCCTGTACATTTAACATATAAAATAAGCTTCAAATAGTTTAATAACTCTCTTTTTATAAGGAGAGAGAACAAATTCTTTTGCGATTATCCAGGGACATCTGGAAAATCATAAAGTTAGTTCAAGATCAAAATGACTTCATTTAGAATTTGGTTTTAGGATGTTATCTAAAATGTCACAAGGTTTAAAGCACTTGATTAAACATAATCACATGTTACTGTGAAAAAATATTAAGTTATCCATTTAATCAAAGTGACGATTAAGCAAATACAAAGTTATAGTTATAAAAGGAACTGTAGTTTTGTTTTGTTTTGTTTTTAAACAGAGAAGATTTAGTTTCTTAAGTAATTAAAGACCTGATAAAGACAACATGAAACATAGAAAATTATTTTGGTAAGAACCAAATCTTTGTTTCCTAAGTGAGTTACTTAACAAATAAACATTTCATACAGTAATTAAAGAAAAGTGTGTCCTTTTAACAAAGAGAAGACAACATTCTATCCACTGGGCTAAGTAGTCAGAAAAATGTCAGTTTGAATGAAGCTCTGCAACTAACTGTGTTGTTGTTGTTGTTGTCACTGCTGCCATTGCTGTTGTTCACTCACCAAGTCATGTCTGACTCTCTGGGACCGCATGAACTGCAGCACGCCCAGGCTTCCCTGTCCTGCATTATCTCACTGAGTTTGCTCAAATCTCATGCCCATTAAGTCAGTGATGCCATCCAACCATCTCATCCTCTGTCATCCCTTTCTCATCCTGCCCTCAATCTTTGCCAGCATCAGGGTATTTTCCAGTGAATTGGTTCTTTGCATGAGGTAGCCAAAGTATTGTAGCTGAGTATCAGTCCTTCCAATGAATATTCAGAATAAATTTCCTTTAGGATTGACTGGTTTGATCTCCTGGCAGTCAAATGGACTCTCAAGAGTCTTCTCCAGTACCACAGTTTGAAAGCATCAATTCTTTGCAGCTCAGTCTTCTTTATGGTCCAACTCTCATATCCATACATGACCACTGGACAAACCATAGCTTTGACTAGATGGACCTTTGTTGGCAAAGTGATGTCTCTGCTTTTTAATACACTGACTAGGTTTGTCCTACCTTTTCTTCCAAGGAGCAAGTGTCCTTTAATTTCATGGCTGCAGTCACCATCTACAGGTGATTTTTGTTGCCTAAGAAAATAAAATCTGTCACTTTCTACTTTTTCCCCATCTATTTGCCATGAAGTGATAGGATCTGATGCCATGATCTTCATTTTTTGAATGTTGAGCCTTAAGCCAGCTTTTTCAGTTTCCTCTTTCACTTTCATCAACAGGTTCTTTAGTTCCTTTTGTTTTCTGTCATTAAAATGGTATCATCTGCATATCTGATATTGTTGATATTTCTCCCAGCAATCTTGATTCCAGCTTGTGCTTCATCCATCATCCAGCCCAGAATTTCACATGATGTAATCTGTATATAAGTTAAACAAGCAGGGTGACAATATACAGCCTTGATGTACTCCTCTCCCAATTTGGAACCAGTCCATTTTTTCATATTCAGTACTAACTGTTGCTTCTTGTCCTGTATACACGTTTCTCAGGAGGCAGGTAAGATGGTCAAGTATTCCCATCTCTTTTAAGAATTTTCTATGGTTTGTTGCGATCCACACAGTCAAAGTCTTTAGTGCAGTCAATGAAGCAGCAGTAGATGTTTTTCTAGAATTCCCTTACTTTTTCTATGATCCAGCAGATGTTGGCCATTTGATCTCTGGTTCCTCTGCCTTTTCTAACTGCAGCTTGTACATCTGGAAGTTCTTGATTCACGTAATGCTCAAGCCTAACTTGAAGGGTTTTGAGGATAATCTTGCTAGCATGTGAAATGAATGCAATTATATGGTAATTTGAACATTCTTTGGCATAGCCTTCCTTTGGGATTGGAATTAAAACTAATCTTTTCCAATCCTGTGGCCACTGCTGAGTTCTCCAGCCTATTATATTGAGTGTAGCTCTTTCACAGCATCATCTTTTAGGATTTTAAATAGTTCAGCTGGAATTCCATCACATCCACTAGCTTTGTTTGTAGTGATGCTTCCTAAGCGCCACTTGACTCCACACTCCAGAATGTCTGGCTCTAGGTGAGTGATCACACCATCATGATTATCTGGGTCGTGAAGATCTTTTTTGTACAGTTCTTCTGTGTATTCTTGCCACCGCTTCTTAATCTCTTTTGCTTCCATTAGGTCCTTGCTGTTACTGTCCTTTATTGTGCCCATCTTTGCATGAAATATTCCCTTGGAATCTCTAATTTTCTTGACGAGATCTCTAGTCTTTCCCCTTCTATTGTTTTTCTCTATTTCTTTGCCTTGTTCACTTAAGAAGGCTTTTTATATCTCCTTGATATTCTTTGGAACTCTGCCTTTAGTTGGATATATCTTTCCCTTTCTCCTTTCCTTTTTTCTTCTCTTCTTTTCTAATCTATTTGTAAGGCCTCCTCAGACAACCACTTTGCTTTCTTGCATTTCTTTTTCTTTGGGGTGGTTTTGGTCACCACCTCTTGTACTGTGTTAGGAACCTCCATCCATACTTCTTCAGGCATTCTGTTTACCAGATGTAATCCCTTGAATCTATTCATCACCTCCACTGTATAATCATAAGGGATTTGATTTAGGTCAAACCTGAATGACTTAATGGCTTTCACTACTTTCTTTAATTTCAGCCTGAATTTTGCAATAAGGAGCTGATGGTCTGAGCCACATTAGCTCCTGGTCTTGTCTTTGCTGACTGTATAGAGTTTCTCTATCTTTGGCTGCCAAGAACATAATCAATCTGATTTCAGTTGACCATCTGGTGAGGTCCATGTGTAGAGTTTTCTCTGTGTTGTTGGAAAATGGTGTTTGCTATGACCAGTTCCTTCTTTTGGCAAAACTCTTGCTTCCTTTTGTACTCCAAGGCCTAATTTGCCTGTTACTCCAGGTTTCTCTTGACTTTCTAGTTTTGCATCCCAGTCACCTATGATGAAAATGACATCTTTTTTTGGTGTTAGTTCTAGAAGGTCTTGTAGGTTACTTGTAGTTACTATGTAACTTGGGGTAAATCACTAATTCATTGTGTCAAACTCAATATTTTTAAAAGGGACATGATGATTCTTGTCTTGTAGGGTCACTCTAGTGATTAAATGTGATTATATATGTAGTGCTGCTAATAAGTGCTTAAACATTATAAGCAATAAATGATGATTATTCCTATTGTTGTTATTTGTCCTAGACTTGTAAAGCCTACATTTGCAAACATGTCTATTGTTTTTGAACAATTTCTCCCCTATAATATAATATAGGATTTACATATAGTTTGCCAAATAACAGAATTAATCCCATAATCAATGTCCTCGCCATGTAACTTTTGGTTGAGCATTTCTTTAATATATTGAGGACATTTAAAATGCAGCCATGGTCTCTAATTCACAAATAACAGTTAACAAATGAAGGTCTCCATGACTCTAGCATTTACCTCCAGGATTTGCCTCTTTCCAGCAATATTGTAGCTAATAGTTTCAGGGGAACACAAAGGATTTACTTCTGTGATTTTGAGTTACTGTGAAAAAAACATTAATTGCAAGTGGATGTGGTCCCACCCAAATGAGGGGAAAAGTTGTACTTCATCTTTATTTTTTACATTGAAGTATAATGGATTTACAATGTTGTATTAATACTTTTTTTTCTGTACTGAGGTATAGCTGATTAACAAACAGTGTTGTGATAGTTTCAGGCTTACAGCGAAGGGACTCAGTCATACTTATACATGTATCCATTGTTCCCCAAATGCCCCTCCCATCCAGCCTGCCACATAACATTGAGCAGAGTTCCCTGTTCTATACAGTAGATCCTTGTTGGTTATTCATTTTAAATGTAGCAGTGTACATGTCCATCCAAAACTCCCTGACTACCCCTTCCCCCAACCCTTCCCTCTGGCAACTATAATTAACGCTTCCTCTTTTAAATAATAGTCCTTTCTATGCTTCAGCCATAGATACTGAAGTAATTTTCAGTAATTTTCACTTTGAAGAAGGAAAGTTATGGAGCATATCCATACTTTCACTGTCAGCAGATGACCAGAGCACGTTCTGTGATTCCTGAGGCTGGCAGTTGACAGTTTCCTACCCGGTCAGAAAGTAACTATGCAGTGATGAATATTAAGCCATCAAAGGCATTTGTTAGTTTCTGTTTATGAAACTCAATAGCTGCCAAGATTCCTCTGTTAATGCCTCTGAGTCATTTTCATCTTTCCTATCATCTGACCACACCTGAGCTTTTAAGCCCACTTGGCATAAAATGAATGTTACCTACTCGACAGTTTTATTCTGGCTTTGTTTCTAGGGCCCTTTAGGCTGTGAAGTACTCTTTAAAGCCTGGATCTGTTTGTCACAGATGTAGACACTTGACTTGTTTACAAAAAAACGAATCTGTGTAAGCTTGCCAAGGAGCACATGAACTTGTTTCTGAATGTATGAGTAGTGTCATCATTGTCCTTGAGTAGAACACCTGCTGTGATGCCATCACCAATTAGCTCTTCTCTTTCCCCCATCTCTCTCCAGGAGGCTTACTTTTCAGTTCCTTGTGTTCTGAAGTTTCACAGGACTATTTTATATGGAGAATAAGAATACTCTGTGGCCTTTCTAAAATGTCTGTGGCTCCTTGGTCACATAGGGTATGTGCTTTTCTCTGGCACACTCTATACGAACAAAATGATGTGGTTTTTAAAAGAAGTTTGACTCAAGTTTGTACAAGTCACTTGTTAAAATAGTAAAACAATGTGACTAATTAGATTAGTTTTATCATTGAACGTTGAAATACATCATCCCCATCTTTAATCTACTGAAGGAAATAATTGATTGCAAAGTGGTGATAGACTAGTTTGTTTCATGAGGCCTAATATGGAGATTGTAGACTAGCCATAGTATAATCAAACATAGCAGCTGGTTACATATGCTCATCCATACTGTGCTAGTCTATACAAAGTTTTAATTTGTTATTTACTTGTTGAGTTGTTAAGTCGTGTCTGATTCTTTTGCAACCCCATGGGCTATAGACTGCCAGTTCCTCTATCCATGGGATTTCCCAGGCAGGAATACTGAACTGGGTTGCCAGTTTGTTCTCCAGAGGATCTTCCTGACCCAGGGATCAAACCCACGTCTCCTGCATTGGCAGGTGGGTTCTTTATCACCAAACCACCTGGGAAACCCATATTTACCTATACACATTTAAAAACAGGAAATTTCATGTAACAGTCCACAAAAATTTTTTTTTTAAACAAGAAAAATATAAGATCTGGTACATTGGGCCTGCATTGGTGCATAGCAATATTTGGCTGGAACTGAGTAATAGCCTTTAAGATGCATGCGCTCTTCACTCTTTCATCATCTACATGACTTTTTGCTGTCTTACCAACTCTAAAGCTTGGTAGTGATTGCCATTTATAATATTAAATATGGCCTTTAAGTATGCAACCCTTGGTGTGTCTTGAGCTGCCCTTTTGTGTATCCTGTATCTAAATTTCAAACAATAAATTGATAGATATGTGGGACTTTGAATGAAGAAAATATATAGCATTTGTGTAGCTTTATGTATTGGCATTGTAAGAAATTAGTACAAACTTAATAATTTTAAACAACACGCACTTATTCTCTTATAGTTTGGAGGTCAGATATTGTAAACAAAATGAATCTTATAAGTAAAAACAAAGGTATGGATAAGAGATATTCATTCTCCAAACCAAGCTCATAACCTTTAAGGCTTTGAAGGGAGAATCTGTTTCCTTGCTTCTTGCATCATCTATAGGATGATGGTTCCTTGGCTTATGGTACATCAGTCATGTCACTCCAATCTCTAGATTCTGTTGTCACATCTTCCATTCTGACTTTATAAAGACCCTTCTGATTACATTGAGACCATTGGCATAATCTAGGATAACCTCCCCATGTCAAGATACTTAATTACATCTATAAAGTTTTTTTTTTTTTTTTTTTACCTTTCAACTAAAAGTAAGTCCTTAATGAAGAAATAGTACAGAATTCAGGAAGAGATAGGCAGCTCTCTGTAGACATATAACCAAAAATTGTTATTGTGTTCAGAGAATTTACAACTTGGAATTTATTCAAAATAATAAATTTTTTAGACTCTTCACCTTATCAATCATGAGAAAATTATAAGCTTTGTCAATAATATGGGCACACGCATGTCTGTTTAGTAGTTTTCATTCAGTAAGATATTTTCAGGTCAATCTTAGACTCTCCCATCTGTAAATGCAGCAATGATAGATGGTGTCTTAAAATATCTTTAAAATGATACTGAAAACAAGCCAATGGTTCCTGTGGATCAGAAATTGAAAATAAATACACAGTTGTAAGCTAAGGATAAAAGCATGGTCTAATGAGCTTTGCAGTTGAAAGCAAGTAGAAGTGGCCCAGAGATCAATTACCATGGAGGACAAAAATATTGCTGGTAGCGCTACAGAAATGTTCATTAAGTGAAACTAGGAACCTGAAGTGATATTCTCCCTATGATGAAAAGAACCCCACCCTCCAAATCCTGTTACTGTTTTTCTGGACAGTAGCTTTTATAAAGTTTAACAACTGGAGTGGTGGGTATAAGTAGGAAAAGTCACAGAAAAAAAGAACCTTACTAGCCAACTAGCCAACTACAAGCTTAGTGACTGTGTTTTACCCAGGATTCCACAGAAAACATTGTGAGGCAGAGTGCTATATATATTTTTTTTAACTAGGGAGTACAATCATAGGAGGAGAAATGAAAGAAAAAGAAGACTAGAAGGTAGAAAAAAATAAAATTAACTACAGGCATAATTGGCAATATTGAAGGTTGGGTTCCATACCACTGCAAGAAAGAAAATATTAAAATACAGTGAGTCACTTGAATGTTTTGGCTTCCCAGTGCATGTGAAAGTTATGTTTACAGTACATTGTAGTCTATCAAATGTGTAATAGCATTATTTCTAAAAAAACAGTGTACATACATTAATTTTAAAAAATATTTTATTGCTAAAAACTGCTATCCATTATCTGACCCTTCAGCAAGTTATAGTAGAACATTAAAGATCACTGATAACAAATTACCATAAAAATACTATAATAATGAAAAAGTTTGTAATATTGTGAGATTTCTGAAATGTGATGCAGAGATACCACAGAGTGAGCAAATACTGTAGGAAAAATGGTGTCAGTAGACTTGCTTGAAACAGGTTAGCCACGAACCTATAACTTTTTTTTTTCTCTAATGCAGTATCTCCAAAGTGCAATTAAGTAAAGCACAATAAAAAGAGGTATATCTATGTCAGGGTGAGATACCAAGTCTGCTACCACTTGACACTAAATACAACTAGTTTTTCAATCATACAGAACCTTCTTGGAGAAGACCAAATATTTGCTTCTTAGGAAAACCCATCTTGGAGACAAAGTGAAAAGAATTATATGCCAGCTCCTATCTTCTGCTGGTTAAAGTTTCACCCTGGAAATTTTAATTCAAACACTTTGGTGGAGCATGTGCTAATGTAAGTTTCTGTGTCAAGAATCCTTAGCAAATAAAATAAAGGATCTAGGGTGTAATTAAGTGGGGAACATTCAGACGGTTTTCATTTGAAGTTGGTTACTCAGTGGTAGCTTTGGCTAGAATGAATGACCAAAGACCCTAAAGACAGTTGAGACTAAGAGAATCTGAAAAGTCAGATGAAAACTGTTTGACACATATTGGAATTGTTATATCTTCTATATCACCATAGCTTCATGGGTCCCAAGTCTCTGATACAAGATGTCATTCTGAGTGAAGGAGAAAGAAAAAAAATTTCCACTCAAGATGAGCCTTCTAAATAAAATGTCAAAGTATAGGAGAATATATAACACTAAGAAATACAACTACTCAGAAGGTGAGAAATAAATGAATTTACCCAGAAGAAAGTTCAAATAATTGAGCAAATTCAAATTGCACCAAGTCTTAATAATATGTTTAACATTTAATCCTTGAAAGAAAAGGTATGACAAACCTACACAGCATATTAAAAAGCAGAGACATTACTTAGCGGACAAAAGTCTGTCTAGTCAAAGCTATGGTTTTTCCAGTATCATGTATGAATGTGAGACTTGGACCATAAGGAAAGCTGAGCATGGAAGTATTAATGCTTTTGAACTGTGGTGTTCGAGAAGACTCTTGAGATTCCCTTGGACTACAAGGAGATCAAGTCAGTCAGTCCTAAAGGAAATCAACCCTGAATATTCATTAGAAGGACTGATATTGAAGCTGAAGCTCAAATACTTTGGCCACCTGATGCAAAGAACTGACTCATTAGAAAAGACCCTGGATGCTGAGAAAGACTGAAGGGAGGAGGAGAAGGGGATGACAGAGGATGAGATGGTTGGAATGCATCACCAACTGGATAAACATGAATTTGAACAAGCCCCAGGAGTTGGTAATGGATAGGGAAGCCTGGCATGCTGCAGTCCAAAGAGTCAGACACAACTGAGCAACTGAACTGAACTTAACTGAAAATAAGTTTAACTATAACTTAGTATATGTTTTATACAGCCAACAAACTGAAGACAATTTATACATTTTTAAATGTTTGAAAAGCCTCTTTTGTCGGAGCAGCCCTATGTAGACAGTACATGCTCAGTGCCTTTGATAGGAGAGCTGAATTTGATGTGGACTCAAGTCATATCTTTCTTCAGGGTGTGTTGGCAGCTTTCACCTTGGGACGGGCTTGGGCTTGAGATGCCAATACCAGAGGCAGTGGTGGTACTGGTATGAGGCCAGACTTCCTGTCTGCTAGCAGCCATCACTGCCCAGTCAAGGGCTGAGTCTGATCCCATACTCCTAGAGCAGAAGCCCAGAGGGTTGAACTTGAGGTGGCTCTGTTCCTTTCAAGTGTGTGATTTTCTTTCTCTTTGTACCAGTACCTTTGCCCCAGAAGAGGGCAGTGCTGAAGGAAGTAGGGACATGTTCCAACAGAGGTTCAATGTACTACCTGTATAGGTTTCCATGGCTGTACTCAGACAAAGATTCAGATGCGATTCTCCTTTGTCTCTCACTAACAAGTGATTTCCCCTGCCTCTGCTGTTTTGTGATACCACTCTGCAGGGCTGGTGGGGCCCACGTGTGCTCTTGGCATATATCAGGAGGTTCGCTGTGGTGGAGTGGCTGCTTATGAGTAATCTGGGTGGCTTCTGAGGCCGCTCTTGAGTAAGCACCAACAGTGGCCACCACGACCCCACCAGGCTCTGCTCCAGGCCACGTTGCCACTGTGTTCCATGGTTGAGCAGTTTCCCTGGTCATGGATTGAGTGAGGCTGGAATGTTTCCTCAGCTCGGGCTATGGAGTGCAGTGGGGCAGAAAACCTGGTCACTATTTGGGCAGCTCTCTTTCCACCCTCCCTCAGGGGGAACTCCCCTTTGTCTCTTATAACTGATCACTGTCCTCAGCCTCTGTTGCTTCTGCCCTGGTATGGATTCACTCCCAAGATAGGTGGGTCCCTTGTGGTTTCTTTCCACACATCGAGAGTGACCCATGGTGAACTGGCTACTGACAGAGATCTGAGCAGCTTCTGAGGTCCCACTTGATTATGTACTGACACTGGCCAATGCTGCCCCACTTGGACTCTGCTTTGGAACTGATCACCTTTGCATTCCCTGGCCAAGTCTTTTTCCAGGTCATGGCTGCTCCAGATCCAGTGCTGCACCATTGCTCAGCTCAGGCTAGAGCATGTGGCAAGATGCTTATAAGGGATCTGACAGCTGCTATCTCCACCTTGCAACATGGCTAGCCAGGGTGTATGGAATCCTCATGAGTGGAATCAGAGCTTCTCTAGCCCTTCTCTTTGTCCCAGCAGTTTTCCAACCACTCACTGGGCTTGTATTCCCCATGTAGGAGCCCAGGACTGGGATGCTGAGTCTGTGGCTTGATCTGCTTACTTTCCAGGGTGGATGCCCACCCATATAGTCTGTCTCCCTTTTCTTCTGAGTCCCCTCCCAGGACTCAGTCCCTGGTCCCAACCTGATTGCTTTTCTTCCCTTCTTACACAATTATATATGGATTTTTCCTACAGTCTTGATTGTGTAGCAGTCTTCCTGCCAGTTTCCAGATATTTTTCAGTGAGACATGTTCCACCTGCAGATGTATTTTTGATGTGTTTGTAGGGAGAGGTGAGCTCCATGTTTTCTTACTTTGCTGTCTTGATTCTCCTGCCTTCTCTAGGCAGGAGAAAAAAAAGACAGTAAATGGAACTAGCTCTATACTTGACAAAGGTGATAAAATAATTTATGAATTGGGAACTAATACTTGGAAATTAGTCATAACACATGGCAGAGGAAAAAATGAAAATATGAAAGAAGATCACTTTGGAAAAATCATGATCTTGTAGAAAATTCAAAAGAATCAACAAAAAAAATTGCTAGAATTAATTAGCAATTATAGCAAGGATGCCATGTCAGTAATTCAAAGTCAGTAGCTTTTCTACATTCTAGCAATTAAAAATGGAATTTGAAATTAAAAACATAAAATAATTTATGTTTTATTTACCCCCCCATTTTTTAAAATTCATTTTTAATTTACCCCCAAATTACCCCAAATAATTTACACCCAAGATGAAATACTTAAGTATAAATGTAACAAAAATATATAGTATATAATACCTATATGAATAAAACTATGATGAACAGAATCAAAGAACTAAAATAATGGGGAGGGACTACAATTTAATGAGTAGGAAGACTCAATAAGGTAAAGATGTCAGTTCTTCCCAACTTGATCTATGTATCCAAAATAATCCTGGTCAGAGTCAAGTTATTTTGTGGCTACATACAAACTGATTCTAATGCTTATTTGGAAAAGCAAAAGACAATAGTCAACACAATATTGAAGGAGAATAGCAAAGGTGGAAGACTGATACTACGTGACCTGAAGTCTTATTATCTACAGTAATCAAGACAGTGTGATATAGTTGAAATAATTGAAAAGTGGTTCAGCAGAGTCCAGACATAGACACACATATGTATCCTCAATTGGTCTTTGACAAAGTAGCAAAAGCAATGCACTGGGGCAAAGATATCCTTTCAACACAGGGTGCTAGAACAGCTGTATGGCCACATGTAATAAAAGGAATGCAGTCAGAGGCCTTACACCCTGCATGAACTTTAGATCAAAATGGAGCAGACACTCAAATTTAAAACAAAAGTATCAAACTCCTGAAAAAATAGGGTAAAATTTGTATGTGTATGTTGGTGAGTTTCCCAGGTATAACACCAAAAGCATGGAAAGAAATGATCAATAAGCTGGACATCTGCTCTGTGAAAACTTCTGCTCTGTGAAAGATAGGTCAAAAGAATGAGAAAAAAGCCACAACTAGGAGAAAATAATTGCAAATGACACATCTGATAAAAGACTATTATTAAAAATATAGAAAGAAACTCTAAGGCTCAACATAAGAAAATAAACAACCCGTTTAAAAATAGGCCAAATATCTTACCAGACACCTCACCATACAAGATATATAGATTGCAAATAAGCATATGTGGAGATGCTCCATATCATAGTTCATCGTGGAAATACAAATTAAAACAACCAGCACACACCTATGAGAATGGCCAAAATCCAGAACACTGACAACACCAAATGCTGGCAAGGATGTGGACTGACAGGAACTCTCATTCATTGCTGCTGGGAATGCAAAATGATAGAGTCACTTTGAAGACAGTTTGGTAGTTTTTTACAAGACTAATCTGCCTGCAATGCAGGAGACCCTGGTTGGATCCTTGGATTGGGGAGATCTCCTGGAGAAGGGAATAGCTACCCACTCCATTATTCTTGCCTGGAGAATCCCATGGATAGTCTGGTGGACTACAGTCCATGAGATTGTAAACAGTCGGACATGACTGAGCAATGAACCCTTTCACTTTTCAAACACACTTTTATCATAAAATCCAGTAATCATGTTCACTGGTATTTACCCAAAGGAGTTGAAAACATATGTCTACACAAAAACCTTCACATGGATGTTTGCAGCAGTTTTATTGATGATTGTCAAAACATGGTCAACCAAAATGTCCTTCAGTAGGTGAATGAATAAATAAATTCTCACATATCTGGACAATGGAATATTATTCAGCACTGAAAAGAAATGAGGTATTAAGCCATGAAAAGACATAGGGGAACTTTATTGTTTATTTATTACTATGTGAAAGAAGCATCTGAGAAGTGTACATACTGTATGATTTCACGTATATGCCATTCAGAAAAAGACAAAATTATGGAGACAGTTTTAAAAGTTATATTGTTGTCATGGCATAGAGGGTTGTGATGGATAAACAGGTGAAGCACAGAAGGTTCTTAGGGCAGTGAAATACCCTGTGTGATATGATAATGGTGGATACATACCGTCATACATTTGTCTAAACCCATAGAATGTACAACACCAAGAGTGGTCCCTAAAGTAAACTATGGACTTTGGGTGATTATCAGGTTTCAATGTAGGTTCATCAGTTATAACAAATGTACCACTCTGTGAGACCTGTGGGACACCATCAAACTTACTAATATTCAAATTATGAGAGTTTAAGGAGGAGAGGAGAGAGACTAAGGGGCAGGAATAAATTTTTTTAAAAGTCTTTAAAAATTTGATAAATTTGATGAAATATGCAAGTCTACAAATTTGGCAAAATCCATAAACTTATACATACTAAACTTGCCTGGAAAATTCCATGGACAGAGGAGCCTGGCGGGCTACAGTCCAAAGATTTGGATATGACCGAGTGACTAACACTTTCATATACATCCTAAACCTCACACTTATCCTGGTTTCTCTTCCTTTTCTTATAAAGACATCATTCAGATTTAGTTTAGTTGCTAAGTCAAGCCCGACTCTTTGCGACCCTATGGACTGTCGCCAGCCAGGCTCCATGGGATTTTGCAGTCAAGAATACTGGAGTGGTTTGCCACTTCCTTCTCCATGGGATCTTCCCAACCCAGGGGTTGAACCAAGGTCTCTTAATTACTCCTTTAAAGGTCCTTTGCCCAAATAGAGACACATGGGGCCAGAGTTAGGGCTTGAATATATGAGTTTTGAAGGAACACAATTCAATCCATAATAATTGTGCAGCCCAAGAACACAATTACACAGTTATAGATGGTCATATCCAATCTATTATTTTATTGCATTTATGTCACTCATTTCTTCTCTTAATAATTATCCAAAGTTTCAGGAAACATTTAAATATAATTGGCCCTCTGCATCTGTGTATTCAAAGAACCATGGATCAAAAATATTAAAAACAAAATTCCGGAAAGTGTCAAGAAGAAAAATTTGAATTTGCCCCATATTGGCATCTATTTACATAGGATTTACATTGTATTTACATACCATTCACATTGCATTAGGCATTATAAGAAATCTAGAGATGATTTAATGCACACAAGAGGATGTGTTTAGATTATATGCAAATACAATGTAATTTATATAAGGACTTGAGCATCCATAGGTTTTAGTATCTGCAGGGGTCCTGGAGTTAATCCCTCCTGGGTAAGGAGTGATGAGTGTAATAATAATGTTAATCGTCCTCCTGCCTAATTCTCATCTTTAATACAAAGCAATTCTAGTCCTTTTCCATTAAGCTTGATACAATAGACATATTTTATAATTATGCATTTTTATGCCTGCATATGTATATTTTTATGTAAGTACATTATATAATAAAAAAACATATCAATTACTATTTTAATATTTACTACAGCTACTCTTCCTTTTATCTGCTTGCCTGCCTCCTCCTTTCCTGCCTTCCTTCCTTCTCTTTTTCATTCTATTCATGAATGAAGTTTAGTTCTTCCTGAATGACCCTTTAGAATTTATTGAAATAAGTATGCATTTCCTTTCTTTATGCTTAATATGGTGAATTATATTAATCTATTTTCCAATATTGAGCCATATGTATATCTCTGTAGTGCAAAGAAAATCATTTACTTTCGGTCAATTATAATTTTACTACAGTTTTTGAATTATATTTGCTTTTATTCATGATTTCTGCATCAATATTCATATTGCAAATTAGTTTATCCTAAATTCTATATTTTATAGATATGGATAAAAATGAAAATATAACTTGAACACTTTTCCTATTTTTCTCTGTTCTCTTAAAGTATAATTTCATTAGGATTTTCTGCCTCTTGAAAGTTTGATAGAATTCACTTACGGAATCAATTGGCACTTAAAATGTTGTGAGGGCAGTGTGTTAGGTCTTAGAAAACCATAGCAGACTGGTTAATATAGATACAACTCAGAAGTTGTATAAACTTTCTTCAGTTTGTTCAATCTCCTTGAGTGGCAGGAGATTAAACAAACAATACGTCAAAATTTAAAAACAAAAAAGAAAGGAGACAAACAAAAAGAAGAAAAACAACCTCTTCCAATCTTTGTAGATTGGTTCTGTGCTGGTGCACTCAATTTTTCTTGCTTTTAAATATCTATTTATTTGGCTGTACCAGGTCTTAGTTGCAGCACCCAGGATCTTTGATCTTTGTCAGGTGTTGGTTGCAGCATGCAGGATCCAGCTCCCTGACTAGGGATCAAACCTGGGCCCCCTGCATTGGGAGTGTAGTCTTTGCCACTGTACACCAGGGATGTCTTTCTTTTGGTGCACTCTTTCAGCTAAGCTTGCTCTGGGCTTATGGATCTGCCCTAGGTGAAAGCTTAAGGCCTTGTCAGATCTTTTCTCAGGATGCATAGTATCTGAGCATATATGTGGCTTCTCTTCCCTGCCTTGAATGATCTGTATTATGTATTTACAATAATCCCTTGTTCCCAGCATCTGGGGGCCTATAGTTTACCTTACAGCTTTTGTGGACAGTGCTAATGCTTTTCTTGTCTGAGTTCAGATGTAGGCAAAACAGAGTCTAGCACCACACATCAGCCTTTCGGGTGTGCCTCAGATAGGTTAGAATAGATATACAGAACAATATGTAGGTTAGGTCTGCTTTTCCAGCTCAGTTCTAGGGAGGGAATGGAGAACCAGGCTGGTAGAGCTTGAAGACCAAAATCACTGTCATGCCAGGGATGGGGTGGGGCAAAGGCTAGTGAAAATGTCACAAAATTTCTTGCCATTTTAAAGATGGCTTTTTCTTGAGGACATATACAAGATGGCAATAAAACTTGATTTTCCAGAATTCTGGCAAAGTTGATTCAGATGGTTTATATTTTACTCCAGATGGTCCACCTTTGCCTTGTAAAAGATATTGGCTGTCAGTTTCTGTATCTTTGTATATTTTATGACCATCTTGATGAGAACTTAGTAAAAAGTCTAGCAAAAATCTATTACTAGTTTATGAAGTTGAATTGGAATTTGAAATATCTCATTTTTGATATATACAGTGATAAATTCATTATTTTTTCCTCTAACTGGTGGCTTTACCTCATTTTCTTGGTTGCACAGGGAAAATAAATTATAATCCACTCATCTCAGTTGGAAAACTTCTTGTCAATGTTGATGCTGCATTTTTTTTTCTTTTGCCTTATATATGCTACTTTTCTGGGGCTTGCCCAGTGGCTCAGCAGTAAAAAATTCACCTGCAATGCAGGAGAAATAGATTTGATCCCTGGTTGGGAAGACCCCCTGGAGAAAATCCCATAGACAGAGGAGCCTGGTGGGCTATGGTCCGTGGGGTTGCAGAGTCTGATATGACTAAGTGGCTGAGCACTCATGCATGCTATTTTTCCAGGAACTGATTTCATTTTATCTACCAAAATGCTAAAGTATTTGGCATTTTTCTTTCTAGTCTCCCATTTCCCTATCCATATCTCCCCTAGTTTACTACTTTTTATACCCCAGCAAAGAATACTCTTCCTTCCCTAACAATTCTCATCTTCCATGTCCTACAAGGTCCGGTACCATAACTTTTATTCAGTAATATTTTCCCAAGCTTCTACTGTATTGACAGCACCAGGAAAACTATCTATACATTTTGAATATTTAAAACTGTTTCTTGGATTAGATGCTTCATTGAATGATTACTCTGTCCCTTAGAGTTCTCTTACCTCTAAATTTCTATGACACTTACTATTAAAAACATAGATAATAATAGTAATACTCTATTTCTTGTGTTATTAACTCTGGAATGAAAAGATAAAGGTTAGGGAAGGGAGACGGAAATTGATGTTTTTTTGAAAATCTCCTATATACCCAGTATATTGCAGGTGTTTTATAAAAAATTAAAGATAAAATATACATAATCATCTCCATGTTAAATGTATGAGATTTTGGATAACTAGGACAAAGTTATATAACTGACAGGTAGCAGAACAAAACTGGGTGTGCCAAGCTTCAGAATCCATCATGTTTTTTCAGCACACAGGCCATATTAGAATAGGTAATATCTTAAAAGAGCTTTAATATCTTTACCATTCTTCCACATCTAATCTTACCTTCCATTTTTGCTACTATTTGCTCCAGGTTCACATCACTTTATCTGTTCAATAGCCTCATAAATTTCCTGTTTTTTCTACCCACTTCCAGCCTTATACACTCAGTCAAACTGATATATAAAGTCAAACAAAAGTAAGCTAAACTAAATACCAAACTCAATGTTTCACTTTTTCTCAAATCTCTTCAATCATTCTGCATTGGCCTCAGGATACAATTTACATTCTTTAGTTTAAAATTCAAGGCCCTCTAAGATTTTGAGCCCTTTCCTAATGATTCCATCTTTAAATCACATATGTCATACAAACTAAAATGTTCACTATTATAATACTTATACTGCAGAAAGGGAGAATAAGATTAGAGTAAAAGGTAGAAAATGATAATTCCTAAGTTATCTTACCTGATAAATGGTATGCTCTGTAAAAATTTGTATTCTCAAACCCCACCCCACCCCGAAACTGGTACAGAGTAGGATCCCAAAGTTGTTTATCGAATGGATTAACAAATGCCTCAGTTTTCACCACTGAAGTGTAATTTAGAGTGAAACCACCTCTTTCTCCTTTTCCTCATATTGTGCTAAAAAATGAGAGAATCACTCTTTTTTATTGTTTTATTTATTTATATAAATTTATCTATTTTAATTGGAAGCTAATTACAATATTGTATTGGTTTTGCCATACATCAACATGAATCCACCACGGGCGTACATGTGTTCCACATCCTGAACCCCTCTCCTCCCTCCCTCCCCATACCAACCCTCTGGGTTAAATGCTGATGTAAATATAAAATTGCTCCCTGGCATTTTATGCAGTGTGGTATAGTGTTTAAAAACACAGACTTGGGAATCAAACAACCTTATTATAACAGTTACTAAATGTAAGACCCTGGAATTCACCTCTCTTTTCATTTTGGTTTTCTCACCTATGAAACTGGGATAGAGATATTCCCCATGTCATAGGGTAGTTATGAGGCCTGACAAAATGTTGAAATGTATCAACTTTATTTCTAGAGTTTATTTCTAGAGCCCCATTCTAGAATTTCAGATACAAAGAATATCCAGACTGGAATGGACCTTTGAAGGGACAGAGATTTTTTTGTGGTATTTCAATAGAAACCATGGCAGCCTTCCTATCAAACCTGTGAGTTTCATTTCTCTCCCAGATTAAAGTTGATTTCTCTGCTTCGTGCTAACTATCCTTCTACAAACCTACAAACTGAATCTCCCCCAAGGCTGCTGTTCACAATTTTTCCTACACTGAACATTTTCACTGTTTATTTTAGAAATGCACTAATTAATGAGCACTACTAATTTAAGCTTATAATCATGACTTGTCCTTTAGTGATACAAAGAGGCCCCATAAGTTTTCACTGAGCAGTGAGCAATGCATATGTTTTTTGTCATATGTTAATCCAAGATGCTGATGTACACTTAGTACTAGGAAATATTCTGTTTTTTGAAAAATTTACCTGAAACTGCATCAGTAGTAGTAATGTATCTTTACTAGGGAAGGAGCTAAGATTATTAAATATATTTTATTTCCTTTGCCATGTACACTTCTTCATGCTTCCCTCCATTATGCTTCCTTTAGAGGTGTAATTATTCCAACAATAAAACAGGAAATTGAGTGTTAATAGGAAGGATGGTGAAAGGGCCCTTTTCTAACAAATTATTAACATATCTTATTGATCCCAAATTTCCTAAATATATATGGAGGTGGGAAAGGGGGACCCTTGATCATCAAATCTCAAAATATTGGGAAAATCAATCCTCATGAAAGCTAAAGTAGATTCCAGACCAAAAAAAAAAAAAAAAATCTGTCCAAATAAGCAGAGACCAATATAATACATAAAAATGGAAGAATTATAGTGTCCAACATCAAAAAGGGAAACTATATCAATTTACCTGAACTTATTTATGAAGGCTCTTTAATTGGTCAATAAAGGAAGATGAATGTTAACATCGACATTTATCATTACCCCCAAGTCTGTCCTCTTCAAAGAAATAATCTTGGATTAGATGTGTTATTGGACTAGCTCAGAAAAAAGTTTCTGAAGTCCACCTTTCAGAAACTAAGAAGCCGCTCTTAAGTTCTGTGCATCCACTTAATCGAAATCCTTGAATCCTGCCTCCTAAATATCCTTATTTTATTTTTCTCCCTATGTATACATTCCCAGCACCGTTCCTTAGACTGTATCAATACCAACTCTTTTCTGAAGCTTTGCAATACCCTTTCCTGCCTATAGTATAACCCTCACCAATTCATACCCCATAGTGATAATGGAGTGATCTTCCTAAAACACGGATATGATCATTTTCTTCTACATCAGTTCAGTTCAGTCACTCAGACGTGTCTGACTCTTTGAGACCCCATGGAATGCAGCACACCAGGCTTCCCTATCACCAACTCTCAGAGCTTGCTCAAACTCGTGTCCATTGAGTCGGTGATGCCAGCCAACCATCTCATCCTCTGTCGTTGCTTCCTCCTCCTGCCTTCAATATTTCCCAGCATCCAGGTCTTTTCCAATGAGTCAGTTCTTCACATCAGGTGGCCAAATATTAGAGTTTCAACTTCAGCACTAGTCCTTCCAATGAATATTCCGGGTTGATTTCCTTTAAGATTGACTGGTTGGATCTCCTTGCAGTCCAAGGGACTCTCAAGAGTCTTCTCCAACACCACAGTTCTTCTACATAAAATTCCTCATTATATCCCTATTGCCTCATCTAGAAAACCTCTGCTTCTTTCTCATGACCACACCTACTATCCCAAAAGCATAGTATGTTTGACCCTAGTATTGTTCTTAGAAAAGTGAAAGGGAGATTATAATATGCTGATTTCTTTGAATGGGCAAATTATATCATTATTTCATCCCCAGTGACCAGTACATTTTGTAGCATACAAGGCATTAAGAACATTTCTTTTGCATGCTTAAATGAAGTGTTTCTAAGATTTGGACTGAAGAGAGGATAAATGAGGGTTTGGGACTTATACAGATAGCTACCATAAATCTCTTAAACCTCACTTTATTCATAACAATAGCTATAATTTGTTGATTATATACCATATACTAGACTCTGGTGTTCAAAAACAAAACCCTTCCACTGAGGCTGTGTCTTTACAATGTCAATACATTGAATGAAACTGCTAAAAATCTTTGATCTTTGCTTGATCATTCTGCTTGATCTTTGGCCCACAAAGTTCCATATAACTATTTGTAATTATGTGATTTGGGGAACAAATTGATCAACTCTGGTCTGCCTTTTTATCCAGCTTACTTTACAGCAAAGATCACATTCATTAATTAGCTTGTTTTCAGAACCATGTTAAGTGATTGAGGCAAGGAGGAGGGTGTGAGTGAAGTATCACAGAGGATATGCAAAGTCTTGCTGAGATAATTGAATATTTTCCCTGTTGGTATGTCTTGAATTAGGTGTGGAAGAGATTGTTGGCTTTCTTTGTAACCCTTTAGATGAGAGTATTTGGAAGGCAACATGATATCAGTTCTTGTAATACAATAGAGGAGTAATGGCCTGCAAGAAGCCGATTCAATTCTACCAGCATATTTCTCCTGGAAATCATGTTATTTTGCTAGTTGACACAGTGTGGAAATTATAGCTAGTTCATATTTACTGGCCTTTAAGAAATGTTCCAATCACTATTGTAGTGCTAAAGCATTTATTTTTGTCACGAGCAGAAACCTCGTCCCTCTTTCCATTGCATTATGTTCTCTAGCTTTGCTGTTTGGGGTGATACTGCACCATAATTTGCAGTGGATTATTATGAATATTGGGATGAAGAGTAATTTACAGAAGATTTTCTTACAAAGTTTTGGGTTCAAAAGCAGATTCCTTTCTTATGTGTATATAAATTTAATAGCTAATTGAAAAAAATTGTCTTTGACATTTCAGAGAAGCAAATTGACTACATGTGAGTTGTTAAACTTAATATAATATAATATAAATGCTATGACTATATTCTGAATTACCGTTAAGTTTAACATATCCAATTGAATTCTACAGTCACTTTCTCTAATCAGATATTATGAGCAGTTCAATTGGTAGTATTTATTATCACCATCATAACCAGTATCATTATGTATTGAAATGTCTACTAGATTCTTTGAATGTGATATCAAATTTAAATAACTTGTTTAGTGATATGCAGAAAGCTAGAAAGATTTTTTTATATCACAATAATTTATGTTAAGAGGTTTCCCCTAAGAGGTGGCCAAGTATCTCCTTGAAAATATGGCTTTTTTTAAAGCCAATTTCTGTTACCCAACACTTTTGCAGGTATGAAAGATAGCCACAATAAATTCATATGGCAGAACTTCTTTTATGGCAGGAGTCATCTTAAACTGTAGGTAGGATTTGAAGTCAAAGTTCTAAATGTTTAATGGCTGCTATTGAGTGAACTGCTTTCTAAAACCAACTGGCATGAAATGGATGCCAGGATGAGGTCTGCTTGAGAAAATTTTTAAAAATTTTTTCACAATTACTCTCAGAAAAATCAATTTAGTGAGGGGATGGATACACAAATAACTATAAGACAAACAACAATCCATGACAACATACTCAAACTGAAGTTCTGGCTAGCTTTGTTCACTGCTTTTGCCCTTCTCCATTTTTATCTTGGTCATGACAGGAAGTAAATGATGTAAGAAAAGGAAAACTTGAGCAAACAATAGCATGTGAAAAATACGCTTCAGAAATAGTTACTCCAGGAATCCATATATTTGGCAGAAGACTCAGATCAAAAAGAACCTTTATAAGTCAGTAAGGTGACAAGCAGTCCAAGTGAAAATTGGCAAGCAGTTTAAATAGACCCTTCACAAAGGAGTCATATGAATAATGAATAAGCTCATTAAAAATTATCACCATCATTTATAAAGAGGGAAATTCAAATTCATGTCACAATATGATACCAATGCACTTTCACTCAAATGGCTAACATTTAAAAGACTGCACATAATAAGTGTTGGCAAAGATCTGGAATTCTCATTCATTACTGATAGCAGTGTAAACAGGTAAAACAATTTTTGAAAGTCATCTGGCAGTTTCTTTAGACTTAAACACATACTTACTATATGATGTAGAATTCTACTCCTAGGTATTTACCTATGAGAAATGAAAGTATATGTCCACACTGACTCATCTACAGAGTTCATAGGAGACTTATTCATAATAGCCCAAAACTGGAAACAAAATAAATGATCAACAGATGTGATAAATTGTAACAAATCTTTACAATGGATTAGTACTCAGAAATTAAAAGGGAATGGGAGGAATTCAGGAAAGGAACATAGTAAACAAGAGTATGTAAAGAATATACTTCAAAAAATAATTTCATAAGAAAACTGATCATAGAATATTTATATAAAAATACTTTGTCATTAAACAGAACATGGACACTAATAGGTTTTATATATATATGTATATGTGTGTGTGTGTGTATAGATGTATATATATATATATATATCAATCAGAGTAGTGATGTAAAAAACAGAAATACACAAAAAGTTTGTGATCATCCATTTCTCATGGAAAACATGAAGAAAACAATTAACTATCAAAAATAAAATCTATATTTGATACATCAAGAATTACAGTATGGCTTTTTTGATTTTTGCTATGGTTTTCTTTGTTTCTTTTTCATTTATTTCTGCCCTAATTTTTATGATTTCTTTCCTTCTACTAACCACTGGCTTCTTCATTTCTTCTTTTTCTAGTTGCTTTAGGTGTAAAGTTAGGTTACTTATTTGATTTTCCTCTTGTTTCTTGAGGTAACCTTGTACTGCTCTGAACCTTCCCCTTAGCACTGATTTTACTGAATCCCATAGGTTTGGGGTTGTTGTGTTTTAGTTTTCATTTGTTTCTATGCATATTTTGATTTCTTTTGTTATTTCTTCTGTGATTTGTTGGTTATTTGGGCGTGTTGTTTAGCCTCCATGTGTTTGTATTTTTAATAGATTTTTTCCTGTAGTTGACATCTAATCTTACCGCATTGTGATCAGAAAGGATACTTGAAATGATTTCAGTTTTTTTTAATTTACCAAGGCTAGATTTATGGCCCAGGATGTGGTCTGTCCTGGAGAATGTTCCATATGCGCTTGAGAAAAAGGTGAAATTCATTGTTTTGGGATGAAATGTCCCATAGATATCAATTAGTTCTAACTGGTACATTGTATCATTTAAAGTTTGTGTTTCCTTGATAATTTTCTGTTTGGTTGATCTATCCATAGGTGAGAGTGGGGTATTAAAGTCTTCCACTATTATTGTGTTACTGTCAATTTCCCCTTTCATACTTGTTAGCATTTGCCTAACATATTGCTGGGCATACACACCAATGACACCAGAATTGAAAAAGACACGTGTACCCCAATGTTCATCGCAGCACTGTTTACAATAGCTAGGACGTGGAAGCAACCTAGATGTCCATCAGCAGATGAATGGATAAGAAAGCTGTGGTACATATACACAATGGAATCAGTTCTAATGAGGTGGATGAAACTGGAGCCTATTATACAGAGTGAAGTAAATAAGAAAGAAAACACCAATACAGTATAGTAGCACATCTATAAAAAATTTGGAAAGATGGTAACAATGACCCTATATTCGAGACAGCAAAAGAGACACAGATATAAAGAACAGACTTTTGGACTCTGTGGGAGAAGGCGAGGGTGGGATGATTTGAGAGAATAGCATTGAAACATGTATATTACCATATGTGAAATAGATCACCAGTCCAAGTTCGATGCATGAAACAGGGCATTCAAAGTTGTGCACTGGGACAACCCTGAGGGATGGGATGGGGAGGGAGGTGGGAGGCGGGTTCTAGATGGGGGACACATGTACACCCATGGCTGATTCATGTCAATGTATAGCAAAAACCACTACAATATTGTAAAGTTGTTGCTGCTAAGTCACTTCAGTCGTGTCCGACTCTGTGCGACCCCATAGAGGGCAGCCCACCAGGCTCCCCCATCCCTGGGATTCTCCAGGCAAGAACACTGGAGTGGGTTGCCATTTCCCTCTCCAATGCATGAAAGTGAAAAGTTAAAGTGAAGTCGCTCAGTCGTGTCTGACTCTTAGCAACCCCATGGACTTCCAGGCTCCTCCGTCCATGGGATTTTCCAGGCAAGAGTACTGGAGTGGGGTGCCATTGCCTTCTCCGATTGTAAAGTTATTAGCCTCCAATTAAAGTAAATAAACTAATTGAAAAAAAAAAAAGAATTGCAACATATTCTGCTACAAAAAGATTCAGTTCTACAGTTAAAAGACCTGAGAGAATCAGGCATATTTGAGAAAATGATGAGATCAAATTTATTTGAGATGTCCAAAGTACACATAAGATATACACCTGACAAAACTAGATATAAAAACATTCATAAAAGTGGTAGAAGAAAAATTAAGACTTCACTTTCCAAATCAAGTGGAATTGCTTTTCAGTAAAAAAAAAAAAAAAAAAAAAAAAAGTGATGGTCATTTTCAGCTAATAAATCTTTAATTCTTACAGCAAAAAAAAAGAAAAAGTTGAACAAACCTAAAATCAACTACTTTTCTTGGACCCTCAGATAACTGAAATCACAGGGAAAACTGCCATTCAAAACTCTGATAAACAGGCAAATATAGAAGTCAGTCTACCTAGAAAAGAGGCTACTGGAGTCACAATTTGGTGGGAAAACTAAAATGGTAATTTTGGGAAATAACTGAAGGCCAAGTGTGGACTAACTTGAGAGTGAGAAACTTTTCAATGTGCAGTCCTAAGAGTAGTCTTACATTTTGTGGGTTTTATTTCCAGGTATTCCTCTGGGTTCTCACAATGGAAGTATCGAAGAAAAATCCCCTCACATTTCGGTCAGGAACAGGGGAAAACTAACGATTTTGAAATATACCATGAGTGTTCTCCATAAAAAAGGCCAACTCTCCAAGGAAAAAAGTCTTTACCAGAGCCTTATCTAACCCATGGGAAGCGCAATTAATTCTAGCCCCCTGGGGGCTTCATGTCTTGCATAAGTATAGGGAAAAAATGGCTAAGAAGTGCTTCAGAAGATGAAACACTGTTATTTGATAATAAGATTGTAGAATGATTCCCATCCCTCACACATTATCAACATTTACAGAGCTCTAGTATAGTAATAGTGGGTAACAATGAATAGAACTGAAAGCCAGAGATTCTATTTAAAGAGGGATGCATACAGAGACCCAAAGACTAGAGAGAGAAAAACAAGGACTCTGGAGGAATTTAAGACCTCTAGTACTTACAACCTGAGAAATCATTAAACATAGCCAGACTCCTAGCCAGATTAACATAGAACTTCACACACAAGATCCTTTACCTTAGTTCTTATTACTCAATGCATCACATCTGGCTTTCACCCAAGATATAAGGCATGTAAAAGGCAAGGGAATAAAACCCCACCAGTTTACAAAGAAAGCATAAGTCCCAGACTCTTAAACAATTTAAAATAATTCTGATTAACATGTTAGGGGCTCTGTTGTTGTTCAGTCTCTCAGTCATGTAACCCTTTATGACCTCACCTGGACTGTAGCATGCCAGGCTTTGCTGTCCTTCACTATTTCCCAGAGTATGCTCAAACTTCTGTCTACTGAGTCAGTGATGCCATCCAACTATCTCATCCTCTTTCGCTCCCTTCTCCTCCTGCCCTCAATCTTTCCCAGCATCAAGGTCTTTTCCAATGAATTGGCTCTTCACATCAGGTGGCCACAGTATTGGAGCTTCAGCTTCCCCCAATGAATAGTTAAGGTTGATTTCCTTTAGGATTGACTGGTTTAATCTCTTTGCAGTCCAAGGGACTCTCAAGAGTCTTCTCCAAAACCACAGTTCAAAAGCATCAATTCTTCGGCACTCACTCTTCTTTATGGTCCAGCTCTCACATCCATACATGCCTACTGGAAAAACCATAGCTTTGACTATATGGAACTTTGTCAGCAATGTGATGTCTCTGCTTTTCAATATGCTGTTTAGGATTACCATAGCTTTTCTTCCAAGGAGCAAGTGTCTTAATTTCATGGCTGCAGTTACCATCCAGTGATTTTGGAGCCCAAGAAAATAAAATATACCACTATTTCTATTTTTTCCCCATCTATTTGCAATGATTGTACTACAAGGAGATCCTACCAGTCCATCCTAAAGGAGATCAGTCCTGAGTGTTCCTTGGAAGGACTGATGTCAAAGCTGAAATTCCGATACTTTGGCCACCTGATGCAAAGAACTGACTCATTTGAAAAGACCCTGATGCTGGGAAAGATTGAAGATGGGAGAAGAAGGGGATGACAGAGGATGAGATGGTTGCATGGCATCACCGACTCAATGGACATGAGTTTGTGTAGACTCCGGGAGTTAGTGATGGACAGGGAGGCCTGGCAATGGACATGAGTTTGTGTAGACTCCAGGAGTTGGTGATGGACAGGGAGGCCTGGCATGCTGCAGTCCATGGTGTTGCAAAGAGTCAGACACGACTGAACAACTGAACTGAACTGAATTTGTGATGAAGTGATGGGACTGGATATCATGATCTTAGCTTTCTGAATGTTGAGTTTTAAGTCAGCTTTTTCATTCCCCTCTTTTACCTTAATCAATAGGCTTTTTAGTTTTTCTTCGCTTTCTGTCATTAGAGTGGTATAATTTGCATATCTGAGGTTATTGGTATTTCTTCCAGTAATCTTGATTTCAACTTGTGCTTCATCCAGCCCAGCATTCTGCATGATGTACTCTTCATATAAGTTAAATAAGCAGTGTGACAATATACAGCCTTGATGTACTTCTTTCCCAATTTTGAACCAGATCATTGTTCCATGTCCAGTTCTAACTGTTACTTCTTAACCTGCATATAGGTTTTCCAGGAGGCAGGTAAGGTGGTCTGGTATTCCCATCTCTTTAAGGATTTTCCACAGTTTGTTGTGATCCACACAGTCAAAGGCTTTAACATAGTCAACAAAGCAGAAATAGATGTTTTTCTGGAATTCTCTTGCTTTTTCTATGATCCAATGGACATTAGCAATTTGTCCTCTGGTTCCTCTGCCTTTTCTAAATCCCACTTGTAACCCAAAATTTCTCAATTCACATACTGCTGAAGCCTAGCTTGAAGGATTTAGGGCATAATCTTGCTAGCATGTGAAATGATTGCAATTTTATTGTAGTTTGAAAATGAGTAGAGTATGAAAGAAAGAGCAAATGAAATTCACTCCACTGTAGTGGGTGAATTTTTTTCTCAGAGGGGTACAGGTACTGCTTTATAATATAGTATCCCTGAATAATTTAATACATGAATTACATGTGCTGTGAGCCATTTTTTTCACTGTTAGAGTGGGAATTTTCATATGGTATGAGCAGGAAGCTGGAATGATCCATGTGCTAATGGATTAGAGTTGGAGATATCAGTGTGAACTCATATTCAGCCTAATATACACACAGAAGGCTACATAGATAAACATTTATAGATATATGTAGATGCACAGGTTAATACACATATTTTCTTGCTCTGTTACTTGAAAGTTCCTAGCATAAATGGTACCTAAGTAAGATCAAATACATCTAGTGCCCAGGAGTTGATTTATCATACCATTCTTCAATAAAAGGAATGAAGACTTTTAGGAGAAACAGCTGAGTCTAGGACTATTAGAAGAAATACAGAAAATGAATCTAGAACATCATATAGTTTCTTAAAGTACATAGATTCTCCAAAAGGAAGTGCCTACTTTAATGAGAGTATGCGAAAGGGACACAGAAGCCAATTTAAATTGCTCCCAAGGGCCAAAGTTGGAAAATATTTGAGCAACAAAACAAAGTAGTTAATACTCTCCACTCTCTGAGTGTATAGTGTGTATAGTGAGTCCCTTCCAAAAAGTATAATATGGAAAGATTTTTAAAATTACCTGTACAGTGGAGGAATCAGGAAAAATACCTCTGCCAAGTTATCAAGGTCACATTAACAGTGACAAATTATGTTAATAGTATGTACCCTTGATATGATGCGATGAAAATGGCACTGTACCTCTGTAGTCTTCCTTGCAACAAGACATTACCACAGTCTAAACATGAGAAAGACATCACATTAATTATAATTAAGAGACATTCTACAAAATACCTGAACAATACTCTTCAAAACTATCAAGGTCTTCAAACACAAGGAAATTTGGAAATTGGACATAGTAAAGAGAAGCCAAATGAGACATACAACTAAATTTAATGTGGCCTCTTGAATAAGGTCCTGAAGCAGAAAAAAGACATTAGGTAAATGCTAAAGAAGTCCAGAAGCAACAGTTAGAACTGGACATGGAACAACAGACTGGTTCCAAATAGGAAAAAGAGTACATCAAGGCTGTATATTGTCATGCAGAGTACATCATGAGAAATGCTGGGCCGGAAGAAGCACAAGCTGGAATCAAGATTGCCAGGAGAAATATCAATAACCTCAGATATGCAGATGACACCACCCTTATGGCAGAAAGTGAAGAGGAACTAAAAAGCCTCTTGATGAAAGTGAAAGAGGAGAGTGAAAAAGTTGGCTTAAAGCTCAACATTCAGAAAACTAAGATAATGGCATCTGTTCCCATCACTTCATGGGAAATAGATGGGGAAACAGTGGAAACAGTGTCAGACTTTATTTTTTTGGGCTCCAAAATCACTGCAGATGGTGATTGCAGCCATGAAATTGAAAGATGCTTACTCCTTGAAAGGAAAGTTATGACCAACCTAGATAGCATATTCAAAAGCAGAGACATTATTTTGCCAACAAAGTTCCGTCTAGTCAAGGCTATGGTTTTTCTAGTAGTCATGTATGGATGTGAGAGTTGGACTGTGAAGAAAGCTGAGTGCTGAAGAATTGATGCTTTTGAACTGTGGTGTTGGAGAAGACTCTTGAGAGTCCCTTGGACTGCAAGGAGATCCAACCAGTCCATCCTAAAGGAGATCAGTCCTGGGATTTCTTTGGAAGGACTGATGCTAAAGCTGAAACTCCAATACTTTGGCCAGCTGATGTGAAGAGTTGACTCATTGGAAAAGACCCTGATGCTGGGAGTAATTGGGGGCAGGAAGAGAAGGGGAAGACAGAGGATGTGATGGCTGAATGGCATCACTGACTCAGTGGACATGGGTTTGAGTTAACTCTGAGAGTTGGTGATGTACAGGGAGGCCTAGAGTGCTGCAATTCATGGTATCACAAAGAGTTGGACATGACTGAGCGACTGAACTGACTGAAAGAAGTCTGAATGAAGAATGGAGTTTAATTAGTAAATATATATATATATATATATATATATATATATATATATATATATATATATATAAAATATTAATTAAGTAAGTACAAGTAATGGACCACAATGGGGCAAGGTGTTAATAATAGGGAAATTGTGTGTGGCATACATGGTAACTCCTTATACAGTCTCCTCAGTTTTTCTATAATCTTAAACTATTCTAAATATAAAGTCTATTTGAAAATATGAAGGCTGATTAAACTTATATGTATTCTTCATAATTTGCTGAAGCTTAAATACAAAGCATGTATCCTCTTAAATATCCAGGCAATAAAAGTCACCTGAACTTCAGTACTTTGGCCACCTCATGCGAAGAGTTGACTCATTGGAAAAGATTCTGATGCTGGGAGGAATTGGGGGCAGGAGGAGAAGGGGGTGACAGAGGATGAGATGGCTGAATGGCATCACTGACTCGATGGACGTGAGTCTGGGTGAACTCCGGGAGTTGGTGATGGACAGGGAGGCCTGGCGTGCTATGATTCATGGGGTCATGAAGAGTTGGACAGGACTGAGCAACTGAAATGAACTGACCTGACCTGAACTTGAGACTGGCTTCAGAACTTTACAGAAAAAACCCATTGCCAAAATAAAACTACAGTGGAATGGGAAGGTAGAGAGAGCCAAGATATATGACTCAAGAATCCTGTACCTAATCAAGCTACTGTTGTATTAATATTATGAAAATTTTGACAAAAGATATTGTCAACATAAAAAAATTGTACTGAGAAGTAACAGTACGTACACACAAGCATGTTTTGAAATATTTTCTACAATTAGTCAGTGGATCAAAATTTAAAAGTCAACTCTTGTAATTGTGACTCGGGTATGAAAGAACCTAGAGGAATCCTTAGAGAAAATACATATTTAAGGTCAAGTAATTTATGGGTTTTGTTATCAGAGAAGATAAATTATAGTAATTGGCAATGTACATGGATAATATGTCTAACAAAAATTAAAAGGTCAAAGGAAGAAATTATGGAAGATATTTGGAGTTGTAATTTCTGTTACCCTTTTAAACTGAAGAAAAACATCTATTTCTGGTTTATTGACTATGTCAAAAACTTTGACTATGTGGATCACAGTAAACTGTGGAAAATTCTGAAAGAGATGGGAATATCAGACCACCTGACCTGCCTCTTGAAAAACCTGTATGCAGGTCAGGAAGCAACAGTTAGAACTGGACGTGGAACAACAGACTGGTTCTAAATAGGAAAAGGAGTACATCAAGGCTGTATATTGTCACCCAGCTTAGAGCACATCGTGAGAAACGCTGGGCTTGAAGAAGCACAAACTGGAATCAAGATTGCTGTGAGAAATACCAATAACCTCAGATATGCAGATGACACCACCCTTATGGCAGAAAGTGAAGAGGAACTAAAAAGCCTCTTGATGAAAGTGAAAGAGGAGAGTGAAAAAGTTAGCTTAAAGCTCAACATTCAGAAAACTAAGATCATGGCATCCGGTCCCATCACTTCATAGCAAATAGATGGGGAAACAGTGGAAACAGTGGCTGACTTTATTTTTTGGACTCCAAAATCACTGCAGATAGTGTTGCAGCCATGAAACTAAAAGATGCTTACTCCTTGGAAGGAAAGTTATGACCAACCTAGACAGCATATTAAAAAGCAGAGACATTACTTTGTCAACAAAGGTCTGTCTAGTCAAGGCTATGGTTTTTCCAGTAGTCATGTATGGATGTGAGAGTTAGAGTATAAAGAAAGCTGAGTGCAAAAGAATTGATGCTTTCAAACTGTGGTGTTGGAGAAGACTCTTGAGAGTCCCTTGGACTGTAAGGAGATCCAATTAGTCCATCCTAAAGGAGATCAGTCCTGGGTGTTCATTGGAAGGACTGATGCTGAAGCTGAAACTCCTATACTTTGGCCACCTAATGTGAAGAGCTGACTCATTTGAGAAGACCCTGATGCTGGGAAAGATTGAGGGCAGGAGGAGAAGGGGACGACAGAGGATGAGATAGATGGTTGGATGGTATCACTGACTCAATGTACATGAATTTGGGTAAACTCCGGGAGTTGGTGATGGACAGGGAGGCCTGGCATGTTGCTGTTCATGGGGTCACAAAGAGTCGGACACAACCAAGTGACTGAACTGAACTGATAGTTGATTTACAATTTTGGTGAATTTTATGTATCAACTTGAATGGACCAAGGGATACCCAGGATATCTGGTTAAACATTTCTGTGTGTGTCTGTGAGGAGATCTCCTCACACCCAGTAGAAGTGGTCTCCCCACCCTAGCAGAGGTAGCCTCGCAACCCCCACAGAAACAGCCTCTCTACCCACAGTGGCAGCAGCATCCACCACCACCCCTGCCCCCCGCAACAATGGTATCACCTCTCTACCCCCAGTCTTACTAGCCTTTCCACTCCTGCCTGAGGGAATGAACTCTGAACTGCCTGAAGAAAGTATAATGTCTTTCCCTGAGGCAGTTGTTATGTAAAACAATGCTGATTCTCTTCAAAACCCACCCCCACCATCCTTATTTGCTTCTATACTTACAAGACTAATATCTCAGCGGACCTGCTAAAAGTTAGGTACTCAGTGTTACCCATGAGGAGGTACACTCCAGAAGAATTACTTCAGTTTTCTGATTTATACAAACAAAAATCCAGGGAAATGTGTGGGAATGGATTCAGAGACTGTGAGATAATAGAGGAAGGAAGATAAACTTGGATCAGGTTGAATTTATTCACATGAGCTCATTAAGCAGAAAATTTGCATTTAATGTTCCAGATTGGGAAATTAGAAAAAGCTCTAAAGGTTTGGATGGTTGGCTGATGGATGAAGAGGTGAATTTGATGGATATATAGGACTTATCTTGTTTTAAAGTAGAGAAAGGGTTTCAAAGGCTTGGGAGACTGGAATGTTTAAATGGATTAATTATTTAAGATCTACTAATTCACACTGGGGGCTTCCCTGGTTGCTCAGATGGTAAAGAATCTGCCTGCAATGCTGGAGACCTGGGTTTGATCCCTGGGTTGGGAAGATCCCCTGGAGGAGGGCTTGGCAACCCACTCCAGTATTCTTGCCTGGAGAATCCCCATGGACAGAGGAGCTTGGTGAGCTACAATCCATGAGGTCACAAAGAGTTGGACACAACTGAGTGACTAAGCACAGCACAGCACAACCCACACTGGGAGGGACCAGAAGACATAGCTTTAACCAATGCTGTGAGAAATAAATTTATGAGGTTATGAGGGAAGCCTGATCATCCTTGAAGAGCTCCATGACTGTTCTTCTCTATAGGCTGAATCCTACAGTGGAAATGGCAGACACTGAATTGAGAAACCTAAATGCAATGGAAATAATTGGATACCAGTTGGCATGGGTAAAGTGGTGGCATTCAATAGCTACAGGCAAGGGGGGCATGGTTACCATAATGGACAGCATTGTCAAAGCAGCAATCAGATTAGTCTGTCATATAGACCTATGAAATTAGCTAGTCATGCTATTCCTAGAAGTGAAAGAAATAAGAAGCCTAGTAAAGTCTTACTTCCTCTGTGTAAGCAGAAAAGTTCCAGATCAAGTGGAAAAAGTCTAAACTGAATCATAAAAACAGAGAGTCACACCCCTCAATCAATTCCTAAAGAGAGCTTATAGGCACAGAAACCCCCATGAATGAAAGGGAGGCTGGGTCCCACTGCAGGAGGACTCTGATACACTACCAAAAATGTATAACTGTTAATTTTTTCCCCAGTTCAGTTCCGTTCAGTTCAGTCGCTCAGTCGTGTCCGACTCTTTGCAACCCCATGAATCGCAGCACGCCAGGCCTCCCTGTCCATCACCAACTCCCGGAGTTCACTCAGACTCACGTCCATCAAGTCAGTGATGCCATCCAGCCATCTCATCCTCTGTCATCCCATTCTGCTCCTGCCCCCAATCCCTCCCAGCATCAGAATCTTTTCCAATGAGTCAACTCTTCGCATGAGGTGGCCAAAGTATTGGAGTTTCAGCTTTAGCATCATTCCTTCCAAAGAAATCCCAGGACTGATCTCCTTTAGGATGGACTAATTGGATCTCCTTGCAGTCCAAGGGATTCTCAAGAGTCTTCTCCCAACACCACAGTTCAAAAGCATCAATTCTTCGGTGCTCAGCTTTCTTCACAGTCCAATTCTCACGTCCATACATGACCACTGGAAAAACCATAGCCTTGACTAGACAGACCTTTGTTGGCAAAGTAATGTCTCTGCTTTTCAATATGCTATCTAGGTTGATCATAACTTTTCTTCCAAGGAGTAAGGGTCTTTTAATTTCATGGCTGCAGTCACTATCTGCAGTGATTTTGGAGCCCAGAAAAATAAAGTCTGACACTGTTTCCACTGTTTTTCCATCTATTTCCCATGAAGTGATGGGACCAGATGTCATGATCTTCGTTTTCTAAATGTCCCCAGCCTTCCCCAAAGGACCTATGCCCTTTTAGCAGGGTAACTGAGAATTGGGGAAAAGGAAATAATCAGCCCTTTCAGGGACTACTGGACACTGACTCTGAACTGACACTAATTTAAGAAGACATAAAATGCCACCATGTTCCACCAGAGTAGGGATTTATAGAAATCAGGTTATCAATGGAGCTTTAGCTCAGATACATCTCACAGTGGGCCCAGTGTGTCCCTGAACCCCTCTTGTGCTTGTCTCCCCGGTTCTAGAATATATAGTTGGAATATATATATACTTAGAATCTGACAGAATCCCCCCACAATGGTCCCTTGAACTGTGGAGTGAGTGCTATTATGGTAGTAAAAGTCAAGTGGAAGCCACTAGGACTGTCAAAACCAAGAAAAATAGAAAAAAAATTCCTGGAGGGATCTAAAAAATGAGTGTCCCCAGAGGACTTGTACATAGGATGAGTAACATGTACTTTCATTCACCAAGGATAACCTGGCAATGGCCACCAGTGAGTGTCCCATTTGCCTGCAGCAGAGAACAACACTGAGTTCCCTATATGGCACCATTTCCCAGGGTGATTAGCCAGCTATCAGCAATAGGCTGAGTATACTGCACTGCTTCTATCATGGAAGGGGCTGCATTTTGTTCTTACTGACAGATATACTCTGAATATGGAGCTTTTCCTTCCTTGCCTGTAATACTTCTGCCAAAATTACCTCCATGGATTTACCGATTGCCTTACCCACTGTCATGGTATTCTACACAGCATTGCTTCTGATCAAGGAACTCACTTCACAGCAATAGAAGTGAGGCTACATGCCCATATTCATTGAATTCACTGGGCTTATCATGTTCCCCATGATCCAAAGCAGCTGCCTAGACTCAATCATGTAATGGCCTTTTGAAGACTCAGTTACAGTGCCAGCTAGGTGGCAACACCTTCTAGAGCTAGGCCAAGGTTCTCCAGAAGACTGTATATGCTCTGAATGAGTGGTCAGTATGTTGTGCTGTTTCTATGATAGGATCAGTGGGTCCAGGAATCAAGGGGGTAGAAATGGGAATGACGCCACTCACTATTACCCATAGTGACCCTTCAGCAATATTTTTGCTTCCTGTTTTTGGGACATTATGCTCTGCTAAACTAGAAGTCTTAGTTCTAAAGGGAAAATTTCTTCCACTTGGAGACACAACAATGACTCTATTAAACTGAAAGTTAAGGCTTCCATGCAGCCAGTTTGGGTTCCTCATGCCCTAAATCAACAGTAAAAGAAGGGAGTTACTGGGCTGGCTGGGGTGATGGATCTCAACTACCAAGGGGAAATTGGATTACTACTCCACAATGGTGGTAAAGAAGAATGTGTGGAGTACAGAAAATCCCTTAGGGTGTCTCTTAATATCACCATGCCTTGTGACTAAGGTCTGTGGAAAACTACAGCTCAATCCAGGGAAGATGACTAACATCCCAGAATTTTCAGGAATAAGGGTTTAGGTCACCACCTCAGATAAAGAACCATAATCAGCTGAGGTTCTTTTTGAAGGCAAAGGGAACGCAGAAAGAGTACTGGAAAAAGGTAGTTATAAATACCAGCTATGACTATGAGACCAGTTACAGAAACTGTAATTCTTCCTTACATTTTTATGGATATATTTGTGTGTGTGTCAAATATCTTTGTTTTCTTTCCCTTTCACTCCTTTATCATGTAACATAAGAAGAATCATGAACTTTATATCACATAATTTAAACACTGTTAATTTTACATCAAGGTATTTAAGTTATGGGATATCAAAAAGAAGAGTAAACCACTCAAGGACTTTACTTTCTATTCTGGGGAAGTGGTTCGTGCATTTTTCATTGTATGCAGGGTAGTTGTATTGCATTAGAATTAGAATTGCTTCATTTGGAGATTAAGTACGGTTTAAGGAGATGGGCATGAATGCTCAGCCAAGTTGACAAAAAAAAGTTAGCCATAGGAGTTCTATCCCTTGTCATCTTGGCAAAGAGATACTTACATATCTGGTTAAACGTTATTTCTAGGTATGTCTGTAGGGTGTTTTGGGAAGAGATTAGCATTTGACTTAGGGGACAGAAAAGCACATTGCTCTCCCCAAGGTGGGTGGGCATTATCTAATCCACTGAGGGCCTGAATAGTACAAAAATGCAGAGGAAGGAAGAATTCTCTCTTCCTGCTTGACTGTGTAAGTTGAGATCTTAGTCTCCTGCTCTGGGACTGGGATTTATATCATTGGCACTCCTGGTTTTCAGTTCTTAGGACTGGGACTGGAATTTATTGCACTCGCTTTCCTGGGTCTCTGGCTTGCAGACAGCAGATTTTGAGACTTTTCTCAGCCTCCACAAGCTCAGGAACCAATTCCTTATAATAAATCTCATTATATATATTTGGGTTTTATATCACAAATATATACAAATATTTATATACCTAAAATATATAAATATGAAATTGATAGGTTAAATATATGATATAAAATATTATATATAATAAGCACATCTATATATATATATATATATATATATATATATATATATATTATTGGTTCTATTTTTCTGGAGAACCCTGACCAATATAATGGCTGCTTTTGTGTTTTTCTTATATTTGAGCAAACCAAAGAGCAAAGTGAGAGAAGCCAACACAGTGTCAAGCTGCAAAATCATATAGAGATGATTCAGATTATCCTGTACATTTGATAGATGGGAAAACTAAACTCTATACAGGTAAAGGGACTGGTCCAAAGAAGAGAAGATCAGAGGTATAACCCAGACATTTTGATAAACAACTCAATAGTCTTTTACTTTACATCATTTGACAATAAAAATACTAATGATGATGTTATATGTTCGCATAAATCTATTGTGTATTACATAGTTTATCTTTTTCTTTTGCTTCTATTACCTCCTTTAAAGAAAAAGGAGAAAATTTGATGCAAATTGTAGATTTTGCTAATTATCTCTAAGGTGCCTAACTTTACAGGTGCTGAATAGTGTGTTACATAATGAAGGTGATTAATTGAACTTAAGAATGTATGATTTCAACTCATGTTGAAGCCATGTGATCTGAATAAGTTTTAAATGGAGTTGGATGAGTTTTTTTGCCAAATTTATTGGTGAGAAAATTGGATTCTAACTTCAGTCAATTTAATTTGTTGCTTTGTACTACATGGCTACATGAATGACAGGAAAGATCAGTGCCTTGGGGTTTCAATAAATCGGATTGCTTTGAGGAGAAAAGCCTCTTATTTAGTGAAAGAGTATGTTCTTCAAAGTAAATGTAATTTAAAGCGTGTATAAGACTTCAAACTATACTAATAACGTAACACCTACAACCTCTAACCTAATTGTTTTAAAGATGCATGTTAATATATTCAACTTTTTCTGGACTACTTTCTCTATCCATCACTATTTTTTCCTTGATTGGGACCTGGTTCTCCTTCATGGACAATGATTCCCCTGTAATATTATCAACTGATATTTCCTCATTCACCCATTGTGGACATATATTAGATCCAGGGAGATGGGTTGGAATACACTTGATTCTCCTTCACTATTTTTCAGACCTTTGTTCAATATGTCATACTCTTTTGAAGCCTACAAAACTACCCTCCTCCTGTCCAATTTCATTTTCAAGTCACTCTCCCACAATCTTTGCACATGTTGGCATCATTTTTACAGCTACGTATTTCTTCATTACCACAGGAACCCTATGGCATTGCAACTGAAAAAACAGATGGCACAGTCAAGGAAGTCCATGACTCCCTTAAATTTTTTTGACCATCTTCCACATTCTATTTCTGCAATTCACTAACAATGAAATCACTAGAAATTGTCATCACCCATAACAATTCTACCGATACCTCTATACTGTTTAACAATGAAATTTCTCTCTCAACACATTCTTTTACCCTTTAGCCTCTCCTACTCTTGCACCTTCAATAGACTAGTTTTTTTTTTCCATCAAAACTTTCAATCTACTCTTACCCCTCCTTTCAATAACTTCCTTTATTACCTAAATACTTATGATAAGCTTCTTAAAGAGCACTCTCACTAGCAACTTGAATTTCTTTTTCCTCCTTTAGTATATGCCTACTCAATTAGTCTATGGCAACCCACTCCTGTACTCTTGCCTGGCAAATCCCATGGATGGAGGAGCCTGGTAGGCTGCAGTCCATGGGGTCGCTAGGAGTTGGACACGACTGAGCAACTTCATTTTCACTTTTCACTTTCATGCATTGGAGAAGGAAATGGCAACCCACTCTAGTGTTCTTGCCTGGAGAATCCCAGGGATGGAGGAGCCTGGGGGGCTGCCATCTCTGGGGTCGCACAGAGTCAGATATGACTGAAGTGACTTAGCAGCAGCAGCAGTCAATTAGTCTAAAACCCCCTTTAGTCAACATGTCTGTTTTCTCTTTGACTACTTTTGAGCTTCTGCAAAGTGCCTCAGAATGTCACATAACACATGATGATTGACTCCACTGAAAATATATCATTTCCAATATTTCAGGTAGAACCTCTATGTGTGCATGCTTAGTAATTCAGTCATGTCCAACTCTTTGCAACCCTATGGACTGTAGCCTGCCAGGCTCTTCTGTCTATGGGATTATCTAGGCAAGAATACTTGAGTGGGTTGCCATGCCCTCCTCCAGGGGATCTCCTTGACCCAGGGATTGAACCCATGTCTCATGTCTCCTGCACTGGCAGGCAGGTTCTTTACTGCTAGTGTCACCTGGGAAACCCAACCATTAAGTAATTATTTCATTCATTTCTGGTGTTTAATTTTCAAAAAAAATAGCTTGGTTTTAAAAAGTTCATGTTAAGTTGAAGGAACTAGGGATGCATAAAGTATTGAAAAAGTACAGAGACTCCATGGAAATTAATACATTCGGACTCAAAGTGGCTCAAAGTTGGTAACTGGATGCTATCATGAACTATAGCAGTGACTTTCTCTGTCTCTTTCATTCTCTGTCTCTGGCTACCTCTCAGCCTACTTGATCTTCTTTCTCTGCTTCTCTTTGTTCAGTATACTATTATCCCCTCAGATTCTCACAGCTACCTGAAATAGTCTCTCAGTGTCTCAAATCTAAATTTCTAGTGAAGAGATGGCATATTTGATTGGCTTGAGTAGCTAATCAGCAAATAATATTACAAACATGCTCATCTAAGCTAATTGCTTCAGTAGAAGATTTGGGTAGTATCAGTTATGAGAAAAGGGAGCTGCAGACAGAAAGCCTCATAAAACTGTTTTCCTACAGTAGTTCTTTCTTTTTTTTTTTTTTCCTACAGTAGTTCTAAGTTCACTGTCATCCTCAAGTCCCCCAGTTGTACAATTTTCAACATTTTTAGCCTGCCTTTTAAAGAAAATAGAAGACAATGTTTTCTGCAATCAGTATGACCTTGATTTATGTTTTTCTTCTTTACCTAAAGACTTACAGCTCCACTTTTTCCTAACACTTCTTTATACCTGTTTCAAGTAATGAATACTCTATTTTTCCCAAAACTAAATTGCATAGAATATGTATGTGGACTAGTAGATTAAGATCCTAGAAAGGAGAAAGTGAGAGAGTCCAACAGTAATTTTTTCCTTTCATGTCTTCAGTCTCTTCTTTAGCATTGATATTGTCTTTCTCTGCTAGCCATAATGATTATCTTGTGTGTGTGTGTGTGTGTGTGTGTGTGTGTGTGTGTGTGTGTGTGAGGGGTGTGTTTAGTCACTAAGTCATGTCCGACTCTGTGACCCCATTGACTGTAGCCTGCCAGGCACCTCTGTCCGTGGGATTTCCCAGGCAAGAATACTAAGATGTGTTGCCATTCCTTTCTCCAGGGGATCTTTCGAACCCAGGGATCAAACCTGCATCTCCTGCATTAGCAGGTGGATTCTTTAGAACTGAACCTCCAGGGAAGCCCTAGTGAATCTTCCCCAGTCTAAACGAACATTGCTTTAGTTGTGCTGCCCTCAATATACTCTGATATCTTTTTCATTCTTGCATAACCAAATAAGGAGAAAGTCGTCTAAAATACATGAACTTATTTCTCAACAAACTGCTATCCTTTAAGACATTATTCTTTTCTACTTGCCTTATCTGTATGCATTTTCTTTACTACTTAAACAAATAAGACCAAAACACACTTACAATTTGCTTTTGCATTGTAATAATATATTTTGGATTTGGAATTGGGAGAAAATGCTTCTTCCTCATTTCTAATGTTTCCTTTTATGTGAAGAGACATTTATTAGCATAACATTCTTGGTTTCTTTCCATTTCTTTACTCATTTTGCCTTAGGGGATGAGGAATAATTTAACATGATTAGTGATTTTTGGAGGGAGAAAATTTTTATCTCTAGCAGAGTACTCTCCTGCTACTTTAGGGGCAGCCTATCACAACTCGCATATCAGTATTAGGAAATCAGAAACCACTCCAGTTCTATAATCGTTAACACTGAAATTCCCCTCTTTGATCAGAATCATTTGCCCTTGCGTTCTAGTGGAATATATATTAGGAATCCCACTTATTCATAAATATTCACCTTCTCCAACATCAGTTTTCAGTAATAAAGGTTATATTTTGAGCCCCATCTTCTTTCTTTTTTGTCTTATTTCCCACTTGGTTCAGTCAGAAATACTGAGTAGTAGACTTCTAGGGGAAAGGTAATTCCTGGAGATTACGGCTTCTCACATGCTCTTTATGGATAACTTTAACTTTTGGGAGCATTATATAAGTGCAGCACACATGGGTTTTTGACCTTGAAGTTTGAAGTGAAGTGAAGTGAAAGTCACTCAGTTGTGTCCGACGCTTTGCGACCCCATGGTCTATGCAGTCCATGGAATTATCCAGGCCAGAATACTGGAGTGGGTAGTCTTTCCCTGCTCCAGGGGATCTTTCCAACCCAGGGATTGAACCCAGGTCTCCTGCATTGCAGGCGGATTCTTTACCAGCTGAGCCGCAAGGGAAGCCCAAGAATACTGGAGTGGGTAGCCTATCCCTTCTCTAGCAGATCTTCCCGACCCAGGAATCAAACCGGGGTCTCCTGCATTGCAGATGTATTCTTTACCAACTGAGCTGTCAGGGAAGCCCTTGAATGAAGTTTACAATGGCCTATATTGTGAAGGTAGATTTTTAACTGCTGTGACCTTAGGCTATATTACATTTTGACCTTGGCAGGTGAATATAGCTTATGTAGCCTTTTCATAAACAAATGTTTCTTTAGAGGTGCTGCAGGCACCAAGCTTTGAGTAAACACACAAATCTAAAGTTTTACATTTCATCAAAGGAATAGATAGAAAATTTTAGAGCTTTTGGACCTCAGCAAAGAAAGGATACAGGGGCCACCAGCCATGGACTGGCCTGAGTAAATAAGGGTCACATGAGGTTTAGCAAACAAATGCTAGCTAAACTGGCTTCACCAAAGATATGGGTCTCAGAAAAGTCTCATACTTAGTGAACCACCTTAACAAAATGATGGGTAATTTAGGGTGCTGACTAGAATGTGATGTGAACTATCTTATTTGACTTCCCTGGTGGCTCAGACGGTAAAGCATCTGCCTACAATGCAGGAGACCCAGGTTCAATCCCTGTGTTGGGAAGATCTCCTGGAGAAGGAAATGGCAACCCACTCCAGTATTCTTGCCTGGAATATCCCATGGACGGAGAAGCCTGGTAGGCTACAGTCCATGGGGTCGCAAAGAGTCGGACACTTCACTTCACTTCACTTCACTAGTACATGTATGCGGAGCTGAAGAAACCTCGGCAGCCACTACTGTGTACTAAGGCCTTGGTGAGTGGGGTCAACTGAGGCAAAGATTCAAATTTGAAAGAATGAGAGTCGTTCCATATATAGGCTTTTTAGCCTTTGATAGAACAAGATTTGTTGCTTTTAAACTGAAAACACTGCTGAATTCCCCAGACCTTATGAAGTTCTAGAGTTTTCATATGAAAAAATTTTATGACCTTATAAAGGCAGGCCGATAGCTGTTGTATTCAGCACCCAAGATGCAATAGTGAAGGAGACACATCTGGATTGCTGGAGCTAGTCCACAGGCTCAAGAGTCATTCCCAAACTTGTAGTCTCAGCATGAATCTGGATTAAGTATAGAGAGGGAAAATTCTTCTCTGTAAGACAGATTTTAGATAATTAAGCTCTTCTTTATCAAGTAGCAATAGAAGTTACAACTGTGACCTAGCACTGAAAATTCCTGTTTACAAAACAATGTTCACACTGCTTTGTAAGAAAGACTCCAATTAATGAAGAAACGCAGATTCAAAATATAAATGTGAATAAAGATGTTTTGAACAAGCAATAACATAATCTCTAGTGAGATCTAGTGAATAAGATTCACAACTCTGCAAATTTATAAACTTCTTAAAAAGGCTATACAGTATAAGCATAGGAAGGCTGGAGGAGCTATATGGATAATAGGTAAAAGTTCAAAATAGAGATAAAGAGATATAAAGTGAGACTGTATAACAATAGAAAGATCAATTCATCAGAAAGATAAAAATCATTAATGCACATTTGTCTGATTAAAAGAAAAGCTTCAAAATACATAAAACATGATTTGCCCAAAGTTTAGGGGAAAATGGGCTTCCTTTGTGGCTCAGCCAGTAAAGAATCCACCATTCAGGAGACCTTGTTTCGATCCCTGAGTTGGGAAGGTCCCCTGGAGAAGGGAAAGGCTACCCACTCCAGTATTCTGGCTTGGAGAATTCCATGGACTGCATAGTTCATGGGACTGTGAAGAGTCGGACACGACTGAGTGACTTTCACTCACTCACTCATAGGGGAAAATAGTGCATTCCATGAATATAGTTGGGGATTCTAACACATCTATCTCCCAGCAAATAGTAGACCAAGATAAAGAAAATCAATAAAAACACAGATGATCTGAATAATACTGTTGATTAACAATACCTAATTGTTATAAACACTACCCTAACACTGCAGAAATTAATTATTTTCAAGTGAATATGGCCCACCTACAAAGATGTGATGATAGATCCTATGTTAGGCCATGAAACAAATCTCAATAAATTTAAAAGGACTGAAATGTAGAGTATGTTCTCTTGCAACAATTACATTAAATTAGAAACCGTGGCGGATGCATGTTGATGTATGGCAAAACCAATACAGTATTGTAAAGTAAAAAAAAATAATAATAAAAAAAATTTTTTTAATATTCACAAAAAAAACAAAAAACAAAAACTTACAAACCACAAGGAAAAAAAAAGAAGTAAATAAAAATAAAATGTATAGCAAACACCAAATCTATTTATATAGAAACACCTCTGAATAATCCACAGGTCAAAGAAGAAATCATGAGAAATTAGAAAACATTTCAAAATGAATTATTAATGTAATGAAAATGAAACATCAAAATTTATGAGATACTCCTAAGGCAGTGGTTAGACAAACATTTATACCATTAAAGGTTTATATGGGAAAAAAGACAAATCTAAACATGAACTTAGATTTTTGATAGGAAAAGAAGAGAAAGTGGAAAGAAAATGATAAACGTATGAGAAAAAAATCAGTAAAATTGAAAACAAACAACAGAAAAAAATAACAAAGCCAAAAGCTTATTCTTGGAAATGATATACAAAATTGATAGAGGGGTTCAGATCAAGGTCAGATCAAGAACAGAGTAAGAGGATATGGAGCTCAGTTTCCTCCACGAACACATCAGAAATGCATCTACATGTGGAACAATTCTCACTGAAAACTAACTGGAAACTGGCAGAAGGACTCATGGACAATCAGACTGTAAGAAAGGTACAGATGTCATGAGGCGAGAAGGAAAGAAAAGCACTCAAATCGGAACCCATGCCCTTGGGATGGGACACAGAGGTACAGGGAGTTCACACAGGTGGATACCCATCCAGCGGAGTAAATGGGTTTGAACCACTGCTTGGATGCCCCAGTCCAGGTGTCCTACACTGGGGAGCCAAGCACCTTTGGCTGGTTGGAGGCCCACTGGGAGTAATAGAAGGGCAATGGGAAGACTGGAGTCCACTTGTGAGGAGCACAGTGCAGGCTCATTCCCAAGGCAGGCCGGGAAGAAGTCTGCTCTAGTGGCCACAGGATTTTCTGGGCCCACCAGATATATTATACTTTGACAGAAATTCGGGCTATATAGATGAATGTACTTGTCAAAACTTAATGATCACACTCTTAAAACATGTGCTTTTTGCAAATACATTTTACATCAAGAGAAAAATTACTGTAAACAAACACTGAATTCTTCTTAATGACTGCATGTATTGTGCCCTGGTAAGTCACTTCAGTTGTATCCGACTCTTTGCAACCCTGTGAACTATAACCCACCAGACTCCTCTCTCCATGGAATTCTTCAGGCAAGAGTACTTGTGTGGGTTGCCGTGCCCTCCTCCAAGAGATGGGATTGAACTTGTGTTCCTTACGTCTCCTGCATTGGCAGGCGGCTTCTTTACCACTAGCTCCACCTGGGAAGCTACCAGCGTATACTATAGTGATGTCTTCAACTTACTTGGAAATTCAACAAAAATAAATAGACTGATGGATGGACACAGGAATGAATAAGTGGATCAGTTCAGTTCAGTTCAGTTCAGTCGCTCAGTCGTGTCCGACTCTGCGACCCCATGGATCACAGCACACCAGGCCTCCCTGTCCATCACCATCTCCCAGAGTTCACTCAGACTCACGCCCATCGAGTCAGTGATGCCATCCAGCCATCTCATCCTCTGTCGTCCCCTTCTCCTCCTGCCCCCAATCCCTCCCAGCATCAGGGTCTTTTCCAATGAGTCAACCCTTCGCATGAGGTGGCCAAAATATTGGAGTTTCAGCTTCAGTATCGGTCCCTCCAATGAACACCCAGGACTGATCTCCTTTAGGATGGACTGGTTGGATCTCCTTGCAGTCCAAGGGACTCTCAAGAGTCTTCTCCAACACCACAGTTCAAAAGCATCAATTCTTCGGCACTCAGCTTTCTTCACAGTCCAACTCTCACATCCATACATGAATAAATGGATAGATATGTTATAAATCAAGTATAGTAAAGTGTTAATGGTAGAATCTAGCCAGTGGTTATCTGAATGTTCAGTATAATTTTTTTTCAACTTTGCTGTATGAACATTTTCATTTAAATAAAACCTTAGAATAAAGGGCTAAGAAATTTTCAATGTTTCTCTCTGAGGGAGATGCCAAATTGTATAAGTGAATTTTCCCCCAAGAGAAGCTATCTATTTGGATAGTGCCAAAATTTGCTTTTTGTAAGAGTATTTCTTCCTGTTAAGTTTATGGGTTTTACAATAGAATTGGTACAACTGGCCTCCAATGTATTGGTAAGACAAAAATTAAGAAAGTCTTTTTCTACCCTTCATTCTTCAGACACCACTGAGACTGTGTTGTGATATTTGATACCATTAAGTACATACTACACTTAGGGAACATGGTTTTGCTTGGCATAACTACTATAGGACAGACTTTGAAAAAATTTGGCCTATCTGTGGTTGGCACTCTGCTGATAGTGTGTCCTCTGAACTCTTGGAATTATTTAAAAGTGAAGGCTCATGAAAGACTTGGAAATGAAGTGAGGATCTAAAGAAACTATGTTCATTCCACTGAGGGGCCAGGTTGAAGATGCCGAAGGAATGTTAATAATTCTACTCAGATATTGACATGTTCTCTGTCTGAGATTTAGAGGCTAAAAAAAAAAAAAAGAAAACTGGAGAAAATTTTGATTTGAACTTTTTGCAAGAGCATAATAATTTAATTTGCAGTACGTATTTTGGACCTTAATATCTTTGGACACTTCCTTTCTAGGAAAATTAATTTTTGGACTTTTATTTTTCCTTCAGAATTTTATAATGGGACAACATATTCAAATGTGGGTGATCTTATGGTTGGTATTTTATTGGAGTGTTTTACTAATGCCCTATATTCTCACTGCAGAGTCACTGAGAGGAAATGTTGATCATAGTGGCTGGAAATAGCTTTAGCTGGGAGATAAAATAAGGAATAATTCTGACCTAGGCTTCTGATTTATTTCTGAGCTTTATGCACATAAAATCTCTACTGACCAACTGTGGTCCCAGAAGGATATCAAATGAATTACTGGTTGGTATAGCAGAGTCACGGAGAAGGCAATGGCACCCCACTCCAATACTCTTGTCTGGAAAATCCCATGGGTGGAGGAGCCTGGTAGGCTGCAGTCCATGGGGTAGCGAAGAGTCAGACGACTGAGCGTCTTGACTTTCACTTTTCACTTTCATGCATTGGAAAAGGAAATGGCAACCCACTCCAGTGTTCTTGCCTGGAGAATCCCAGGAATGGGGGAGCCTGGTGGGCTGCCGTCTATGGGGTCGCACAGAGTCAGATACAACTGAAGCGACTTAGCAGCAGCAGCAGCAGCATAGAAGAGTCAGCCTCATGAAGGTGGGTACAGGATTGTCCTGAAGCATTGCTGACCTCTTGCATTGAGGTAAATAGACAAACCAGCAATTTAACATAGATTTAATGACTAAGGTTAATGGGTTAAAATTTTAAGTCAGGATATTCATTCACTTTTATTTCCCAGCTGAAGTTATTTCCATGTAACATATTTATCTTTTATGTACTTATGGTTTCCATGTCTTATTTTGAAATGCTTTTCCCCAACTCAGATCAAAGAAATCATTTTTGGAATCATATTTTTAGAACTGTTTTTTTTTTTCTGAATTATAATTTATCTCAGCTTAAGCTTTGAAAAAGAAATCCAAGTTTATTGATTTTACCCAAATGGCTAGTCACTCAATTGTCCCAACAAAATGTATTGAATAATCCATGTTTTCTTACTTATTTAGAATACACTGAATCTCCATGTATCTGTTTCTGGATTCTCTATACTTTTCTGTTGTTTGATCTATTCTTGGAATATAACCAAACTGATATATAATAGAGTTAGTCTTGCCTCAGTACTCCTCTTTTTTATCCTCATTATTCTCACATTTATTTTTCAAGATAATTTTAGACTTATGTTGCCAAGACTAAAGCACAATGAAAAATGAAGAACCTTACTAATATGTTAATAGGATCATATTAGATTTAAAAATTAAAGAGACTAAATATTTGGAATAGACCATCATCTTAGACAAGAACAAAGTAGCTTTTTCATATAATGTAGTAGGGTTTTACAGTTTTTCTTATCAGCCATTGGCATTCCAAGTTAAATATATATATAAACTTTGTTGATGTTATGCTACTGTGAGATGCTTCCTTCCATAATCTTTTCAAACTACTTTTTTATTTATAGAAGAGATAATTTACTTTAGTGTGTTAATTTTATGTTCAGTCACCTTTTTATTGGATTTTCTTGTTTCTAAGAACTTTTCAGTTGATTCTCTTGTATTTTCAAGAGTATCATTTATAAACAATGATAATTTTGTTTCCATTCTTCATTTGCCAATATGATTTATTTTAGTCTGATTACCTGGTTAGTATTTATAAAACCTATTCAATTGACACAGTGCTAGTAAGTAGATTTCTCTTGTTTCTTATTTTAATGGAAAAGCTTATAATTTATCACTGATGATAAGTAAAGTTGGATTTTGAACAATGTGTGTTTTAACTGCACAGGCCCATTTATACACCAATATTTCTCATTAGCAAATACTACAGTAGTACATGGTCCATAGTTGGTTGAATCCATGGATGTGAAGGAGTCACAGATACAGAGTCAACTATAAGTTATACGTGGATTAACTCTGGTGTTATTCAAGGAGGGTCAACTGTATTTCCATAAGGTTTGCTTTTAAAATCATAATAGATATTAAATCACATTAAATACACTTTGTAATTCATTGGGATAACTAAGTTTTTCCTCCTTTGGCTTCCTGATATGGTAAATTAAAATAGTGATTTCTTAATATGTAATTATCCTTATAGTTTTTATAAATACTCCACTGGACCAAGGTTTAGTTTATGTTTAATTAACTGCCTGATTCCATCTTCTCATGTTATCTTTAAGATATGTGAATAATAGTTAGAAAGAGAATCATATTTAAAGACATTAGTTTCTATATTTTGGAGGGGTATCCTTTTTTAAAACTTTTTATTTTGTATTAGGGTATAGCTAATTAACAATGTTGTGATAGTTTCAAGTGAACAGTGAGGGGATTCAGCCATACGTATACATGTATCCATTCTCCCCAAACTCCCCTCCCATCCAGCCTCCCATATAACTTTGAGCAGAGTTCCCTGTGCTACTCAGTAGCTCCGTGTCAGTTTTAAATATAGTGTGTACGTGTCCATCCCAAATGCTTTCCTACACCTTCCCCTACTCTTTCCCTTGGCGTTGTAGTCTAAGTCTGTGAGTTTCTTTCTGCTTGTAAGTACATTTATATCATTTCATTTTATATTCCACATATAAACCATGATGTATGATATTGTTCCTTCTCTGTCTGGCTTACTTCACTCAATATGACAATCTCTAGGTCCATCCATGCTGGTGCAAATGGCATTATTTCATTCTTTTTAATGGCTGAGTAACATTCCATTGTATATATGTAAGGAGTACCCTTTTGTAAGGGTTTGTAGTCAGTATTATGATGGTTTTGTAAATTGTATTTTGAATTTTGCCATGTTTTGATCTCGAAAACGTTTTATATATTAATAATATTCACATTATATGTTTCTTAGAGGTGCACAAGAATTCACCTCTTTGATCATTTTGACTGTATGCATTAAGGGGATGACATGAAAAGATGCTCAACATCACTAAACATCAGGGAAATGCAAATGAAAACCACAATGAGTTATCACCTCACACTTGTTGGAAAGGCTAGCATCAAGAAGATGAGAGATAACAAGTGTTGCTTAGGATGTAGAGAGAAAGTAACTTTTGTGTACTGCTAGTAAGAATGTATATTGGTACAGCCATGATGGAAACAGAATTGAGGTTCTTCACAGAATTTTAAAAAGACCTACCATATGATCCAGTAATCTCACATCAGGGTATATATTCAAAGAAAATGGAAACAGGGTATCAAAGAGATTTCTACACCATGTTTTTTGCAGCATTATTTATAGTAACCAAGATATGGAAATAACCTATATGTCTCTCAATAATAAATAGATAAAGAAGTTGTGGTATATGTGTAAATTCAGCCATGAGAAAGAAGGAAATCATACCTCATAGGACAACATAAATGGTCATTGAGGACATTTTAAGTGAAATAAAATAGAAAGACAAATATTGTGTAATATTCCTTTTAAGTGAAATCTATAAAAGCCAAATTGATAGATAGTTAAATGGTGGTTGCCAGGGGCTGGGGGTGAATGAAATGGGGAAGTGTTGGTCAAAGAGTATAAACTTCTAGTTCAGTTCAGTTCAATTCAGTCGCTCAGTCGTGTCCAACTCTTTGCGACCCCATGAATCACAGCACGCCAGGCCTCCCTGTCCCTCACCTACTCCCGGAGTTCACGCAAACTCACGTCCATTGAGTTGGTGATGCCATCCAGCCATCTCATCCGCTGTCGTCCCCTTCTCCTCCTGCCCCTAATCCCTCCCAGCATCAGAGTCTTTTCCAATGAGTCAACTCTTCACATGAGGTGGCCAAAGTATTGGAGTTTCAGCTTTAGCATCATTCCTCCCAAAGAACACCCAAGGCTGATCTCCTTTAGAATGGACTGGTTGGATCTCCTTGCAGTCCAAGGGACTCTCAAGAGTCTTCTCCAGCAAGATGAATAAGTCCAAGGGATCTAATGTACAACATTGTGATTAGAAATAATAATCCTGTATTATATACTTGAAAGTTACTAAGAGAATATATCTTAAATCTTCTAGCTATGAAAAAGAAATGGTAATTATGTGATATGATAGAAATGTTAGCTAACACTATGGTGGTAATCATAATATCATCTGTAAAATTATCAAATCAACTCATTGTACACCTTAGTTATATATCAATTATATGTCAATAAAGCTGAGGGGAGCAAGAAAAGGGGATGGCCTGGGAATGGACAGCAGTGAGCATCAGTGGCTATTTCTTTCTGTTTCAAATTTTTCTTTATGTATTTTAATGCCAAATTATTTTGTTGCATAAAGACACATGCTAGAACTTTACTGTATAATGTACTGTATACATCACTGAAATGCTATTCAATCATCTTAGTTAGTAATCTCATACTTAATGTACTTGCATATGCATAAGGTTTGTGTTTGATTTTTTCCCGCTGATAATTTGAGAATTTAAATTTCTTGAATATTTAATGTTTCTTTAAATATTCTTGAAAATTTAAATAACACCTGTCAACCTCTATTTATTGATTTTCTAGCTTTAGATGATATTTATTGACTCTCTGTTATTCATTCAATAAATATTTATTGAGTGTACTATGAAATGTATCATTTTAGGTACTGTTTTAGGCATAGGTGAACAAAACAAACTCATCATCCTCATAAAACTAACCTCTAGCTATAAAAGGTAAGGGATATATGGGAAAAATGAAAACTTTAATTTGAAAAGATACATGCACCCCAATGTTCATAACAGTACTATTTCCAATTGCAAAGATATGAAAACAGTCCAAGTGCTCATCAACAGATAATTGGCTAAAGATGTGCCACAAACATACACATACCCATACACAATGAAATATTACTCAGCCACAAGACGAAATGAAATATTGCTGTCTGCAGCTAAACCTAGAGAATGTTATACTTAGTGAAGTCAGACAAATATTATGATATCACATATGTCATATCTAAAAATAATACAAATGTATCTATATGCAAAACAAAAATAGACACAGAAAACAAATTATGATTAGCAAAGGGTGGAGGGAGGGAGGGAGAGAATATAAGATTAGGAATTAGAAAATAAAATTAGGAATATAAGATTAACAGATACAAACTACTATACACAGAATCGATAAAAAACAAGCATCCACTATATAGCACAGGAAATTATATTCAACATCTTGTAATAACCTCTAATGGAATATAATTCGAATAGTTTAACTGAATGTCTTTGAGGGCTATAGTCCATGGGGTTGTAAAGAGTCAAAAACCATGGAAGTGACTTAGCATGCATGCATCAGTTTCAAAGGCACTTAGATTTTAAATATGTGAAGCCAAATCTATAGATAAAATGAAATTTGTGATTTGAATTGTGTTGTTTTTTCTTCATGTGTGATATCACATAGCTATGGTCTTTATCATTTTTCTGGAAATGCAATTCATGCTCAGGAGTCTCATAATAAAATACATTTTTTATACAACCAAAATATAGGAAACCTCTTTCAGGGTATTGTAGCATTAAAATAGTCATACCAAGCATGACTTGGTATTTAAGCTCTGCTAGGAATGAGAGCAATGGCAACCCACTCCAGTACTCTTGCCTGGAAAATCCCATGGACGGAGGAGCCTAGTGGGCTGCAGTCCATGTGGTCACTAAGAACCTGGCACGACTGAGCGACTTCACTTTCATTTTTCACTTTCATGAATTGGAGAAGGAAATGGCAACCCACTCCAGTATTCTTGCCTGGAGAATCCCAGGGACAGAGGAGCCTAGTGGGCTGCTGTCTATGGGGTCGCACAGAGTCGGACACGACTGAAGCGACCTAGTAGTAGTAGGAATGAGAAGGCCTTCTGAATCCTCAAACAAATGTGGAATGGTATTAGGTCTATATTTACTGTTTCTCATATCTTCCATATTTCTCATCCTTAAAATTAATGAGTTATAGTGGTGGTTTATTTGCTAAGTCGTGTCCGACTCTTGTGACCCCATGGACTGTAGCCCTCCAGGCTCCTCTGTCCATGGGATTCTCCAAGCAAGAATACTGGAGCAGATTGCCATTTTCTTCTCCAGGGGATCTTCCCAACCCAGGAATTGCACCCGGGTCTCCTGCATTGCAGGCAGATTTTTTACCGACTGAGCTACAAGGGAAGCCCAATGTGTTATAGAGCAGATTTTAAAACTGTTTCACAGACCGCTAGTGATTCTTCCTAGGTGCCTCATTCACTTAATCATTTACTCATTCAAAAATATTACTTAAATGTCTGCTATGTACCAAACACAATGTTAAATGATACGTGTCAAAAGAGCGTGAGGAGAGAAAGATTGTGATGACAGAACTCTTTGTCTACCATTGCTTCAACCAGATCAGGTCTGCTTTAGCTCTTTGATATTTTGGATTTCCGAAAATATTTCCATGGCCAAAAATCCATGAAAATCACCAGTTTGGATGCCAATAAAATACTAGAATATCCATTCCCTTATCGTGTCAGTTTGCTAAAATTTTACTGGATTGAGATACAACCTCAGTCTCTGGTGAACTTACATTGCTTTGGATTCTTCATGTCCTTCACATTGTAAAATTCTCAGTGTCTTCTAAAGTGTCCAAATTTCTATGGTTACCAAATTGAGGAATGATTTAAAATAAGCCAATGTGTTCTGTCTCTGCTATTCAGGAAGAGTCACAGACCTGTGAACAGTTTTCTGTTCATTATCATGAACCTCATGTTTCTTTCTAAATATCATAAATGGTAAAAGAGAGAGAGAATAGTTCCCAACAGCCTGTGAGTAGGACTAATTCTAATTAAATTTGCAGTCGAATTTTTGGTTTCCTATAAGGCTCTGCTTTTATATTTGAGCACATGACTGACTGTCCTGACTGGGTCTTAACAATATTGTTGCTGTTTCTATTATTATATCATTATAATATTTCCTTTTATGGTAGGTTGACTAACAGTACTTAAAATGAAAGTGAAAGTGAAGTTCTGTCTGACTCTTTGCGACCCCATAGACTATAGTCTACCAGGCTCCTCCGTCCATGTTCCAGGCAAGAGTACTGGAGTGGGTTGCCATTTCCTTCTCCAGGGGATCTTCCCAACCCAGGAATCAAAGCCGGGTCTCCCACATTACAGACAGGTGGTTTACCATCTGAGCCACCAGGGAAACAGTACTTAAGTGGTACTTAAATATAAATATTATCTTTCTTGACTTTTCTAAATTTTCTAGTCATTGGTTTATACATTTGCGGCATCCTTTGATAAAGAAGGATGCTTGAATTTATCTTTGCTATAAGGATAAGATTTTCATAGATAAGGAGAAAGAATTCGAACTAACAAGGGAGACAAAAAGATATTCAAAATATCCAAATCCATGAATGACCTGCAAATGCTATAAATGGTGAAACACACAAACACACACACACACAACACTGTTGTATCCACCAGAGGCAAAATACTTAAAATGATGAGAATTCAGAAGTCTGTAGAAGTGAGATAGAGTAATCCTTTTTTCACATCTAAATAAACCCAAGTGACCATGAACTTCTAGAAATATTTTTTGAAATGTACCTTTATGCAACCCATAGTCTGTGTCTTCAAGGTCATCAAAATTGAAAGAGACCTTGTCAGTGGGAGGGTTCAAAAATCACGGCATAGTCTTTCTGGAAAGACTGAAGTGGAGTTGGCTTTCTGAAAAGAATACATTCAGTGGCTTCATCAGCAGAAGACTCACCAGTGTCTGAATCACCACCAAGAAAATTTAGCAACCCACTCCAGTATTCTTGACTGGAGAATTCCATGGACAGAAGAGCCTAGTGGTCTATAGTCCATGGGATCATGAAGAGTTGGCTGTGTCTGAGCAATTAACACTTAACACACTTGCAGACTATTTACTTTGGTAGACTGCTACATGACTTAAAAGGGTTTATGACACACCACTGCTTCCCCTCTCTCAGAGCATGAGGATTGCGTGTTCCTTGTTTCTAGTCTGTAAACTCCCTAAAGTAGAGACTATGGGTCTGCTGCTGGAACTCAACCCCCCATGACTGGAGAAATGAACTATTTTTCTAATTTTCTTTTCTTGAATGAGATTTTTTTTTTTCTTAAAGCACCAAATAGTAAATCTTTTAGGCTAAATATTTGATGTAATGGGCTCTAAGACCACTGTCAACTTTACCAGTTTTGGTGGTAGCAATAAAATAGCCATAGACAATATGCAAATCATTGATTGTGGTTTGTTTTAATAAAATATTATTTGCAAAAGCAGATATCTGGGTAGATTTGGGTCACAGGGTGTAGTTTGAAGACATCTTGTCTATTCTATGCAGTCATGATCTTGGCATAATGCCTGCCCTTAATTTTTTTTATTCTAATTGAATGCTCATGGTTTTCAATCTGTCTATCCTTCTCTGCTGCACTCTTGATCTCTCCCTGACCCCTCCCTCTTATCCTCTCTCTGTGTCTTCCTCTCTCTGTCTCGCTTTGTTCCTCCTCCTTTCCTCATCTTCTACCTGTCTTGCTCTCAGCTCTCATGCCCAATCTTTCTCCTATGCTAAGATATGTTATTTATTCACTTGTGCTAGCTCATTTTCTGTCAAAGGTTCTGTCTCCCACCATTTCCTCTTCTTTTTTGCCCTGCATTCTTCATCAAGCATAGTTCAGTACTTTAGTCATTGAATCAGGGGAGCAGTCATCTCATCCCAACCATAGTTGAGTATCTCACAATCAGAAACGTCATTCACTTTAAATTATGCAGAGACCCTGGCTCTTTGATTCTTCCTGAGACTGTGATTGGAAGAAGTAAGGAGCAGTATGAGGGTGGGTTGGGGGCAAGGAAGCTTGATTTCTAGAGGGATGCATGTGTACTATCTATATATCTTAGTTTGAGGGTGTTATCATTTGTTCCAGGATGAGAATGAGAGTTGAAGTGTGCTATGTTGACCACTGCAAGGCCTGGTACAGAAGGTTACTCTAGTCTGTTCATTTCTTATCACCAGCTTTATAAAAGGGGCTGGACATATGCCTTCCTTAATCCTGAATCTTAAAAAAATGTCTTCCTCCCACAAGTTAATTAAAATGTGCTTTTATAAGGACTTTGAGTCAGTAGCAACTTAGCAGAAAGCAAGGCTCTAAGGAATTAAGACCAAGGATAGGAAAAAAAACATGATAGGGGAGGAAAATCCAGAGTATAAAGTAATGTCTAGGATGACCTGGTAAAATTATGGGAGGCCTCATGTGGTCAAAGCTCAGAATGAGGACTCTGAGTGCCTAAAGGAATAGAATAAGTCAATAGATCATTCTCTATCACAAAATTGCCTGGGGTAGATTATACAGTGATGTTTTAAATATGAGAAATAAGGAAAAATAGTTGGTATGTATGATTTCAGTTTGAAAACTGATAATCAAGATTAGCTCATCTATAGCCAAGTTGTAGCTAGAATATCTGCTGAATGGCAGAAGGGCAGCTGCAAACCCTCCTATGAAAAGTCCTATTATATACAAGCCTCTATGTCAAGTCTCAAGGCACACAGATAAAAAAAGACTTTCTCAAAAAATTGAATACATAAATAAAGAATTTTTCTCCATAAGGCTTTTGCTGTTTACCTATTTCTCTCCCAACAGATTATTAAACAATATAAGTGCTAAAATATGAATAAATACACTATGTTCCGTGAGCACACTAGAGGAGCCCCTAACTCTCATGTCTAGTCAAATAATACTTCCTCCAATAAGTTACACTTGACATGAGATTTGAACAAAATATGTTCAGATGGAGGAAGTAGCAAGGTGGCAAGGCCTAAGGTTTTGGTCTACATTTACTGAGAGGGAGGGATAGCACCTTCATGGGATTGGAAAGTTCAGTTCAGCTGGATAAAGAGACAGCACTGGCCACATTCAGCAGTTAGACATGAGTATGTTGCAGTCGTTGTGTGAGTGGGGAGACCAGAAATGTCAGCAATTGTGGAATAAACATTGGCCCTGATATGCCAAAAAAAGAGAAAAAAAATTGAGTCCCATTGCCATCCCAGAAACCTCAAGAAATCCTCCCTGAGACGGACTGCATAGCCAAGTAGCAGCAATGAGTCAGCCTAATTTGGGAATGGATGTCAGTGTGACTTCATTACACCCTTATACTTATAAGGCCTGGGGACATTCAGTTTACATAAGATTGACTTCCAGCCCGGGCATTAGGACATTTGTGGGTTACCAAAAAAAAAAAAAAAATCCCTCACTACTCCTCTTTCCCTATTTATGATTGAGGGTTAAAAATATAATTAACCACTGAGAAAGAGGAACACCAAGATTGTGCTTCGCTACCAGTTGGGGGAGAAGATCTATTAAGCCCTCCAGCAAGGACAGTCCAGTAGAGAATCTGTATTGATATACAACATGTTCCAGCCTTTGTGATTCCTGGAGCTCATGGCTGATAGCTGATAGTAGCTTCCTCTTGTAGCTTAGGTCCATGTACATATGGAATAAACTGCCATCCATAATTTCAGACAGTCTGATTATTATAGAATTGGTCATCTCACTGTATTCTTCAAATAATAAAGTATACTTAATATTAAATCTGGATTGAATTTCTTGGTCTTTTTACCTAGTTGCGGTTTGTTTTTGTTTTTTTTTTTCATATAGTTGTCCCCGTATGGACTCTACAGACCACTTGTTTCATTTCAATTGGCTTGAGAAACCCAGTTAAGCAACAGATTTTATCATTGTTGCTGCTGTTAGCTTGTTTCTTATTGTAGAACTTCTCAGAGGCTTAAATAGGTCAATATGAATTCTGTATCTACACAAGACATCCGTATTATATATTATCTGTTCCCCCATGTGACCGTGGATCTTCTGTAAGAGTAGAGATTATGTCTGTTGTTCATTGCTACATCTCCATATCCAATGCTTTGCCTGGCACCTATTAGGCCCTTTAAATATTTGTAAAATGAACAACCATATTGAAGGGCTGATGTTCTATGGAACATATTTCTCAGATATATTAAGCAAATATTTCTGTCAAATGTCAGCTAACTAGTTATCATGTTTATATTTTGTATTGACCCTGTAACTCAGAACTGCCATTTTGGTAAAATTTATATTGGTAGCATCTACACAGATGTGAGAAATTGTTAAGATGCAACAATAAGCATGGAGACAACAGCAAAATTTCAGAGACATGTTAGATGGAATCTTACCTAAATGGACTACTTCAGCTAAATACTGACTCTGTAATTATTCTTCTGCTTATGAAACATTTTTCAGTTGTCATGTGGACATAGCTATATAGTCAAAAATACTGTATGATGATTAAAGAATGATTGTTCTCCAAAGTACCCTTGGGATATTGGTTGTTTCAGGTTTTAGGAGCTTCTCAAAAAAAAGAAGAATCTCCTGGAAATAAAGATGTTTTACAAATAAATCATATATGCATTCTGGGTGACAGATGCTGAGTTCAATAACCTTTTGTCACTTTTTATTGGGAGCACCATCTTGCAATGCACAGTATGCTAATATGTCCTCATATGATTACAAGAATCACTGCCAGTCACTGATGTGAACAGACAGTAACTGCTAATCCCAAAGCCCAGTTGTTTAGATGATGAAACGAAAACCCTTAATTAAACCCCATAGCCAATATATAATCACCCATGCACAGGGCATTCCTAATTTTTTTTTCTATAAGCATGCAATAAGTCCTTGGCATCTGGCCTTCTGTGATTATTCAGTTTAGGAACTCTACCACCATGAGTGAAGTGAGTGAACCCTATTCCTTTTGGCAGATGTGGGTAGAAGAAATGATCCGAATTTTTTTTTTTCTCCGTTAATCTTGAGCAGGCCTTAGCACCATATAAAATGTTCTGTATGTTCTGCTGGGAAATTAATGATATTTTTTTCGTTTCTGTAAGTATTCAGATCTTCAAATATTTGTGTTTGTTTGTTTCTTTAAGTGATGCAGGCTTAAAAAAAGAAAGAGTAAAATAACAGCAGTAAGAATTGAAAAGACAAGGTTGACATTTGTGCAGAGCTAAGACATTATAGCTGCTTGTGACCTGAATGGTTTCCTGGTCCACAAAGAATACATGGATTTCAGCTAGGCTGCCAATTCTGATTTTCTTTAGCTGCCCCCGACCCCCCCCCAAAAAAAAAAAAAAAAAAAAACTGTGTTTAGCAAGATCCTGGGGCAGTCTTGAAGTAAATGAGAAAGGTTGCCTTGGTTGGTTAACATGCCTGTTGTGGGAAGATAGTGTTGTCTACTGATTCCAAATCTATGATCTTCTAGACATCGCAAGTACTTCGTATGGGATGAGGGTGTATACGCACTGAACCACATATAAATGTGAAACTCTTGTCAGAATTATGGAGCAGTTTATGTCTGCAAAACAACATCAGCCTACTGATTAAGTAAGTGTTATCTCTTTTCCACTCTAGACTTACTGCAGGTAAATGTTCTGTGACAAGACTAATATGTTTCTGTGCATGTGGATAATAAATTATGAGTTATAACTGTGTCTATATGTGGTGTTTGACTCCCAGCCACCACAGGCCTCCTTGAATAGTAGGTTTCAAACATTCTTACCTATGTATTCAAGTAGTTCTGTGGAACCCTGGGATTCTGTGAAGGTGTCTCAAGGGCTACCTCAGGGGCTGATTAGGTATGGTTCCAGGCTCCCCACCCATGCCTGTGCATGTGCTTTGAAACTTAAAAGATAAAGAAGTGAAAAGTTGCCAAGCACATTGTTGTTGTTCTTTTAGCAGCAGAAAAATATTTTTAAAAGTAGTTAAGCCACTGATTTACACTCCAGTTTCTTTTCTTATTATGTTTTGTGAATTATACCTCAAAATAGACCTTGGGATTTCTTCAACCTTTTGTGGTATTAATATTCTAGATGTTAATCTCTAAGAAAAGATTGAGCTACCAACTCCCAGATGGTGTGTCAAAACAGATCTCCTATTTGGATAGTCAAATTCATATTTTATATTTTCCTCTGAAGCTCTCCTTCCAAAATTGAGGATGAGCTACCCAATATTGAGAATTAAGGAAATGGTCTTGCTCAGGAAGTTTACTTATTCCCTCAAATATAAAAAGTGTGTTTTTAAGATTTCACTACCCCTGTTTCACCTACTGTAACCAGTACTTTGCTAAAGCTCTCTTGTATGGGTATGGCAGAGCCTATTATTAAATTTTCAATAATTGTACAAGCCAAGTATAAAACACAGTTATTATTTTAAAATATAAATTATGTAAGTTTACAATTTAATAAATTATATTAAAAACAGAGAAAATGAATACTCAAAATTTATAACTTTACAATTATCCTGCAGTATCTATGATCTTGAGGTCATGTATATCTCTTCCATCTGTATGGTGGAAATACTCTATAAGGGTATGCTGTCATGCATCTCTTCCCAACTCATTCAGTGACATCATGTTGATAGCTTGAAAATGAAAATCACTAATGCTGTACAAGGCAGTTATTTCTTTCCTTGATTTGAAATGTTTCTACTTTCCTTTTATACAGACGTATTTTCTTTCTCTCCCATTTCTACTGTGTATTTTCCTCTTTGATCAGATAAATGTTTCTTTGCTAAGGAGTTAAGAGAAAAAAAATCTTTATGTGTTATTTTTTCTTGGAGAGTTTTCTCATAGTAAAAACCATTGTTGAGGTTATGTCTCTCTCCTGACCTTATGGGTATTTTTGATGTGAGTCATTGGTTGCACTGACCCCTCTAGAATAGTTCAGACTGTGAAATGAGTTACACAAATAAATGATTCATACCATAGTGTTAACTAACTAAACTAATCAAATTTCACCTTGGAGCTAAAATCTCACAGTACTTAACCAGCTCACTCCTGATATTTAACCCCGTTTATTCATTTAGGCATTCATCCTAAGGTAATTCATTTCTCAGTGGTAAAAAATTATCTTAAGTTATCAAGACAGCTTCTTGAGAATGTCTACTTATTCACAGAATAGTTTGGGGTAACCAGACTGTTTTTAAGAGGATCTATGCTAATGGATCATAGAAAAAGCAAGGGAGTTCCATAAAAACATCTATTTCTGCTTTATTGACTATGCCAAAGCCTTTGACTGTGTGGATCACAATAAACTGTGGAAAATTCTGAAAGAGATGGGAATACCAGACCACCTGATCTGCCTCTTGAGAAATGTGTATGCAGGTCAGGAAGCAACAGTTAGAACTGGACATGGAACAACAGACTGGTTCCAAATAGGAAAAGGAGTATGTCAAGGCTGTGTATTGTCACCCTGCTTATTTAACTTATATGCAGAGTACATCATGAGAAACGCTGGACTGAAAGAAACACAAGCTGGAATCAAGATTGCCAGGAGAAATATCAATAACCTCAGATATGCAGATGACACCATCCTTATGGCAGAAAGTGAAGAGGAACTAAAAAGCCTCTTGATGAAAGTGAAAGAGGAGAGTGAAAAAGTTGGCTTAAAGCTCAACATTCAGAAAACGAAGATCATGGCATCTGGTCCCATGACTTCATGGGAAATAGATGGATAAACAGTGGAAACAGTGGCTGACTTTATTTCTGCGGGCTCCAAAATCACGGCAGATGGTGACTGCAGCCATGAAATTAAAAGACACTTACTCCTTGGAAGGAAAGTTATGACCAACCTAGATAGCATATTCAAAAGCAGAGACATTACTTTGCCAACAAAGGTTCGTCTAGTCAGGGCTATGATTTTTCCTGTGGTCATGTATGGATGTGAGAGTTCGACTGTGAAGAAGGCTGAGCGCCAAAGAATTGATGCTTTTGAACTGTGGTGTTGGAGAAGACTCTTGAGAGTCCCCTGGACTGCAAGGAGATCCAACCAGTCCATTCTGAAGGAGATCAGCCCTGGGATTTCTTTGGGAGGTATGATGCTAAAGCTGAAACTCCAGTACTTTGGCCACCTCATGCGAAGAGTTGACTCATTGGAAAAGACTCTGATGCTGGGAGGGATTGGGGGCAGGAGGAAAAGGGGACGACAGAGGATGAGATGGCTGGATGGCATCACTGACTCGGTGGACGTGAGTCTGAGTGAACTCCGGGAGTTGGTGATGGACAGGGAGGTCTGGCATGCTGCGATTCACGGGGTCGAAAAGAGTCGGACACGACTTAGCGACTGATATGATCTGATGCTAATGTGTGGCTTCCCTGGTGTCCCAGATGGTAAAGAATCTGCCTGCAATGCAGGAGACCCAGGTTCAATCCCTAGGTTGGGAAGATACCCTGGAGAAGGGAATGGCTACCCACTCCAGTATGCTTGCCTGGACAATTCCATGGACAGAGGAGCCTGGCAAGCTACTGTCCATGGGGTCACAAAGGGTGAGAAACTACTGAGCAACTAACACTTTCACTTTCCATGATAATATAGTAAGCTTTAGTATTTCTCCAATACTACACTCGATGTCAGTTGCTTCTAGAAGATATAAGATAAGAAACCAGGGTGAATAGTGCTATTTAGGCATGGACACCATACAGTTCCTAGATTAAGGTTGAGTCTAGTAGTCAGGTTTGCTGAAAGAAATAGTACTAAGAGAATGTGTAGGGCCATGATTGTTCCAATATCACAAATTAATCATGGTTCACAGGGACTGTCTAAGACATCCTTCAGATCTGGATACAGCAAAATATGTTTTGCTTTAGTAGAATGTTATCAGTTTCTTTCTGATAGCTTTCTAGCTTGGTGAATACTTATAAAACTATCATTTAAAAGTGGCATTTCCATACATATTCAATGGAAATAATGTCATTGTACCTTTAGAAAATCATTTCTTTTTTTCTGTTTATAATCAACATTTTCTGCATCCTTTGAGTCTTTGTTTAGAAGGGATATAGTGTTCATAGTTGTTGCTATGATAACTTGCCAAGTAACCTTTTATAATTTAGTGGAAATATTAATAAATCATGATGTGAGAAGAATAATACTGAAAGGTCTCCAGAATGATATGACGTCATTACTTTGGTAAGTGGCTGATAACTCATTTTTTAGCTTTTTCTGTTTTATTGTCGTTGTTGAGACAGCCATCAGTTGTTTTTCCATTGTTTTGGAGTTTTCTAATGCCACACTAAATAGTGTAGATCTGCAAAGAGAACAATGAACAGCTGATTTCCTAACAAGTTTCATTCAAATTTGAATTGGAAATATTGCTTCTGAAACTTCCTGTCATAAATATAGCCACATCAGTCCTTAAAAGCTTATTCCATGTGTATCTAGGGTCCTCCTTCTCCTTGGGTTAGTCACAATTAGCATTCTGTGACTGTATTTTATGGACTTGAGCAAGATATGTGCACAGCAAAGCAATTAATTAGCTAAATTAGTGAATATCATACAAAACCAATATAAAGACATGTGCAACTTCTCTAACACTTGATAGTGGGAGAAATGCAGTATTAAAAAGCCTTACTACATGCAGCTTATAACCTCACACAGAGTCCAGAGGAAACAAAAATTGTCCTCGAGATTTTGATTTTACCATTCAACTCATAATGAGTTTCTAGGTGTAGGAGAGTTCAAGGAGTGTTTTCTAAAGTCACTTCTAAACACTGATCAAATTTCCATGATATTCTCCATGAATGTATTAACTTAATTCAGCTGCCTCCCCCGAAACAATCCCTGTGACTGAAATAATTGCTTTTGGCCAATTAGGTCTCACCCATGAAATCCTCCTAAATTAAACGCTACCTAGAGTACCTGGCTGCTATGCAATTGGGCAAGGACTAAAAAGGGGTTGGAGAGGCAACGAAGTATGTGCTATAAACTGTACCACAACACAGCCTTAGCCTTAGCACTTAATAAGTGTTAAATAGAAAATGTAATGCCTAACAAGTCGGGCATCGTCATTTTTCATGACATTGATTACATTATTTATTATTTATTTTTAACATTCTTCATTCCCCAAAAGAATTCATATATGCCATATAGTATTATTAAAAAAGAAAACATGTACTTTTTAAAATGATCTATGGTAAAGAATGTTCTGGGGGAAGCCTGCTGCCATGTTATGAGGAGTTTCAAAAAGCCTATGGGAGACCTACAAGGTGAGGAATTGAGGCCTTCCAACAACTTTGTTTATGAACTTGGAAACCAAGCCTCCTTCTCCAGATGACTGCATGCCCAGTTGCAGCTTAATTACAGCCTCATGAGTAACTCTGATGAAAGAAATCAAAGAAGACACAGATGAAAAGGAACCCCGTGTTTATGGGTTATAAGAATTAATATTGTTAAAATATCCATACTACCCAAAGCCATATATAAATCTGAAGCAATCTATATAAAATTCCAAAGGCATTACTTCACAGAGATAGAAAAAACAATTCTAAAATTTGTATGGAACCACACAAGACCCCAAACAGCCAAAGCAGTCCTGAAAAAGAACAATGCTGAAGACATCACACTTCCTGATTTCAAACTAGACTATAAAACAATAGTAATATAAACAGTATGAAAGTGAAACTGTAAGTCTTAGTCACTCAATCATGTTTGACTCTGTGTGACCCCATGGACTGTAATACACCAGGCCCCTTTGTCCATGGAATTCTCCAGGCAGGAATACTGGAGTGGGCTGCCATTTCCTTCTCCAGGGGATCTTCCCAACCCAGGGACTGAACCCAGATCTCCTGCATTGCAGGCAGAATCTTTACCAACAGAGCCAGGGAAGACAAACAGTATGGTAGTGGCATAAAAATAGATGTATAGATCACTAAAACAGAAGCGAGAACCAAAAAATAACCCTCCCACCCCACATATGTAAGATCAACTAATATTTGACAGGGAAGCCAAGAGCACTCAATTGGGAAAGGATAGTTTCTTCAATAAATAGTGTTGGAAAAACTAGATAACCACATGCAGAAAAATGAAACTGGATCCCTATCTTACACCACTCACAAAACCTAACTCAAAATGAATTAAACTTACAATAAGCCCTGAAATCATAAAAGCCCAGAAGAAAATATGGGGGAAAAGCTCCTTGACTTTGGTCTCGGTAATGCCTTTTTTTTTTTTTTGGCAAGGGGGTGGGGGGTTGGGTTAGCATTCCCTAGAGGCTCAGACAGTAAAGAGCCTGCCTGCAATGTGGGAGACCCTCGGTTGATCCCTTGGTTGGGAAGATCCCCTGGAGAAGGAAATGGCAACCCATTCCAGTATTCTTGCCTGGAAAATCCCATGGATGGAGGAGTCTGGCAGGCTACAGTTCATGGGTTGCAAAGAGTCGGACATGACTGAGCGACTAACAACAACAAAGCTTTTTTAGATATGATTCCAAAAACTGTAACCAACAAAGGCAAAAATAAGTTAAGTGGAACTACATCAAACTTATAAACCTTCTGCATGGAAAAATGAAAAACAAAATGAGAAGGTATTCTACACAGTGGAAGAAAATAACTGGAAACCATTATATATCTGATAGATCAGATCAGATCAGTTGCTCAGTCGTGTCTGACTCTTTGCAACCCCATAAATCACAGCACGCCAGGCCTCCCTGTCCATCACCAACTCCCAGAGTTCACTCAGACTCACGTCCATCGAGTCATCGATGCCATCCAGCCATCTCATCCTCTGTCGTCCCCTTCTCCTCTTGCCCCCAATCCCTCCCAGCATCAGAGTCTTTTCCAATGAGTCAACACTTCGCATGAGGTGGCCAAAGTACTGGAGTTTCAGCTTTAGCATCATACCTCCCAAAGAAATCCCAGGGCTGATCTCCTTCAGAATGGACTGGTTGGATCTCCTTGCAGTCCAAGGGACTCTCAAGAGTCTTCTCCAACACCACAGTTCAAAAGCGTCAATTCTTCACCGCTCAGCCTTCTTCACAGTCCAACTCTCACATCCATACATGACCACAGGAAAAACCATAGCCTTGACTAGATGAACCTTTGTTGGCAAAGTAATGTCTCTGCTTTTGAATATGCTATCTAGTTTGGTCAGAACTTTCCTTCCAAGGAGTAAGTGTCTTTTAATTTCATGGTTGCAATCACCATCTGCACTTCAGTCATGTCCAACTCTGTGCAACCCCATAGATTGCAGCCCACCAGGCTCCGCCGTCCCTGGGATTCTCCAGGCAAGAACACTGGAGTGGGTCGCCATTTCCTTCTCCAATGCGTGAAAGTGAGGTCGCTCAGTCATGTCTGACTCTTAGCAACCCCATGGACTGCAGCCTACCAGGGCCTTCTGTCCATGGGATTTTCCAGGCAAGAGTATTGGAGTGGGTTTCCATTGCCTTCTCTGGAGACTGAAGCCTACTCAGGAGGAAAAGAATGACAAGAAGTAGGGTTAAATAAAAAGGTGAAACTGGGCAGATTAGTAAACATCATCAGGAAGACAATTGAATTTATTCATGTTTGACAATCAGCCAGTGCAGTGCTTTGAATAGAGGAGAGGCATGATCTGATTTATACTGTAAGAGAGGTTCTTGTGCTATTCTGTTGAGAATAGGTTTTAGGTATAAGGACAAGGATGAGAGCAAGGAGACCAATTAGAAGACTACTGTGTTAATTCCAGCAAGAGATGATAGTGGTTTGGTATAATGAACTGAATGTTTGTGCCCATCCAAAACTCATATGGTGAAACCTCACCTCCCAATATGATGGTAATAGGAAATGAGGCCTTTGGGAATTAATTAGGATTGGATGAGGTCACTAGCAGAGAAGGCAATGGCACCCCACTCCAGTACTCCTGCCTGGAAAATCCCATAGACTGAGGAGCCTGGAAGGGTGCAGTCCATGGGGTCACTAAGGGTCGGACACGACTGAGAACTTCACTTTCACTTTTCCCTTTCATGCATTGGAGAAGGAAATGGCAACCCACTCCAGTGTTGTTGCCTGGAGAATCCCAGGGATGGCAGAGCCTGGTGGGCTGCCTTCTGTGGGGTCACACAGAGTCGGACACGACTGAAGTGACTTAGCAGCAGCAGAGGTCATGAGGTGGCTCGTGGGAGCCATGAATGGGATAGTTCAGTTCTTTTCAGTCACTCAGTCTTGTCTGACTCTTTGCAACCTCATGAACAGCAGCATGCCAGGCCTCCCTGTCCATAACCAACTCCCAGAGTCTACCCAAACCCATGTCCACTGAGTCAGTGATGCCATCCAACCATCTCATCTCTGTTGTCCCTTTCTCCTCCTGTCCTCAATCTTTCCCAGCATCAGGGTTTTTTCAAATGAGTCAGCTCTTTGCATCAGGTGGCCAAAGTATTGGAGTTTCAGCCTCAACATCAGTCCTTCCAATGAACACCCAGGACTGATCTGCTTTAGGATGGACTGGTTGGATATCCTTGCAGTCCAAGGGACTCTCAAGAGAATGGGATAAATGCCCTTTTAAAAATCATAAGAGACTACTATCAGCAACTGTATGCCAACAAAATGGACAATTTGGAAGAAATGGGCAAATTCTTAGAAAAGTACAACTTTCCAAAACTGAACCAGGAAGAAACAGAAAATCTTAACAGACCCATCACAAGCACAGAAATTGAAACTGTAATCAGAAATCTTCCAATAAACAAAAGCCCAGGACCAGATGGCTTCACAACTGAATTCTACCAAAAATTTAGAGAAGAGCTAACACCTATCCTACTCAAACTCTTCCAGAAAATTGCAGAGGAAGGTGAATTTCCAAACTAATTCTATGAGGCCACCATCACCCTAATACCAAAACCTGACAAAGATGCCACAAAAAGGAAAACTACAGGCCAATATCACTGATGAACATAGATGCAAAAATCCTTAGCAAAATTATAGCAAACATAATCCAGTAACATATTAAAAAGATCATACATCATGACCAAGTGGGCTTTATCCCAGGGATGTAAGGATTCTTCAATATCCACAAATCAATCAATGTAATATACCACATTAACAAACTGAAAAATAAAAACCATATGATTATCTCAATAGATGCAGAGAAAGCCTTTGACAAAATTCAACATCCATTTATGATAAAAAAAAAACCCTCCAGAAAGCAGGAATAGAAGGAACATAATAAAAGCTATATATGAGAAACCCTCAGCAAACATTATCCTCAATGGTGAAAAATTGAAAGCATTTCCCCTAAAGTCAGGAACAAGACAAGGGTGCCCACTTTCACCACTATTATTCAACACAGTTTTGGAAGTTTTGGCCACAGCAATCATAGCAGAAAAAGAAATAAAAGGAATCCAAATTGGAAAAGAAGAAGTAAAACTCTCACTGTTTGCAGATGACATGATCCTCTACATAGAAAACTCTAAAGACTACACCAGAAAATTACTAGAGCTAATCAATGACTATAGTAAAGTTGCAGGATATAAAATTAACACACAGAAATCCCTTGCATTCCTATACACTAGCAATGAGAAAACAGAAAGTGAAATTAAGGAAACAATTCCATTCACCATTGCAATGAAAAGAATAAAATACTTTGGAATATATATACCTAAAGAAACAAAAGACCTATATATATAAAACTATAAAACACTGAAAGAAATCAAAGAGGACACAAATAGATGGAGAAATATACTGTGTTCATGGATCTGAAGAATCAATATAGTGAAAATGAGTATACTACCCAAAGCAATCTATAGATTCAATGCAATCCTTATCAAGCTACAAACAGTATTTTTCAGAGAACTAGAACAAATAATTTTACAATTTGTATGGAAATACAAAAAACCTCGAATAGCCAAAGCAATCTTGAGAAAGAAGAATGGAACTGGAGAAATCAACCTACCTGACTTCAGGCTCTACTACAAAGCCACAGTCATAAAGACAGTATGGTACTGGCACAAAGACAGAAATATTGATCAATGGAACAAAATAGAAAGCCCAGAGATAAATCCATGCACCTGTGGACACCTTATCTTTGATGAAGGAGGCAAGAATATACAATGGAAAAAGACAATCTCTTTAACAAGTAGTGCTGGGAAAACTGGTCAACCACTTGTAAAAGAATTAAACTAGAAAACTTACTAACACCATACACAAAAATAAACTCAAAATGGGTTAAAGATCTGAAGGTAAGACCAGAAACTATAAAACTCCTAGAGGAAAACATAGGCAAAACACTCTCCAACATAAACCATAGCAGGATCCTCTATGAACCCACCACCCAGAATATTGGAAATAAAAGCAAAAATAAACAAATGGGACCTAATTAAAATTAAAAGCTTTTCCACAACAAAGGAAACTATAAGCAAGGTGAAAAGACAGCCTTCAGAATGGGAGAAAATAATAGCAAATGAAGCAATGGACAAAGAATTAATCTCAAAACTATACAAGCAACCCCTGCAGTTCAATTCCAGAAAAATAAACGACTCAATCAAAAAGTGAGCCAAAGAACGAAACAGACATTTCTCCAAAGAAGAAATATAGATGGCTAACAAATATATGAAAAGATGCTCAACATCACTCTTTATCAGAGAAAAGCAAATCAAAACCACAATGAGGTACCATTTCACGCCAGTCAGAATGGCTGCTATCCAAAAGTCTACAAGCAATAAATGCTGGAGAGGGTGTGGAGAAAAGGGAACTCTCTTACACTGTTGGTGGGAATGCAAACTAATACAGCCACTATGGAGAACAGTGTGGAGATTCCTTAAGAAACTGGAAATAGAACTGCCATACAACCAGCAATCCCACTGCTTGGCATATAGACTGAGGAAACCAGAATTGAAAGAGACACCTGTACCCCAGTGTTCATTGCAGCACTGTTTATAATAGCCAGGGCATGGAAGCAACCTAGATGTCCATCAGCAGACGAATGGATAAGAAAGCTGTGGTACATATACACAATGGAATATTACTCAGCCATTAAAAAGAATACATTTGTATCAGTTCTAATAAGGTGGATGAAACTGAAGTCTATTATACAGAGTGAAGTAAGCCAGAAAGAAAAACACCAATACAGTATACTAACGCATATATATGGAATTTAGAAAGATGGTAACAATAATCCTGTATGTGAGACAGCAAAAGAGACCCAGATGTATAGAACAGTCTTTTGGACTCTGTGGGAGAGGGCGAGGGCGGGATGATATGGGAAAATGACATTGAAACATGTAAATTATCACATGTGAAATGAATCACCAGTCCAGGTTCAATGTGTGATACAGGGTGCCCGGGGCTGGTGCAAGGGGATTACCCAGAGGGATGGGATGGGGAGGGAGGTGGGAGGGGGGTTCAGTGTGGGGAACACATGTATACCCATGGCGGATTCATGTCAATGTATAGCAAAACCAATACAATATTGTAAAGTAAAATAAATAAATAAAACTGAGATTTTAAAAAAAGAAATAAAAATTTCAAGAGTCCTCACTCCCCTCCTCTGCTCTCAGCCATATGAGGATACAATGAGAAGTCGGCTGACTGTAATGTAACAGAGTCCTACCAGAATTTCAGAGTTTAAGCCTCTAGTACTGTGAGAAATTAATTTGTTGTTTATATGAAGTGCATGCTAGAAGAAGCCAATATAGCCATGAAGGGAATTTAAAAGGTGATTCTGTGAAGAGTTCAGAAAGAAAAGGAGGAGAGTAATAAGGAAAGCTTCCATCTCCTTAGAGAATATGTAATTATGAACAGAATGTTGGTAGAAATATGGATGATAAAAGCTATTATGATGAGTTCTCAGATGGAAATGAGAAACATGTTATTGGAAACTAGAGAAAAGCTGATCCTTGTTATAAAGTGACAAAGAACTTGGCTGCATTGTCTTCATGTTTTAGGGTTTTATAGAAGGTAGAACTTGTGAGCAATGAAATTGGATATTTAATTGATAAGACTTCTGAGAAAAGTGTTGAAGATATGGCTTTCTCCTTTTGAATGCTTATAGTAAAATGTGAAAAGAGAAAAATGACTTAAAGATGCGATTGTTAAGCATAAAGCATCTAGAACATAAAGGTTTTGAAAATTATCTGTCTACCCCTGTTGCAAAAAAAAAAAAAAATGGGGAAACATTTTTGTATGAGAACACTAAGGAGGGGACCAAATGACCCTTTGACAATATTAGTAGGGATGTTAGCCATGGTCTTACCATCCCAGTAAGAAAACTGCCAGTTTGAAGTGAAGTGGGAGAAGATGGGAAGAAGTGAAGTAGGAGAAGAAGGAAGAAAGTCTGTTGGACTTGCTGAATTTTCTTTGGATTGGCCAAAAAGTTCATTCAGGTTTTTAATAAGATGTTATAGAAAAACCAGAATGAACTTCTTGGTCAACCTAGTATAAGACAGGAGCACTTGGCTACAAAAGTAGGCTATTCTTTAAGACAAGAAAAGAATGAGTTTGAAGGTGATTCGGAGATCACCAGGGCTGCCATCTCAGTTTGAAAAGGTGGGACTATCGCCTTGCTTTTAACAGACTAGGGGATTTCTGCCTAAAGCCTTGAGAGTGAGGTAATCCCACAGAGCCCTGGAGGATAACCCCTGCCTGGCAAAGTTTGGGGGCAGGACTGCCATCCCTGTGGCCTGGGGGTCATCTCAGTGGTCATCCCAGTGGCCTGGAGGAGTCCACATAGGTGAACTACTGCTCCAGTGGCCTGGAGGGCAGAGTATGGAGCCAAAGAGTATTATCTTTGTACCTTAAGATTTCATGAAGTTTGCCTAGCGAGGATTTGAACTTCCTAGAGACTAGTCACCTTTCTTCTTTCCTGTTTCTCCGTTTGAAATGGGAATGTTTAGTCAATGCCTGTCTCACTATCATACTTTGGTTTCAGTTCAGTTCAGTCACTCAGTCATGTCCAGCTCTTTGTGACCACATTGACAGACGCACTCCAGGCTTCCCTGTCCATCCCCAACTCCCGGAGCCTACTCAAACTCATGTCCATCAAATTCGTGATGCCATACAACCATCTCATCCTCTGTCGTCCCCTTCTCCACCTAGCTTCAATCTTTCCCAGCATCAGGGTCTTTTCCAATGTCAGTACTTTGCATCAGGTGGCCAAAGTATTAGAGTTTCAGCTTCAGCATCAGTCCTTCAAATCAATATTCAGGACTGATTTCCTTTAGGATGGAATGGTTGGATCTCCCTGTAGTCCAAAGGACTCTCAAGAGGTTTCTACAACACCACAATTCAAAAGCATCAATTCTTCACCACTTAGCTTTCTTTATAGTCCAACTCTCACATCCATACATGACTACTGGAAAAACCATAGGCTTGACTAGATGCACCTTTGTTGGCAAAGTAATGTCTCTGCTTTTTAATATGCTGTCTAGGTTGGTCATAGCTTTTCTTCCAAGGAGCCAGCCTCTTTTAATTTCATGGCTGCAGTCATCATCAGCAGTGATTTTGGAGCCCCCCAAAAATAAAGTGTCACTATTTCCACTGTTTCCCCATCTATTTGCCATGAAATGATGGGACAAGATGCTATGATCTTAGTTTTCTGAATGTTGGATTTTAAGCCAAAATTTTCATTCTCCTCTTTCACTTTCATCAAAAGGCTCTTTAATTCTTTGGTTTCTGCCAAAAAAGTGGTATCACCTGTGTATCTGAGGTTATTGATATTTCTCCCGGCAATCTTGATTCCAGCTTGTGCTTCATCCAGCCCAGTGTTTCTCATGATGTACTCTACATATAAGTTAAATAAGCAGGGTGACAATATACAGCCTTGACGTACTCCTTTTCCTATTTGGAACCAGTCTGTTCCATGTCCAGTTCTAACTGTTGCTTCCTGACCTGCATATAGGTTTCCCAAGAGGCAGGTCAGGTAGTCTGGTATTCCCATCTCTTTGAGAATTTCCCACAGTTTGTTGTGATCCACACAGTCAAAGGCTTTGGCATAGTCAATAAAGCAAAAGTAGATGTTTTTCTGGAACGCTCTTGCTTTTTTGATGATCCAGTGGATGTTGGCAATTTGATCTCTGGTTCCTCTGCCTTTTCTAAATCCATGTTGAACATCTGGAAGTTCACAGTTCATGTACTGTTGAAGCCTGGCTTGTAGAATTTTGAGCATTGCTTTGCTAGTGTGAGATGAGGGCAATTGTGCAGTAGTTTGAACATTCTTTGTCATCGCCTTTCTTTGGGATTGGAATGAAAACTGACCTTCTCAAGTCTTGTGGTCACTGCTGAGTTTTCCAGATTTATGGGAATATTGAGTGCAGCACTTTCACAGCATCAGTTTTAGGATTTGAAATAACTCAACTGGAATTCCATCACCTCCACTAGCTTTGTTCGTAGTGATGCCTCCTAAAGCCCACTGGACTTCACATTCCAGGATGTCTGGCTCTAGGTGAGTAATCACATCATGATGTTTATCTGGGCCTTGAAGATCTCTTTTGTATAGTTCTTCTGTGTAATCTTGCCATCTCTTAATATTTTCTGCTTCTGTTCGGTCCATACAATTTCTGTCCTTTATTGTGCTCATCTTTGCGAGAAATGTTCCCTTGGTATCTCTAATTTTCTTGAAGAGATCTCTAGACTTTCCCATTCTATTGTTTTCCTCTATTTCTTTGCACTGATCACTGAGGAAGGCTTCCTTATCTCTCCTTGCTATTCTTTGGAACTGTGCATTCAAATGGTATATCTTTCCTTTTCTCCTTTGCCTTTAGCATCTCTTCTTTTCACAGCTATTTGTAAGGCCTCATCAGACAACCATTTTGCCTTTTCTCATTTCTTTTTCTTGGGGATGGTCTTGATTGCTGACTCCTATATAATGTCACAAACCTCCTTCCATAGTTCTTCAGGTACTCTTTCTATCAAATCTAATGCCTTGAATCTATTTGTCACTTCCACTGTATAACCATAAGGGATTTGACTTAGGTCATACCTGAATGGTCTAGTGGTTTTCCATACCTTCTTCAATTTAAGTTTGAATTGGACATTACGTAGTTCATGATCTGAGCCACAGTCAGCTCCTGGTCTTGTTTTTTTTCTGACTGTATAGAGCTTCTCCATCTTTGGCTACAAAAATATAATCAATCTGATTTCACTATTGACCATCTGGTGATGTCCATGTGTAGAGTCTTCTCTTGTGTTGTTGGAAGAGGGTGTTTTATGTGACCAGTACCGTCTCTTGGCAAAACTCTATTAGCCTTTGCCCTGCTTCATTCTGTACTCCAAGGCCAAACTTGCCTGTTAATCCAGGTATCTCTTGACTACTTTTGCATTCTAGTCCCCTATAATGAAGAGGACATCTTTTATGGATTTTAGTTCTAGAGTGTCTTGTAGGTCTTCATAGAACTGTTCAACTTCAGCTTCTTCAGCATTACTGGTTGGGGCATAGACTTGGATTACTGTGATATTGAATGTGTATAGAGCCTTGGAAATAAACAGAGATCATTCTGTCGTTTTTGAGATTTCATCCAAGTACTGCATTTTGAACTCTTTTGTTGACTATGATGGCTACTCCATTTCTTCTAAGGGATTCTTGACCACAGTAGTAGATATAATTGTCATTTGAGGTAAATTCACCCATTCCAGTCCATTTTAGTTCACTGATTCCTAAAATGGCACTGTTCACTCTTGCCATCTCCTGTTTGACCACTTCCAAGTTGCCTTGCTTCCTGGACCTAACATTGCAGGTTCCTATGCCATATTGCTCTTTACAGCATTGGGCTTTACTTCCATCACCTGTCACATCCACAACTGGGTGTTGTTTTTGCTTTGACTCTGTCTCTTCATTATTTCTCCACTCTTCTCTAGTAGCATATTGGGCACCTACCGATCTGGGGAGTTCATCTTTCAGTATCATACCTTTTTGCCTTTTCATACTGTTCATTTTAGTTTGGCTTTGTATAATTTGTTGGTTTCACTTGTTCACATCTGGGGAAGATTTTTGTCTCAGGATGGATTTTACCCAAGGCCCATTTTTATCTGATTTATATGTTATTTTTAGATGAGACTTCAGACTTTAGAGTTGATGCTGGATCAAGTTATCTTTGGGACTAAGGGATGGGATATTTTGTTTGTGAGAAAGACATGAATTTGGTGGGGGGGGGGGCTTGTGGTAGTGTTGTGGACTGAATATTTGTATCCCACCCCCCAGAATTCATATGATGAAACTCTATCCCCCAGTTTGATGGTCTTAGGTGGTGGAGCCTTTGGGAGGTAATTAGGATTAGATACAAACATAAGGTTGGAAGCCTCATGACTGAATCTGTGCCCTTGTGAAAGTCAGAAGAGGGTTTCCTCCCCCTTTCTCCTCTCTGCCATGTGAGGTTCTTCAGCATGTGACTACTTCTGCCAAGAAGTAGTCAGCAGTCTGCAGCTGAGAAGAGGGCCTTCATCAGAACTCAACCATGTTGGCACCCTGATTCAGATTTTTAGTCTCTAAAACTCAGGGAAGTAAATGTTGTTTATAAGCCACCCAATCTTTAGTACCTTGTTAAAGTAGCCTGAATAGACTAAGACACTTGGTTTGAGGGTTTCTAATTTCAACAATTTTCCCATGATCTCTAAGTATTTCTGTCATTTGGCCTGAAAGAAGAAGTAGGTATCTATAGTATTGGGACTGAATTCACTGGGTAAGTGTGTAGAGAGAGCCATCTAATTACCTTTCTAGTTTTTCTTAAGTCCTTGCAAGCTCCTAGTTTCTTCTGTTTCCAGATGTGCAGCACTGTTAGTACTGATCCTCTCTTTTGGGTAGCACAATGTTCTCACCCTTAACCTTGACCAAAGCTTCCTTCCAAGACTCTGTCTTCCCTCAGAGGCTTAATGTCTACTTTCCAGTTTTCAATGATCCCTCATAGTTTCTGGTCCACTGAGAATATTTCTTATTGATTTTCAGTATCTATCTGTCTTGCTCCACCTTTCCACATGTATGTGTGTTTATGTGTATGGTGTATATGTGTGTTTGTACCTGTTTACTATACTTCCACTTGCACCTCTAGTTTTGTGAATTTGGTGCCAGAAGGAAATGTATTTATCTCTTTATCTGGAAGGTAGATTTTAATATAAAATTTTAAAAGCTAGTTCCTTGGGCAAAATAATCTATGAATGAAATTCCAGGTTTCCTGTAGATTACACTGTGCATATATTATTGATGATAAGTGCACACTGTTTTATTCTTGACATTTGATGCTTCAGAAGAAATTTAGTAATCTGATGGTTGATTACTAAAGCCTGAGGCATTATCACTGTACTGTAGGCATTTAATAGAAAGATTATTTCAGAGTTTCTGTTTCAGATATTGATAAGATCCATTGTCCCCTACTTTGCCTGGTTATTTCTGTGGATAAGAGAATTAAATAAGCGAGACTCATATTCACTAAGCATTGTTGTTGCTGTTCAGCCACGACTCATGTCTGACTCTCTGAAACCCCATGGACTGCAGCCTGCCAGGTTTCCCTGTCCTTCACCAGCTCTCAGACTTTGCTCAAACCCATGCCCATTGAGTCAGTGATGCCATCCAACCATCTCATCCTCTCTTGCCACCTAAGCATAGTTTTGTGTTATAGGGCCCTAGGCTAAAGCTCTAGCTCTGATGAGCCACCTTTAGGAAGGAGCTTTGGGTGACTAGATGCCAGTTATTTTCTGGCATATCATCTGATGGTGTATCCCCTCTAGAGCTGGAACACTGCAGAACACATACTTTCAGGATGGACCAGACTTGGATCTTCTCTCTTAAAACTGCACAGAAGGTATTTTAAGAGTATGTGTGTGCTTAGTCACTCAATCATGTCCAACTCTTTGCAACCCCATGGATGGTAGCCTGCCCATGGAATTCTCCAGGCAAGAATACTGGAGTGTGTTGCCATTCCATTCTCCGGGGTATCTTCCCTACCCAGGGATTGACCTCCAGTCTCCTGCATTGGCAGGCAGGTTCTTTACCATCTGAGCCCCCAGGGAAACCCATTATTAAAGTAGAGAGCTGCAAAGGCTGTATCCTTTTGAAGTGTTTCCTGTACTTTTGCATAATATTCTTCTTATTATAATTAAAATAATGACTGTTCACCTGAAGACCTCTCAGGAGTCCTTCTCCTTGGGAGATGGATCTAAAGGAAAGATCCCTAGAACCTTGCTGGGACACTTCACAGTTGTACATAATGAATAAATGAAGACATTTGTTTGAAGCTCAAGTCTGGGAGAAAAGAAACAATAATATAGAAATTTCTGTAATGAGACCTAGGATTTTCCTTTGATAAAAACAGAGACATGGTAGCAGTGAACACTGTTCTCCATAGCTTCTCAATACTGAGATACTACAGGGGCACAGAAAAGTATAGAGAAATTGGGTCTGCTTATTTGGAAAACAGCATCTGGGGAAAAAAAGGCAAATGTATATTTCAGTAAATGTATGGTCTCCAACAACAATTTTCAAATATTTTAGACAGAAAGATACCTTCATTGTTTCATAGAAAGATTACTCAGGTACCAATCCTCCCTTACTATTTAAAAGCTCATGATCATAATGAATGGGGAGAAACTGCTGTTTTTGCTAGCCATCCCCTCAATAAAGATGATCAATTTATTGCTAATTAAGACCTGAAACCCACCAGTATGATCTTACATCATTATTACCAGAAGCCTGTCTACACACACCTCACATCACTTACAAAGTATTGCCTGACTAAACAAAACCATTATTTCAGGAGTGGGAAACACCAGGGTGACTCCTGAAAAATACAGGGAGTAAATACTGAATGGATATGCCTAAGCCTAATTCTTAGGACTGATGTAATAATGATGATGATGATGATGATAATGATTCCCTTTAATCTCCAAAACAGTGAAACACTGGTATGGCCACAACTGACAAAGAATATACTACACAGAAACACCTTTGTCCTTTGAATCCAACAAGAATGCCTCATTTTTATACAGATCCAAATCCAACAATCACATGGTGCTCCCTGAACATTAGTCTTCCCCCAGCCTTCTTTTTTTTTTTTTTTTTGCTTCTTCCCTCCCTTCCTTCATCAAATACAATTTAACAGGCTTATGGATGACATATCCTAATGGGAGGACATTTCCACTTAAATGACACTTAAATGATCCTATCCCCTAAGAAATACCCTAACCCACTTTAAGTCTCACCATTCCTTTCTTAGCATTAGGCCTCTTACTCTGAATTTTAGGAAGTAACTAGAAAATAGTTAAGAAGAGAAGAGAGTTTATTGGAATTTTCCCCATCGTTTGAATCTCACTTACAAGGATTAATGAGCAAGAGATGGAAGCTTTTGTTGTAGGAATAGAGTAAGACTTAGAGCCTTTATAACAACTATTTGTTGATTTAGTAGAAATTGTGTTTCACTAGCAGGGTCATTCATCAGCATGAGACACTAGAAGCAACATGCCCAGGAAAAACAATTTTCCAGAAGACACAAAGCTTACCAGGAGTCTTATGGTATGAAGGCAGGAGATTCAGTTTGGTTGCTGACGAATAGAAAGGAAAAATAAAAATGAGCATTTTAAACCACAGCACGCATCATCATTGTACTGTGTCAAGTTTTATCAGTCAAAGCTGTTTAAGAAAATTTTATGGATTTTTTAACCTTTTTATAACGGAAATAAGTCATTTGGGTTTCAGCAAACCTGATACACCCAGTACTTGAGATCAGATGGCCTTTCTTCCATCATAATTACCATCATCATCATCATCATCATCATCTAGCACTTTGGTTAATTATTGACCATAAAAGTGAGAATATTTTATTGCTCTTAAGACCATAATAAAGATACATACTATTTTTTTTTTTATTCATTAGCACCTTTATATCTATTTTCTACTCCCCCATGTAGGATTAGGGACAGGACATATTGCAAGTAACTTTTGCATCCAGAGTAGAGTCCTCACTTCCACCAGCTAATTTATTCATATTCACCTTTTGAGGAAATGGCAGCTTAAGTAATCTTTGAGTAGAGCTATGTAGCTCTGAAATGAGTAGGACAGTCCAGTGGCTACCTTGAAAGGCTTTGGATTTGGGGAAACTACACATATAGGGCCTGATCATTTCCAAAGTACACATATAGCCCTGATCAGAAAGTACACATGATACTTCCTGGGTGACATTAGTGGTAAAGAACGCACCTGCCAATGCAGAAGACATAAGAGATGTGGGTTTGATCCCTGGGTTGGGAAGATCCTCTGCAGAAGGAAATGGCAACCCACTCCAATATTCTTGCCTGGAGAATCCCATGGACAGAGGAGCCTTTAAGCCTATAGTCCATAGGGTCACAAAGAGTGGACATGACCAAAGTGACTTAGCACACACACAACACAGAAAGTACACATATAAGCCCTCATAGAAATTACCTACCTCACAGACTTACTGAGAGCTGACACTGTAACAATCTGACCTGCATATTCACTGTGTAACACTGTGGAAGGGAAAGCTTGGAACTAATTTTGCTTGAAAAGGTATAATTAGGCTGCCAGTTATTTTGCAATGGCAGGCTTAATAAGTCACACTCATACAACACCATTTTGTCTTCTAACTTCAGATGATAAACAGCCTTAGAGAAGGAAGACATTAACCCAACATCTCCTCATCAGGGAGTGGAGAGATAAGACTAGCATCCAGGTCCTAGGAATCCTATCCATGAGCATCTTCCTAACATCACTGATTCATTCTACAACTGGCAGAATATAAGATCAAGTGCCAAAAGTCTAATACTATCCTTATAAGATGTGTTATTTTTTCCAGAGGTCTAGGCCTTCCTATGGTGACTAGAAATTACATTTACCACTATTCACCTCTGAAACGCTCAGTCTTTGACACGCAGTAAACACTTCCTTCTAATGTTTGATACTGCTGATGGTAGTATTTGTTGGGTAATTGCTTTGGTTTCTTATTGATGATCTTTAAAAACAATTATGTATTTTGGCTGTGCTGGGTCTTCAGTGCTATGCATGGGCTTTGTCTAGCTGTGGTAAGAGGGGCTACTCTTCATTGTGGTTTTCTGGCTTCTCATTGTCATGATTTCTCTTGTTGTGATAGTAGGAAATGGCAACCCACTCCAGTATTCTTGCCTGGAAAACTCCATGGACAGAGGAGCTTGGCGAGCTAGAGTCTATGGGGGCGCAGAGAGTTAGACACGACTGAGCACACACACAAATACTCTTGTTGTGGAGCACAGGCTCTAGGCACACGAGCTTCAGTAGTTGCAGTTCCCGGGCTCTAGAGTGCGGGCTCAGCAGTTGTGGTGCACAAGCTTAGTTGCTTCGCAGAATGTGGTATCTTCCTCGGCCAGGGATCTAACCCATGTCCTCTGCATTGGCAGGGGACTGTACCACCAAGGAAGTCCATCTTATTGATAATCTTAATGGATTCAAAGGACCCAGAGTACATCTTTGTCTCTGAGACATCCAGCTTAACTTTTTCTGGTAGTTTTATTATTGTCGTTGCTGTTATTCCCGTTTCACAAATACATACATAAAGCCCTAAAGGGTGATATCTTCTTCAAGGACATATAACTATGAAACCGTGGAATACAGAACAAACTACTCCTACTCCTGCACTGCTTTTAATTTGTCTACCCTTGACTGTGAGTAACTCTTTGAGATATGCTGGTTGGAGACTGAGATTAGCTCCTCTGAAAATAAAATGAATTAAAACCTCTATGAGTTATGTATGTGTTTTATAATTAGAGTATGTGTGGTAGACAGTGATAGGAGCTGAGCTATTACCTCAAAGAACCAGGGTGGGAAAGAAACTAACAAAAAGTTCTATGCTTATGAACAGAATTATTTCCTGAAATAGGAAATGCTGGATACAAAGGGAAAGCAGAAGGAAATGAAGGTCGATGGCTATTTTCCACAAATCCTTTTGAAAACTCAATCCGCTAGGGAAGTAACTATTCATTTTACGGAATTATGAGATATTTACACTTCATGATTTACTCAGAACCAAATACTGAGATGCAATAAGCAATGTGCACACATTTATGAAAAGGGTTTTTCAGGGGACAATTGGATATTAAACTTAATTCTCCCTATATATGTGTATTCTGTAATAGGACCACTTTGTTCACTAAAAGAAATTGACTTTTTTTTTCAATTTCAAACAGAAGATGTATGAAATATTTCTTATTCATCATATTTTGGAGTGAGTTATATGTCTATCAGTAAAATAAGTTCTTTTTAATGAGGTTCTAATTTTATTATTTTTGGTGGGTTTTATTTTATTATTTGTGACCACACAAGGACTTGAGAACCATAAGAACTTGAGTTTCTGAACCTTCTCCCAAAAAGTAGCTTTAGAGAAGAAAATTATTCACTGTGCAAATATACTAAGGCTTTTTCTGCTATTAAGGTAGAAAATAGCTGTGTGTAGGGTCCTGAGCATTTAGCTGTGTTCCCTGGGTTCTAGAAGATTGCTTGAATTTGTACCTAAAATCCTATGCATGGATGTGGTAACAACACAGAGAAATTTCCCTTATCTCACTCCATTCCCTCCAACCCATGGAGCAATCTTCATGGAACAATGCTTTCACCAGGTTACCAACAAAATCAAGGATCTATAATAGCTCTCAACAACTGGAAACTAATTATTCTCCAGAACGATGCCTCACATGGAAGAAATAACATAGGATTTGGAGTTAGAGCTGGGCTCTAATCTGTGCTTTGTTAATGTGTAATGTTTGCAAGTCATTCAAATTTTCTGAACTTCATTTGCTGCCTCCATGATTATTTTGAATACTGGAGAAAATGTTGATACAGATTGATTAAAAGGGCTTCAATAATTCTTCCCACTTCCACATGCATGGAGAAGGCAATGGCACCCCACTCCAGTACTCTTGCCTGGAAAATCCCATGGACAGAGGAGCCTGGTAGGCTGCAGTCCATGGGGTCGCTAACAGTCAGACACGACTGAGCGACTTCACTTTACTTTTCACTTTCATGCATTGGAAAAGGAAATGGCAAGCCACTCCAGTATTCAGGGACAGGGGAGCCTGGTGGGCTGCCATCTATGAGGTCGCACAGAGTCGGACACGACTGAAGTGACTTAGCAGCAGCCACATGCATGCCATTTTTTTCAACCCAAATTTTCAGCCCCTTCCATCAAAAGTAGAGTCTAAATGTCTACTTCTTGGTCTGAAATTGGCCATATGATAAACTCATCAATTAAACATTAGCAAACATGGTGCAAACAGAGGGTCTTCCCTCTCAAGCAGAGGCTTTACAAGTGCTTACACATTGCATATTGCCCTCTCCTTCCCCTTTGCAACCTAGCCATAAAGTGTTAACAGCCTAAGCTAGCTTGCTGAATGATGAGAAACATGATAAAATTCACCCACATAACTGCAGTTGACAAGAAGCTAACTTCCAGAAGCTAGCTGCAGATACATGAATGAGCCCAGCCAAGATCATCAGAACTGTCCAGATGAGCCTAGCCCAAATTCCCAACTTGCAAAGTCATGAACTAAATACATTTTTTATATCACCAGGTTTTGAGATAGACTCTTATATATCAAAAATGAAGTTATACAAATGTAAGTAAAAAGTCTGTTACAATCTATGGGGTATAATAGATGCCTAAAAATGATATTTCCCCATCCTCCCTAATATAGCTTGACCTGAACATTTCAAGTTTTTACTTACCTATGTAAACTCTACCAAAGCATTGATGTAGCTACCATGTTTCTCACTGTATCTACGAAAATCTGTTTTTCCACAACATGTCATGATTTAAACATTTATTTCAAATCCAAACAGTTCTGCGAGGGCTTCTTTATTATAGCCTACCATTATCACTTTTATTTTTCTGATGCTATGTTACTTAGTCTAAAGTACATAATATACCACTTTAGGTATTAATTCACTAACCTTTAATAATTGATTCGTGTGTGTGTATCTTCTTTCAGTGAATAAATATTTACTGAATTGTTACTAGATGCAAGACCATGTGATAGATTCTGGAGACAGAGATAAATAGGCTATAATTCAACCCTCAAGTTATTCACAGTGGCAATAAATACAGACTAATAATAGTGATGAAGTGTGATTTGTACTATAAGAGAGGTAAGCAGAATAGTGGAACAAAGGCAGTTTTGAGGGTTGGAAAAATCTTTACAGAAGAGTTAATTTGTAGTTTAGAAGTCCACCCTCGCCACCCCACTTCCAGCCCCCATCATTCTGGTGAACTCAGTCTTCCAATATTCAGAGGGAATATTGTATACAAAGCTATTAAAAATGCTGTTTAATCATTGGTGTATAACAACACTTTCAGTTTCTCTTGAGTGCTTAAAGTGTAACTATTTTTTATTATTGCCCTTTATTTTTATGATATATCTTCATCTTATTTTTTCTCTTCTACAAATGAGTAAACGGAGGCTAAAAGTATTCAAACTAGACTGTATGAATCTTGAGGACACAACCACATTGCTAATCTCTATTTTCAATAAAACATACAGGACCTAAACAATTTTTAGTGAACACCTATAGAATGAAAGAGAGAAAGGAGCTGGATATCATCATTTTCTCTTATGCGTTAAGAAGGAATTCAGTGGCCTCCTCTTTGTCTTAGCATAAAATATATAACTTAGCCTCAGTTCAGTTCAGTTCAGTTCAGTCACTCAGTCGTGTCCAACTCCTTGCGACCCCATGAATCGTAGCACGCCAGGCCTCCCTGTCCATCACCAACTCCCGGAGTTCACTCAGACTCACGTCCATTGAGTCAGTGATGCCATCCAGCCATCTCATCCTCTGTCATTCCCTTCTCCTCCTGCCCCCAATCCCTCCCAGCATCAGAGTCTTTTCCAATGAGTCAACTCTTCGCATGAGGTGGCCAAAGTACTGGAGTTTCAGCTTTAGCATCATTCCTTCCAAAGAAATCCCAGGGCTGATCTCCTTCAGAATGGACTGGTTGGATCTCCTTGCAGTCCAAGGGACTCTCAAGAGTCTTCTCCAACACCACAGTTCAAAAGCATCAATTCTTTGGCACTCAGCCTTCTTCACAGTCGAACTCTCACATCCATACATGACCACAGGAAAAACCACAGCCTTGACTAGACGGACCTTTGTTGGCAAAGTAATGTCTCTGCTTTTGAATATGCTATCTAGGTTGGTCATAACTTTCCTTCCAAGGAGTAAGTGTCTTTTAATTTCATGGCTGCAGTCACCATCTGCCGTGATTTTGGAGCCCGCAGAAATAAAGTCAGCCACTGTTTCCACTGTTTATCCATCTATTTCCCATGAAGTCATGGGACCAGATGCCATGATCTTCGTTTTCTGAATGCTGAGTTTTAAGCCAACTTTTTCACTCTCCTCTTTCACTTTCATCAAGAGGCTTTTTAGTTCCTCTTCACTTTCTGCCATAAGGATGGTGTCATCTACATATCTGAGGTTATTGATATTTCTCCTGGCAATCTTGATTCCAGCTTGTGCTTCTTTCAGTCCAGCGTTTCTCATGATGTACTCTGCATATAAGTTAAATAAGCAGGGTGACAATACACAGCCTTGACATACTCCTTTTCCTATTTGGAACCAGTCTGTTGTTCCATGTCCAGTTCTAACTGTTGCTTCCTGACCTGCATACAGATTTCTCAAGAGGCAGATCAGGTGGTCTGGTATTCCCATCTCTTTCAGAATTTTCCACAGTTTATTGTGATCCACACAGTCAAAGGCTTTGGCATAGTCAATAAAGCAGAAATAGATGTTTTTTCTGGAACTCTCTTGCTTTTTCCATGATTCAGCAGATGTTGGCAATTTTATCTCTGGTTCCTCTGCCTTTTCTAAAACCAGCTTGAGTATCTGGAAGTTCACTTAGCCTACAGGTGTCTAAAGGAACTATTCCAAATATATATTTACAAGTTCCACTCATGTTTGACTCAAACGTACTATTCTGTTCTAGCCATCCTAGGCTTTGCTCCATTCTTAGAAAGTGCCAAACCCTCCCCTTGCCTTTGAACATCTGCTGTTTCCTCTGTCTGAAATATTCCTGTTCTCTGTGAGTCCCTTTCATCCCTGACCAACTCTTACTCATCCTTCAGGTTTCAGCTCAAGCATGACTTCTTAAAGAAGGAAACCAGGAATCCCAAACTACATCAGGTCTTCCTGTTAGAGACACCTACACAATGTGCAATTTTTTTAAATTTTATTTAATTTTTAAACTTTACAATATTGTATTAGTTTTGCCAAATATAGAAATGAATCCACCACAGGTGTACCCGCGTTCCCCATCCTGAACCCTCCTCCCTCCTCCCTCCCCTACCCTCCCTCTGGGTCGTCCCAGTGCACCAGCCCCAAGCATCCAGTACCGTGCATCGAACCTGGACTGGCAACTCGTTTCCTACATGATATTATACATATTTCAATGCTATTCTCCCAAATCTCCCCACCCTCTCCCTCTCCCACAGAGTCCATAAGACTGATCTATACGTCGATGTCTCTTTTGCTGTCTCGTACACAGGGTTATTGTTACCACCTTTCTAAATTCCATATATATGTGTTAGTATACTGTATTGGTGTTTTTCTTTCTGGCTTACTTCACTCTGTATAATAGGTTCCAGTTTTATCTATCTCATTAGAACTGATTCAAATGTATTCTTTTTAATGGCTGAGTAATACTCCATTGTGTATATGTACCATAGCTTTCTTATCCATTCGTCTGCTGATGGGCAATTTTAATTACATGAGTTAATTTTAATCTCAGTCATTTTAATCACATGTTTACACTGTGTCTTTTCCTCTATACTGATAGCTCTCTAATTGCGATCTTTTGTTCACTACTTTGTCCTCAATGGTGAGAGTATATAGTAGGCATTCGTAACATTCATCTATTAATTTAAGTAAATGTACTATTGGGTGAGGAGTCTGTGCCTAGCCTGTGTAGAAATGGTTATTGTGTTGTGGTACAAAATATTTCACTTGGTGTTATAGTATGACTTTAAATGCCATCATGCTTGAAAGAGATCTATGCATATTGTAGCTACTTGGCACGTGTGTCCATGTTGTACATTCAGTATCTTGACTGAGAATGAGAGATGTATGAGTCCCAAGCAGTCAGTGCTAATGCAGACATTTCACTTCTATCTACTTGATGTTGTCTAAAATTAAATGATATCAATAGACCATGGGAATTATAATTTTTTTAAACAATCTGGCAAATGTTTGCTGCTTAGAAGCTTTAAGAAGTTCTGAGAAGCTATTTCCATCAACTTACAGCAATATTCTATTTTTAAAAGATGCCCATTTGGCTGTGAAATGCCTGTTGAATAAATTTTGTTTGTGGTGGATGTTTCCCTTTAGATATGTTTTGTCCATAGAATTAATATCTAATATTTTACAATTCTTAAAAAATAATAAAGTCAGTGAATCATCATCATTGGAAATGGTTGTCTGGAACCATTCACTATCTTTAAATTAATCACATTATGAAAACAAAATTTTTTTGAGAATTCTGACTCCAGAAAGCATAATACAAGTGTTGAAACTTAGTTCGTATAGCAGGATAAAACTCAGTTTGAATTCAAGCTCTTGCGTTATGTAATATATAGTGCTGACCAAGTTACTTAGTCTTTATAGTGGCAGGTTTCATATCTGTGAAAACAGGGATCCTAATAATATCTGCCTCATTGGGTTGTTGCAAGAATTAAAGGAGATAATCCATGATAAGTACATAGCTAAAACCAATTGTGTGCTTACCATTTGCTCAATGCAATTATTCAATATCAAAATTCTTGATAATGTTATTACAAGGAGAAAGGATTAGGGAGACCATTTTAAGCAAATTGAATGAACAAATATGTGGAACACAGGCTATTAAAAGAATGTGAACTGCATTTAGGTGTCAATGAGGAGAATCCTCTACTTTGCTAACAGTGTTTATGAAGTTGACTAATAAGAGATCAGACTGGGGATATGTGTATTGAGCATAAGAAATTGGAACTCTATACTATAAACAACAGGAAGTCATTGAAGTAACTTCCTTTTAAACAGCACCAGGTTTTTATTAATAGTACATGTTCTGCTACAATTTCAAAGTATCAAGACACACTTTAGTTGTTACTAACTACTGTGGACTGAGTTGTGCCCCTGCCCCCAATCCATATGCTGAAACCCTACGCCTTCCCCATGATGGTATTTGGAGAGGGTGGCTTTGGGAAGTAATCAGGTTTAGATGAGGCCATGAAAATAGGACCCTCATAATGGGATTACTTTGTTGGCAAAGTAATGTCTCTACTTTTTAATATGCTGTCTAGGTGGTCATAGCTTTTCTTCCAAGGAACAAGCGTCTTTTAATTTCATGGCTACAGTGATTTCGGACCCCGAGAAAATAAATTTTCTCACTGTTTCCAGTGTTTGCCCATCTATTTGCCCTGAACTGGTGGGACCAGTTGCCATGATCTTATTTTTTTATACTTATAAGACATATATAAGTATATACTTATAAGTTTATACTTATTTTGTAAGTTTTTTTTTTTTTATTTAGTTCCCTAGTTCCCAATTCCCCCTACCCCCTTGGTACCCATACCTTTGTTCTGTATGTCTGTCTCTTTCTGCTTTGCAATTAAGATCATCTATACCATTTTTCTAGATTCCATTAACACATATAACACATTAATATGTGTGTTAATATATGATATCTGTTTTCCTCTTTCTGACTTACTTTACTCTGTATGACACTCTCTAGGTTCATCCACATCTCTACAAATGACCCAATTTCATTCCTTTTTATAGCCGAGTAATATTCCATTGTATGTCTATACCATATCTTCTTTATCCATTCCTCTGCTGATGGACGTTTAGGTTGCTTCCATATCCTGGCTATTGTCAATAGTGTAAAACTAGCTAAAAATTGGTTCTTTGAGAAGATAAACAAAATTGATAAACCTTTAGCCAGATTCATCAAGAAAAAAAAGAAAAAGGAGAAGACTTGATAAAGTTATAAATGAAAAAGGAGAAGTTACAACTGATAGCTATAGGTAAATATTTATATTTGTAGGAGGAATATTCTGGAAACAGCAGTTCATCACCAAGTCACTATGATAGAATATGGACAATTCTGGACAGAGAAGAACAATTGTATAACACTGTGTCATATGCTACATGTAATCAGTAGGCCGAGTGTTTGAAACAGCAGCTCTAGGAGATTAAACAGGATTCCCCTTAGATTCTGGGTGTGCCAAATAATTGGCATGAGGATCTGGATCTGTTCAGAGACTAAAGGAAACTGATAAAGATGAGCAGTCATGTAGATCAGCTTTGTCCAATAGAAATATAACATAAGCCATGTATATAATTTTAGATTTTTGAATAGGCATACTTTAAAACTGACTATAAACAATTAAATGAATTCAGTAATATATTTTATTTAACCAAATATGTTTCAACATGCAATAATTTTAATATGGGGGCTTCCCAGGTGGCTCAGTGGTAATCTTCCCACCAATGCAGGAGGGTCAAATTTGATCCCTGGGTCGGGAAGTTCCCTGGGTAGGGAAGATCCCCTGGAGAAGGAGATGTCAACCCACTCCAATATTTTTGCCTGGGAAATCTCACAGACAGAGGAGCCTGGCAGGCTACAGTCCATGGGGTTGCAAAACAGCCAGACACATCTTAGTGACTAAACAACAATTTTAACACTCTAGAAGCATTTAAAATTATTTATGATATATTTTAAGTTTTTAATAGTAAATTTTTGAAATCTGGTGAATACTTTGCACTTATTACATTTTAGATCAACCATATTTCAACTGTTAAATAGCCATATTTGTTCAGTATTTGTTATATTGAACAGAATATCTGGAACTTTTAATAAAGAGTGCTTTGTATATGGTCATGGAAATACTGAACCGCTAGTATTACATGGGAAAGGATGAAGGTACAATTTTGTGCTTTTGGATATGAATGTTCATATACATTAAGGACAAAAATAGACTAAAGTCAGGTTTCTCAACCTTAGCACTATTGACATTTTTGGCCAGATGAGTCTTTGTTGTGGGGGGTCTGTCCTGTCCCTGGCCTCTATCCACTAGATGTCAGTAGGATTCTGTCCAGAGATAATAATTACACATGCCTCCAGAATATGCCAAATGTCGCCTGGGAGATTGGGGATATGTCAACCATGATTAAGAACCAGTGTTCTAAATACTGCTTCTAATCAAAGACTTTTAGACTCAGATTGGATAATACACAAAGCAAAGATCCTTGAACTCTGAACCTTAAACATTAATCATCTATTTCATTGTCAATGTGTGCATCTTAGATGGTTGGATAAGAGAAGCAACATGATTTGGTCATTTTTTCAGTGTTTCCTGTTGTCCTGCATTAATGCTGTTTCTTCACGTAGTAGTATGTTCTCCCAGTCTCTTTTACTAATTGAATTTAATGTATCTTTAAGATCCTGTTCAAGCCCTAGTACATTCTTGAAGCTGTCTCTTACTTAACTAATTTAGACTGAGAAATCTCTCTCTCTCTCTCTCTCTCTCTCTCTCTCTCTCTCTCTTTTTAATGCTGAGACTAACTGTTTAGAAGTGCTATTTTGTGTGGACTTGTCTTATAACCATAGTGAGAGTCTAAGTTCCTAGAAGGCAGGGGATTTTCTTTTTTGGGTCCAAACACAAAAATACATAGACCCTCCAGAGAGTACCTGGCAAGTTCATGTACATTTCAGGTTAAATTCTCTGAAAAGCAGATGTTTAGTTGGAGTTTAATGGGGTGGATGTTTGCTAGGAAGTGGCCTTGGGATCTAAACCTGCAGAAGGGAAGAAAAACAAGTAGAACTGATTAGAGGAAAAGATTGAGCTACATTGCAGATCTCAGAGCCTCAGCCAACTACACAGGGAACTCTAGAACTATAATGGCCCTCAATTAGCCAAATTATTAGAATATTATAACCCCCACCCTTATTTGGGCTTCCCCTAAAAGAGTATGACTTTAGACAGTCCTTGAAGGGGTTGAGTACACTTCTAGCAGCTTGGTCAACAAGTAAGTCCTTCCTTGAAGGAGGGTTTGGACATGTTTTCATGTCTATCACAAAATGATAGATGGGTAGAAGAAATTCAGTAGACGTCTATTGATAGCTAGAAGATTTTGCAGTGGTGCTAACATGAAGGAGAATGGATCAGGGGAAGTTTTTGTCTGTCAGTTGGATTGGGTGGACCTATTTGATAGCCAGTCAGATGGCTTTTCTAAGGAACATTCCTTCCAAGAAAAGAGGAGTGACTCGGTGTTTGTGATATACCCCAAATTACTTCATCAACAGTTATAATGGTTTGGGAATATCTCCAATGAATGTTACGTTATCAAACTGAGGTAGCATAAATACTTTGTTGGACATGTTAAGTATAAACTTTCCTTGTGACTTAGCTGGTAAAGAATCCACCTGCAATGCAGGAGACCTGGGTTTGATCCCTGAGTTGGGAAGATCCACTGGAGAAGGGAAAGGAACCCACTCCAGTATTCTGGCCCAGAGAATTCCACAGACTGTATAGTCCATGGGGTTGCAAAGAGTCAGACATGACTGAACAACTTTCACTTAACTTAGTATAGGTACTGAAAGACCATGTATATGCTTATAGGCTCAATGACATTAAAAGAAACACAAACAATCCAGGCTCTCAATTTCTGAATCTGTCATTCCCACTTTTCCATAGACAAAGGAAAGAATAACTGGGGTAGGGTGGTGGGAACACATTTATTTATTTATACTAAATCCTTTATACCTTTATCTGTTAAGCCCTGCAGTAATTCTGGGAAATAGGGAGTACTGTCTCAAGTTTTCCAGATAAGAAAACTGTAGCTCTACACTGTAAATTATCCCTGGCTCCACCATAATCATCATAGTCATCATCATCATTGTCAAAACATCCACAGTGTTTACTTGTTACTAGACATTCATCCAAGCATTTTACATACAGAAGCCCATTTACTTCGAATAACTACCTTATAAAGTAGGAGCTGTTGTTATTCACACTTTACAGATATAGTGACTGAGTTACAAAGAGGTTTAGTAACTTGCTCAAGGTTTGCCGAGAGTGGCAAAGCTGAAATTTGAAATCAGGCTGCTTTGTCTCTAGTTTCTGCCCTTTTGCTGCTACTGGTGTTGCTGCTGCTGCTAAGTCGCTGCAGTCGTGTCCGACTCTGTGTGACCCCATAGACGGCAGCCCACCAGGCCCCCCCATCCCTGGGATTCTCCAGACAAGAACACTGGAGTGGGTTGCCATTTCCTTCTCCAATGCATGAAAGTGAAAAGTAAAAGTGAAGTCTCTCAGTCGTGTCCAACCCTCAGTGACCCCATGGACTGCAGCCTTCCAGGCTCCTCCGTCCATGGGATTTTCCAGGCAAGAATACTGGAGTGGGGTGCCATTACCTTTTCCGTTCTGTCCTCTTAATCACTATTTAAAATCACCTAAGTAGTAAGAAGCAGAAAAAAGTGAAAGTTTTAGTTGCTCAGTCATGTCCGACTCTTTTGTGACCCCATAGACTGTAGCCTGCCAGGCTTCTCTGTCCATGGGATTCTCCAGGCAAGAATACTGGAGTGGGTTGCTATTTCTTCTCCAGGAGATCTCCCCAACCCAGGGATTGAATCTGCATCTCTTATGTCTTCTGCATTGGTGAGTGGGTTCTTTACCACTTAGCGCCTCCTGGTCTGAGCAAAAATGAGGCACAAAAACAAGACGGTCTTACTCTAAAGGCAGACATTTTTTCCTGCACAAGGATAACTTCAGAGGCACTGTACTTATACATTTTGAGTAATGATTCTCTTTTGATAGCAGGCAGGGTCTACATGGAAAATTGATGAAATGATTATGAGATGACCTTTAGGAAAGATGTATGTTTTAGTAGGTCATTGAAGGTGGCTCTTTTTAAGAAATTATGGGGTTTTTGCAAAGGTGGCTGGTAGTCAGATTTCATATTTGATGACTTCTAGAAAATAATATTTTTCTCATTCTAATTAGTGTAACCATTGAAAATTTCTGAGGCTTATTTGGCCTTGTCTAGAATCTAATGCCATGTTCAACTGCCTCAAGTGACAGGAGAAGGCCAAAAACACGTCCCAGCAACAGGAGTTGAATCAGGATTCCACTTCCCAGAACCAATCATGACAGAAACTTAGCCAGCTTCCACAGAGCTACCCTTTAATTATATCCTCTATGCTTGGCCTGTCTCTCCAAGTAAATTCCAAACCTATCCAGAGCAGAGTTTCTATATTATTTGTATCCCACCTTCTTCTACAACAGAGGGTAAATGAGGTCTTGAAACCATCCATGCCTATTGAAACTGAACAGTAACTGAATCACAGGGCTCATGTTTCCCTGGCCATGTTGAAAATACTTTTTTTTTTTAACAATCCAGATTAACATATTAAAATGAAATGCTTGTGATCTCAGTGTTTATGCAGAGGCAGACAGGCTGAGAACAGTCCAATAGGTGCCAAGTATCTCCACATCCTAAAGCAAGGGTTTATATTAACCATTTGGACCACAATACCATGCATATGGTAGTTCTGCCTATCCAAGTGTGATGCATTCCAAGACCCTCAGTGGATGCCTAAAACCAAGGATAATACCAAACCCTATTTAGACTATGCTTTTTCCTATACATGGGCTTCCCTGGTAGCTCAGAAGGTAAAGAATCTGTCTGCAGTGCAAGAAACCCAGCTTTAATCACTGGGTCGGGAACATCCCTGGAGAAGGGAATGGCTATTCACTCCAGTATTCTTGCCTGGAGAATCCCAGGGACAGAGGAGACTGGTAGGCTACAGTCCATAGAGTCACAAAGAGTCGGACATGACCAAATGACTAACACTTTCACTTTCCTTTTTCATATATATATATATATATATATATATATATATATATATATACACACACACACCTATGATAAAGTTTAATTTATAAATTAGGCACAGAGAGTAACAACTAATAATAAAATATAACAATTATAACAATATACTATAATAAAAATTATGTAAATGTGGTCATTCCTGCAAAATATTATTATCTCATTGTACTATAACTCACCTTTCTTCTTGTGATGATATGAGATGATAAAATGCATATGTGATGGGATGAAGTGAGTTGAACAATGTAGGCATTATTCTATGACAGATAAGTCAAAAGAAGGATCATCTGCCTCACATGATCCTGGATCATCAAGCCTTTGATGATGTCAACTGTTGGATATTCGGACCGTATAGTGTTGACACTTGGGGATCCCATGGGAGACAGTATTATAGTGAGAGCTTTTATTATGCCTTTCAGAATGGCTCATAATTTAAAACCTATGCATTGTTTATTTCTGAAATTTGCTAGTTAACACTTTCCAACTGAGGTTGACCATAGGCAATGGAAAATATAGAATGTGAAACTATGGATAAGGAAGGGGGTCAACTGTACATTGTGAAACAGGATTTGTTACCATTACCATGATTCCATGTAAAGTTGCTCCAACTTCAATCACTTTCCATTAAATTCCACCTCATTCCATAAACTCAATGACATGAAATTTCCCAGGAGTACCAAGATGGTCTTTCCTGTGAGTAGTTCAGCCCCTGAAGTCTATCATTCTTGAAATTTCATTTATCCAGGAGAATTACAATTATCCTCTGCCTGATTCAGACTCTGATAGTAAATATTGTTTACAATAAAAATTGATTCTTTGGGGGCAAATTGCAACTAGACACCAGGCTTTATATCAACTCAACATACACAGAAACCAATACTATGTTCAGATTTTGCAAGAAATCGAAATGTTGAGTCATCACGAACATGTGCTAGGACTGGTACTTAAAGATAGAGACTATGAGTCTTCTATAAGCAGGTTAAACACATTGAAATGCAGGCCAGTCTACAGTAAAGAATCAGAAAGCCCTAAGCCACCTATCTTCCTTTTTCTGAAAAAGCAACAACAAAATGTTAAGGTAGTTTGCAAAGCAACAAGGAGAAAAGATGGGATTCAGACTAGCCTTAATTTCCAAAGTTCATATTCACTAGTCAATTCTAACCCAAAATAAAACATTTATTTTACATATCAGATTAGGAAAATGTAAAGGAATGATAATACCTAGAGGAGAGGAGGATGAAGACATAAGATACCTGATAGAGTAGCTGTGAGATTTTATGTTGGTGCAGTATTTTTGGAGGTTAATTCAGCAATAATTATCAAATGTTTGTATTAATAAAAATGGGCATATCTTTTAAGATAGATAGTCAACACCTAGGGAATTTTTCTATTGGAATTATAAATATAGGTTTAAATATAGAAATTCAGTATACTATTTTCTATAATTTTGAAAAAAAAAAAAACAAACAACCATATGCTTATCATTAGGGAGTTAGTTAAATTATAGTGCATCCATTAAATGTCATGGATCATGAAAAACTATGATGTCTATTTTACACATTTATATAGAAAGATGCCTAAAATACATGTGAAAAGTTGAGTTTATATAACAATGTATAGAGTATAATCCCATTGTTTTGGTTAAAAGTATCCAAAATATATAAATATAAATATGCATGAATGTATATACACTAAATTGTATACATCAGAAAGTTTTTGAGAAAGATACTTTTATCACCCATGGTCTCCCTTAGAGGCTCATGCACCTTAAATTAAGAACTCTGCCACACCAACTTTCCCACTGTTTGGCACTGTACGTTATACTCAGGTTAAAACTATTTTCCTCTGTTTTCATTTCATGCACACCCTAGAATTTTCTAAAGTAAAAGTTCTATTCTTTTTTCTTTCCAAATTTTAATAAATATTAGCACAAATATATATTTTCATCCATAAAGTTTCTACTTCATGCTAAGGCAAATACAGTAATTATTGTTTTACTGCCCAAATATATTATATACAGTGACATGAAGTTTATACACATGTAAGTTAGATAATTCTTACTCTGAGGAAAATTTAACATATTCTTAGATATCTATTGAGTCAGCCCATATTGGAAACGACAATTGAAACTGACAAACAAATTTCTTTGACTATGCCTTGCTGGATATTTGGGTGTTTTTCAGTCACAAGTCCTGCCCAACTCTTTGCAACCCAGAACTGCAGCATGCCAGGCTTCTCTGTCCTTCACTATCTCCTGGAGTTTACTCAAACTCATGTCCATTGAGTCAGTGATGGCATCTAACCATCTCATGCTCTGCCACTCCCTTTTCCTCTTGCCCTCAATCTTTCCTAGTATCAGGGTCTCTTCCAATGAGTCAGATTGTTGCATCAAGTAACCAAAGTATAGGTGCTTCAGCTTCAGCATCAGTCTTTCCAATGAATATTCAGGGTTGATTTGCTGTAGGATTGACTCGTTTTATCTCCTTGCTATCCAGGGGACTCTTGTGAGTCTTCTCTAGCACCAAAATTTGAAAGCATCAATTCTTCAGTGCTCAGCTTTCTCTGTGGTCCAACTCTCACATCTGTACATAACTACTGGAAAAACCACGCCTTTGACTATGTGGAACTTTGTCAGCAAAATGATGTCTCTGCTATTTAATATGTGGCCTAAGTTTTTCATAGCTTTTCTTCCAAGAGCAAACGTCTTTTAATTTCATGGCTGCAGTTACCATCTACAGTGATTTTAGAGCACAAGAAAATAAAATCTGCCACTATTTCCATTTTTTCCCCATCTATTTGCCATGAAGTGATGGGACTGGATGCCATGACTGTAGTTTTCTGAATGTTGAGTTTTAAGCCAGTTTTTTCACTCTCCTCTTTCACCTTCATCAAGAGGCTCTTTAGTTCCTCTGCTTTCTGCCATAAGGGTGGTGTCATCTGCGTATCTGAGGTTATTGATATTTCTCCTGGCAATCTTGATTCCAGCTTGTGCTTCTTCCAGCCCAGCATTTCTCATGATGTACTCTGCATATAAGTTAAATAAGTGAAGTGAAGTCACTCAGTCATGTCTGATTCTTTGCGACCCCATGGACTGTAGCCTACCATACTCCTCCATCCGTGGGATTCTCCAGGTGAGAATACTAGAGTAGGTTGCCATTTCCTTCTCCAAGTTAAATAAACAGGGTGACAATATACAGCCTTGACGTTTTCCTTTTCCTATTTGGAACCAGTCTGTTGTTCCATGTCCAGTTCTAACTGTTGCTTCCTGACCTGCATACAGATTTCTCAAGAGGCAGGTCAGGTGATCTGGTATTCCCATCTCTTTCAGAATTTTCCACAATTTATTGTGATCCACACAGTCAAAGGCTTTCATAAATCTCAGTAATTCCTTTGCAGTTTGTGAGCAGATCCACATTTAATCAATGATATTTTCAGTTAGGTTTATTTTTAAGGTACTCTGAATGGTACTATTAAATACTTCATATGCTCAGTCTATTATGCATTTATACATTGTTAAACATTCTGGATTCATTTTGTTTATAGTTATAATCACAAACAGCCTGTTCTAATGTTTTTTGGTAGGGTGTTGAGACAGATCTTTTTTCTGAAGTAAAACAATATCCTTAAAATGTTATAAGATGTAGCTTAGAACATCCATATGGCAAAGCTCATTTCAAGGGGAAAGTCAACTTTTTCATTCAAATTGAATAGATTTTGGTTCAACTTGGGAAAACAAACAAACAGATCTTAGAAGGCTTTCACATGCATTTCCAGTGCATTTCCCAAAGACAGTTTTAAGATATTTTTTTTGAAAGAAGTATATTTCATGCCTGAAGTTAACTTTTCAATAAGGATTATTGCTAGCTTGGAATTTCATTATCTCTTTGTGGTAGGAACATATTTTAGTAAGCTCAAGAATGGTTTACTAATTCATGTTAATTGCTGGAAATTCGTGATGTAAGAAAACAAGCAAGGTAGCCAAGAAAGTGGTCCAGTCTCCCTTATTGTTGACAAAAAGGCACCAGCAGAATTCCTGTTGCATATGTGAAAGTAAAAATTACCTGTCATTACTTGCCATTAAATCTGTGTATAGCAAAGCAGGACTAGCATTGCCTTACAAAAACTTAAAGGTGACTTAAAGGTTACAAAATGGCCAATAGAACTAAGCCATTGTCTGCAGCTTCATTATGTTTTTTGTAAAAATATAGCAACTCTACATGAAAATGGCTTATCTACCTGTTCTATCATTGCTGGGTCTCCAGGACACACTCTTTTTAAAAAGCATTTCAATTTTTTAATATTTAACAGCCTGATTGAGATATAATTAAACTATAGTAAACTGCCTCTTACACTGTTGGTGGGAATGCAAACTAGTACAGCCACTATGGAGAACAGTGTGGAGATTCCTTAAAAAACTGGAAATAGACCTGCCTTATGATCCAGCAATCCCACTGCTGGGCATACACACTGAGGAAACCAGAAGGGAAAGAGACACGTGTACCCCAATGTTCATCGCAGCACTGTTTATAATAGCCAGGACATGGAAGCAACCTAGATGTCCATCAGCAGATGAATGGATAAGAAAGCAGTGGTACATATACACAATGGAGTATTACTCAGCCATTAAAAAGAATACATTTCAATCAGTTCTAATGAGGTGGATGAAACTGAAGCCTATTATACAGAGTGAAGTAAGCCAGAAGGAAAAACATAAATACAGTATACTAACGCATATATATGGAATTTAGAAAGATCGTAACAATAACCCAGTGTACGAGACAGCAAAAGAGACACTGATGTATAGAACAGTCTTATGGACTCTGTGGGAGAGGGAGAGGGTGGGAAGATTTGGGAGAATGGCAATGAAACATGTAAAATATCATGTAGGAAACGAGTTGCCAGTCCAGGTTCGATGCAGGATGCTGGATGCTTGGGGCTGGTGCACTGGGACAGCCTGGAGGGATGGTATGGGGAGGGAGGAGGGAGGAGGGTTCGGGATGGGGAACACGTGTATGCCTGTGGTGGATTCATTTTGATATTTGGCAAAACTAATACAATTATGTAAAGTTTAAAAATAAAATAAAATTAGAAAAAAAAAAGGTATGAATTTTGCTAAGTTTGACATATGGATATACTATAAAACTATCACTACCAGGCAGTGAACATACCTATTACCCCCAAAGTTTCTTATGACCTTCACATTCTCTCACTCTTCCTCCCTTGTCCCCACTCCACCATCCCCAGGCAGCCACTGGTCTGCTTTCTGTTACCATCAATTAACTGACATTTTCTAGAAACTTCAGTAAATGAAATCATGCAAAATATCCTACTTGTTGTCTGGATTCTGTTTCTCAGAATAGTTATTTTGAGATTTGTTCATGTTTTAGTTTGTATAACTAGTTCTTCCCCCAACCCCCATTTTTTTTTGCCTTGCATAAGGTTCCAATTTTTTTTGTTTGTTTGTGTAATTCAGGGAATATACAGAGGTAGAGGTCTAAGATCAAATTTTTTATTATAGAGTTATAATTAACAAACAGTATTAGTTTCAGATATACAATATGGTGATTCAATATCTTTTATGGCAGTGGTCCCCAACCTTTTTGGCACTAGGGACCAGTTTTATGGAAGACAATTTTTCCACAGATGGGAGTGAGGGGTAATGTGAATGATGGTTCAGGTGGTAATGCAAGTGATGTGGAGCAATGGGGAGTGGCAGGTGAAGCTTTGCTGGCTCACCTGCCCACTGCTCACCTCCTGCTGTGCAGCCCAGTTGGGCACCCCTGTTTTATGGTATGAAATGATTAACACATTAAGGTCAGTTACCACCTGTCACCATGCAAATCTGTCACTGTTACAAATTTGTAATGACTATATTCCCTGTGCTGTACATTACATCCCCATGGTCTATATATTTTATTGCTAGAAGTTTATATCTGTGCTTTTGGTGTCTAGCTTTAATCATCATCACAAGGATGTATGTTTTGCATCTCCACCTGGATATCATTGCTTGAATATTCCAATGTCATTCACTGGATCTAAAAGAAAGTGCCAGTCCTTTGGAAGGCCAGGATATAAGGGCAAGGGCAAGGATAGGGGTGATGCAGTTTCTAGCTTTAGCCCCAAAAAAAAAAAAAAAAAAAAACAAAACAGGTTTGGTTCAGTTCAGTCACTCAGTCATGTCAACTCTTTGCGACCCCATGGACTACAGCACACCAGGCCTCCCTGTCCATCACCAACTCCCAGAGCTTGCTTAAACTCATATCCATCGAGTTGGTGATGCCATCCAACCATCTCATCCTCTGTCATTACCTCCTCCTGCTGCCTTCAATCTTTACGAGCAACAGAGTCTTTTCCAATGAGTCAGTTCTTCACATCAGGCGGCCAAAGTATTGAAGTTTCAGTTTCAGCATCAGTCCTTCAAATCAATATTCAGGACTGATTTCCTTTAGGATTGACTGGTTTGATTTTCTTGCAGTACAAAGGACTCTCAAGAGTCTTCTCTAACACCACAGTTCAAAAAGCATCAATTCTTTGATGCTTAGCTTTCTTTATGGTCCAACTCTCACATCCATACATAACTACTGGAAAAACCATAAGTTTGACTAGACGGGCCTTTGTCGCAAAGTAATGTTTCTGCTTTTTAATATGCTGTCTAGGCTTGTCATAGCTTTTCTTCCAAAGAGCAAGTATCTTTTAATTCATGGCTGTAGTCACCATCTGCAGTGATTTTGAAGCCCCAGAAAATAAAGTCTGTCACTGTTTCCCCCCATGAAGTGATAGGACTGGATGCCATGATCTTAGTTTTTTGAACATTGAGTTTTAAGCCAGGTTTTTCACTCTCCTCTTTCACTTTCATCAAGAGGCTCTTTAGTTCTTCTTCACTTTCTGCCATAAGCGTGATGTCATCTGCGTATCTGAGGATATTTGTCCCGGCAATCTTGATTCCAGCTTGTGCTTTATCCAGCCTGGCATTTCACATGATGTACTCCTCATGTAAGTTAAATAAGCAAGGTGACAATATACAGCTTTGATATACTCCTTTCCCGATTTGGAACCAGTCTGTTGTTTCATGTCTGGTCCTAACTGTTGTCTCTTAACCTGCATACAGATTTCTCAGGAGGCAGGTAAGGTGTCATCTGTACTTTGCTATTCATGATATATTTACTACACTGAAAATGATACTCTTAGAAATATATATCAAATTGCAAACCATCTAAAGCTTGACAGTTTTATAGGGTATAACATTTGAGTGTGTTTATCCAAGATAGTGTCAATAAAAAGAGATAATGACTGCCTAAAAAAGAAAGTCTTCATTTGGAATACCTCTTCCTCCAGATAATCATGGATCTTGGCATAATCAGCTGCTTTACAAAACTGTCCTTATCATTACTGACTCATTTTAAAAACTAAAGAGTAAAAGCAAACTTAAAATATCTTAATTTAGCATGGCCTTTCAATTCAATAAATCTTTATGACACTAGAACTTTATCTGTGCTATTCAGCCTATAAGGTTAGAACAATTTTCCTATTCTCCAATTCAGAAATTTTAAAATAAGACTTTAATTCTAGTATATGAACCAATCAAAAATTTTTTTAATATCAACAACCTAAGGTTCTCTTACTGTTTGTGCTTGACATGATTTGCATGCTCATTTGTGTCTGACTCTTTGTGACCCCTTTGACTGTAGCCCACCAGGCTCCTCTGTTCATGGGATTTCCCAGGCAAGAATACTGGAGTGGGTTACCATTTCCTTCTACAAGGAATCTTCCAAACCCAGGGATCTGAACCCACGTCTCCTGCATTGGCAGGTGGATTGATTCTTTACCACTGAGCCACTTGGGAAGCCCCTGTTTGTGTTTAGAAGATAGTTTATGAATTTCTAGAAAAAAATGCAAGTAATTTTGCTTTAGGTTAATAGTTTATTTGGCTTTTAGCCTACAGTGAATCTATCTGTGTGACAGCAAAGAATTATTTTGTTTGAATGCCTTGGCAAGACTAGTTTTGGTGCTTTTAGTTAAGGAGAAAGCTGTATTATTCACATTCTGACCAAACATTTGTTTCATAGTTTTAGTTTGAGTTTATTTCCATGCTAGTGGAATTTATTATTTTTTTTAATTGCAGGATAATTGCTTTACAATGTTGTGCTGGTTTCTGCTCTACAACAACAACCAACCTTAAGTATACGGATGTCCCCTCTCCTCCCACCCCACCCTTCCATCCCACCCCTCTAGGTCATCACAGAGCACTGAGCTGAACTCCCTGTGTTATACAGCAGTTTCTTATAGCTGTCTACTTTACACATGGTAGTGTATATATTTCAGGGCTACTTTTTCAATTCATCTCACCTTCTCATTCCCACTCTGTGTCCACAAGTCCATTCTCTACGTCTGTGTCTCTATTCATCAGTACCAATAGGTTCATCAGTACCATTTTTCTAGATGTGTGTTAATATACAATATTTGTTTTTCTCTTTCTGACTTATTTCAGTTTGTATAATGGGCTCTAGTTTTGTCCACCTCAGTTCAAGTGGCTCAAATGTGTTCCTTTTTATGACTAATATTCCATTGTATATATTTACCACAACTTTATCTATTAATTTGTTGATGGACATCTAGATTGTTTCCATGTCCTGGCCATAGCAAATAGTGCTGCAATGAATGTCTTTTTGAATTATGGTTTTCTCAGGATATATGCCTAGTAGTGGGATTGCTGGGTCCTATGGATGGAGGTGGATGAATTTATTATCGTAAGACATTTTGATTGGATGAAAGTTAATGTCTTAGCTATAATGCCCTCTATGACTCATTTGCATGGGGAAGAGAGTACAAAGTAGAAAGTACATTTCAGTCTATCCTGCTGCTGCTAAGTCACTTCAGTTGTGTCCAACTCTGTGCAACCCCATAGACGGCAGCCCATCAGGCTCCTCTGTCCCTGGGACTCTCCAGGCAAGAACACTGGAGTGGGTTGGCATTTCCTTCTCCAGTGCATGAAAGTGAAAGTGAAGTTTCTCAGTTGTGTCCGTCTTAGTGACCCCATGGACTGTAGCCTACCAGGATCCTCCGTCCATGGGATTTTCCAGGAAAGAGTACTGGAGTGGGGTGCCATTGCCTTCTGCATTCAGTCTGTCCAGTGGTTCTCAAAAGAACTGATACTGACCCCTGGATATCATTTTGGTAATTTGTCAGGGACAGTCTTGAGTCATGAAAACTGTGGAGAGTGGGCTCAACTGGTATTTCATTGACAGAATGCAATGATCAGGAACCACAGAAAATCGTCCTATGTCTTGAACAAATTTTGAATGTCCTATTAGACATTCAAATGTGATATTTTCTGTGCTAAATGAATATCTGAGCCTGGAAAACTATGTGACTCTAGAACATAACTCCAGGAGACATACAAAGTCATTTTGATTGATATTAATAAACATTTTTAATAATGCAGGTAGCGTGTAAATTGAGGGAATAATTGAGGGGGAAAATGTACATTGTACACTTGTTTGTTTAAAACTTATAATGACAGGCCCATCATTCAGAAAATTACACAGTATTTAAATTGGCAATCCAAAATTCCTGAATTGGTTTGCATTTTTAGCTGTTACATTTGTAGTGATGTTGTATTATAGGTACAACTACTGAACTACGTCATTGTGTCATCTTTTGTAGTTGAGTCCAAATATCTACATATTGAAACACTTACCATTTTATTATAGTATACTTTTTAAATTAATCTTTAAGTTATATATGATGCATTAAATTGAATTTTTAATTATGATTACACATAGGTTTGATGAACTATAAAGTTAATTTCAGCATATTACAGGAGATGTCATGACACACTTGTTTTTAAAAATAAATTCATTAGATCTAAAAGCTCATTGGAATTGTTTTATAATAAATATTAAAGTATGAGAATACTTTTTTCTATATGAATAATTTTAGTTATCATAAAATTGAAGTAATAATAGTATCTACTCCATTTTGATGTTGTTGTAAGGATGAAGAAGTGAAGTGAAGTCACTCAGTCGTGTCTGACTCTTTGTGACCCCATGGACTGTAGCCTACCAGGCTCCTCTGTCCATGGATTTTCTAGGCAATAGTACTGGAGTGGATTGCCATTTCCTTCTCCAGCAGATCTTCCCAACCCAGGGATTGAACCCAGGTCTCCCGCATTGTAGACAGATGCTTTACCATCTGATCCACCAGGGAGACATGCATGTAGATTGTGCATGTAAAACTAATTATTGCATTTGTTACATAGAAAGTACTCAATAAAAATAGACTGTTATTATTATGATTAGTAGAATAGTATAATGTATTTATTATCTGTGGTAATTTATGCCATGCTTCTTAGAATATAAATAACATATATAGTATAGAATGTATATTCCATTGGACATGATTGAAAACTTATCCTCCCTAAATATTTTCATTTTGTCTGCAGATCACAAAAACTCTCTCTTGAATTTTCTCTCATCTCATGATCTGATCATTTTCAGTCTCTTTTATTCATTTTTCTCATGCTCATAACCTCTTTTTTTTTCCTAATTTTATTTTATTTTTAAACTTTACATAATTGTATTAGTTTTGCCAAATATCAAAATGAATCCGCCACAGGTATACATGTGTTCCCCATCCTGAACCCTCCTCCCTCCTCCCTCCCCACACCATCCCTCTGGGTCTTCCCAGTGCACTAGCCCCAAGCATCCAGTATCGTGTATTGAACCTGGACTGGCAACTCGTTTCTTACATGATATTTTACATGTTTCAATGCCATTCTCCCAAATCTTCCCACCCTCTACCTCTCCCACAGAGTCCATAAGACTGTTCTATACATCAGTGTCTCTTTTGCTATCTCGTACACCGGGTTATTGTTACCATCTTTCTAAATTCCATATATTTGGAGTGTCTCAGGGTTCAGGGCTGGGACATCTTGTCTTCCTTGTGCACAATCACTCTGTTGATGGACTCATCCTGCATCAGTGGCTTTAGACAATATTACATACTGACAAATCCTGAATCTATATGTCCAGCTAGGAACACTTTTCTGAACTCTAGTCTCATATATACAATTGCCAAGTTTCTATCTGGGATTGTTCATCTACCATGTATCTAAACTTAGGATGTCTAAAACCAAATTGCTAATATTTCCTCATCTAAAAAAATAATTTTCTGTCTACTAGTACCTTTCCTGTCTGTTATTGAAACTATACCTTTTAAGTACTTAGGAAAATAAATCCTGGAAACACGCTTAACTCTACTTTCACTCACATCCTCTAAGCTAGTCTATCAGTAAATCCTCCTGTTGGCCCTACTCTCAAAAAATATCTAGATTGTGATCATTTTTACCACCCCCACTGCTGCTACTCTCATCTAAATCACTGTCCATATCAGACCTCCGATGATTATATCCTCCTAACTGTTCTCCTTTCTTTCACCCTGGCCTTAATTTCCATTCTATTCACGCAACATAATAGCCAGATTGATCCTTTTAAAACAAAGACCCCTGTTGACAGCCCATGTCGCTCAGAGTAAATACCAAACCTGTACAATATGGCTTTCTGTTACCTTTCCAACCTCATTGTTAGTTATTTTCCCATTTGGTGGCTCAAATGGTAAGGAATCTGCCTGCAATGCAGGAGACCCAGATTTGATACCTGGATTGGGAAGATCCCCCGAAGGAGGGAATGGCTACCCACTCCAATATTCTTGCCTGGAGAATTTCATGGACAGAGGAGCCTAGTGGTCTACAGTCTATGGGGTCACAAAGAGATGGACATGACTGAATGACTAACACTTTCCTCCTACTCAAATTGCCCTGATCTTGGTGCTGATCCTGGGAAATCCTCCTGCCCAAAGGTCTTTGTACATTCTGCTTCCTCTACCTAGAACTGTATTTCCCCAGTTATCGGCATGGCTTACTTCTTCATTTTCTTAAGGTATTTGCTCCAACATCAAATGCTTTCAATGAGATCTTTCCAGACCATCCTAACAACCACCTCAGCACTTACCTGTTTAATTTTCTCTGTATAATACTTATAGAATTTGTGAGTTTATTTTGATTATTGCCTGTCCTTCTCTAATAGAATGTGAGGACAACAGGATATGAATTTGTCTTTCTAATTCATTTCTGTATTTCCTGCACTTAGATTAATGCCTGGCACATAGTAGATGCTCAGGAAACATTTACTGATGTATGAATATTCTGCTTTTGGTTAACAAATGACTAAAGAGAGCAAGACTGAAATATCACCTCCTTTCCAACATTTAGGAAAGAATTTCATTTAAAATTACTGGTGTATATACATCTATTTGTATATATATGTATCTGTTTGTGTAAATATATATATATATATATATATATATATATATATATATATATATAGCGAGAGAGAGAGAGAGAGAGCAATATTGCACAGGAACCTGGAATGTTAAGTCCATGAATCAAGGCAAATTGGAAGTGGTCAAACAAGAGATGGCAAGAGTGAATGTTGACATTCTAGGAATCAGCGAACTCAAATGGACTGGAATGGGTGAATTTAACTCAGATGACCATTATATCTACTACTGTGGGCAGGAATCCTTTAGAAGAAATGGAGTAGCCATCATAGTCAACAAATGAGTCTGAAATGCAGTACTTGGATGCAATCTCAAAAACAACAAAATGATCTCTGTTCATTTCCAAGGCAAACCATTCAATATCATGGTAAGCCAAGTCCATGCCCTGACCAGTAATGCTGAAGAAGCTGAAGTTGAACAGTTCTATGAAGACCTAAAAGACCTTTTAGAACTAACATCCAAAAAAGATGTCCTTTTCATTATAGAGAATTAGAATGCAAAAGTAGGAAGTCAAGAAACACCTGGAGTAACAGGCAATTTTGGCCTTGGAGTACAGAATGAAGCAGAACAAAGGCTAATAGAGTTTTTCCAAGAGAACACACTGGTCATAGCAAACACCCTCTTCCAATAACATAAGAGAAGACTCTACACATGGACATCACCAGATAGCCAACACTGAAATCAGATTGATTACATTCTTTGCAGCCAAAGATGGAGAAGCTCAATACAGTCAGCAAAAACAAGACTGGGAGCTGACTGTGGCTCAGATCATGAACTCTTTATTGCCAAATTCAGATTTAAATAGAAGAAAGTGGAGAAAACCACTAGTCATTCAGGTCTGACCTAAATCAAATCCCTTATGATTATACAGTAGAAGTGAGAAATACATTTATGGGACTAGATCTGATAGAGTGCCTGATGAACTATGGACAGAGGTTTGTGACATTGCATAGGAGGCAGTGATCAAGACCATCCCCAAGAAAAAGAAATGAGAAAAGGCAAAATGGCTGTCTGATGAGGCCTTACAAATAGCTGTGAAAAGAATAGAAGCTAAAGGCAAAGGAGAAAAGGAAATATATAAGCATCTGAATGCAGAGTTCCAAAGAAAAGCAAGGAGAGATAAGAAAGCCTTCCTCAGCGATCAATGCAAAGAAATAGAGGAAAAGAATAGAAAGAGAAAGTCTAGAGATCTCTTCAAGAAAATTAGAGATCTCTTCAAGAAAATTAGAGATAGCAAGGTAAAATTTCATGCAAAGATGGGCTCAGTAAAGGACAGAAATGGTTTGGAACTAACAGAAGTAGAAGATATTAAGAAGAGGCGGCAAGAATACACAGAAGAACTGTACAAAAAAGATCTTCACGACCCAGATAATCACAATGGTGTGATCACTCACCTAGAGCCAGACATCCTAGAATGTGAAGTCAAGTGGGCCTTAGGAAGCATTGCTACCAACAAAGCTAGTGGAGATGATGGAATTCCAGTTGAGCTATTTAAAACCCTAAAAGATGATACTGTGAAAGTGATGCACTCAATATGCTAGCAAATTTGGAAAACTCAGTAGTGGCCACAGGACTGGAAAAGGTCAGTTTTCATTCCAATCGCAAAAAAAGACAATGCCAAAGAATGCTAAAACTACCGCATAATTGCACTCGTCTCACACGCTAGTAAAGTAATGCTCAAAATTCTCCAAGTCAGGCTTCAGCAATATGTGAACTATGAACTGCCAGATGTTCAAGCTGGTTTTAGAAAAGGCAGAGGAACCAGAGATCAAATTGCCAACATCCACTGAATCATTGAAAAAGCAAGAGAGTTCCAGAAACACATCTATTTCCGCCTTATTGACTATGCCAAATCCTTTGTGTGGATCACAACAAACTGGAAAATTCTTACTGAGATGGGAATACCAGACCACCTGACCTGCCTCTTGAGAAACCTGTATGCAGGTCAGGAAACCACAGTTAGAACTGGACATGGAACAACAGACTGGTTCCAAATAGGAAAAGGAGTATGTCAAGGCTGTGTATTGTCACCCTGCTTATTTAACTTATATGCAGAGTACATCATGAGAAACGCTGGGCTGGAAGAAGCACAAGCTGGAATCAAGATTGCTGGGAGAAATATCAATAACCTCAGGTATGCAGATGACACCACCATTATGGCAGAAAGTGAAGAAGAACTAAAGAGCCTCTTGATGAAAGTGAAAGAGGATAGTGAAAAAATTGGCTTGAGCCCCAAAAATAGTCAGCCACTTTTTCCAATGTTTCCCCATCTATGTCCCATGAAGTGATGGGACCAGATGCCATGATCTTAGTTTTTTGAATGTTGAGTTTTAAGCCAGCTTTTTCACTCTCCTCTTTCACTTTCAAGAGATTCTTTAGTTCTTCACTTTCTGCTATTAGAGTGTTATCATCTGCATATCTGGGATCATTTGTATTTCTCTTGGCAATCTTGATTCCAGCTTGTGAGTCTTCCAGCCCAGAAATCTGCATGATGTACTCTGCATATAAGTTAAATAAACAAGGTGACAATATGTATCCTTGCCGTACATCTTTCTCAATTTTGAACCAGTCTATCATTCCATGTCCAGTTCTAACTATTGTTTCTTGATCCACATACAGGTTTCGCAGGAGACAGGAAAGATGGTCTGGTATTCTCATCTCTTTAGAGTTTTCCACAGTTTGTTGTGATCCACACAGTCAAAGACTTTAGCGTAGTCAGTTAAGCAGAAGTTTTTCTGGAGTTCCCTTGCTTTCTCCATGATCCAGCGTATGTTGGCTATTTGATGTCTGCTTCCTCTGTCTTTTCTAAAGCCAGATTGTATGTCTGGAAGTTCTCAATTCACGTACTGCTGAAGCCTAGCTTGAGGGATTTTGAGCATAACCTTTCTAGCATGCAAAATGAGCACAATTGTACAGTAGTTTGAACATTCTGTGGCATTGCCCTTCTTTGGGATTAAATGAAAACTGACATTTTGCAGTCTTGTGGCCACTTTTGAGTTTTCAAAATTTGCTAATGTTGAGTGCAACACTTGAACAGCATCATCTTTTAGGATTTTAAATAGCTCAGCTGGAATTCCACCTACTCTGCTAGCTTTGTTTGTATTAATGCTTCCTAAGGCCCACGTGCTGAAGAATTGATGCTTTTGAACTGTGGTGTTGGAGAAGACTCTTGAGAGTCCCTTGGACTGCAAGGAGATCCAACCAGTCCATTCGAAAGGAGATCAGTCCTGGGTGTTCTTTGGAAGCAATGATGCTAAAGCTGAAACTCCAGTACTTTGACCACCTCATAAGACGAGTTGACTCATTGGAAAAGACTCTGATGTTGGGAGGGATTTGGGGCAGGAGGAGAAGGGGACGACAGAGCATGAGATGGCTGGATGGCATCACAGACTCGATGGACGTGAGTTTGAGTGAACTCCGGGAGTTGGTGATGGACAGGGAGGCCTGGCGTGCTGCAATTCATGGGGTTGCAAAGAATCAGACACGGATGAGCAACTGAACTGACTGACTGAAGGCTCACGTCACTTCACACTCTCGGATGTTAGGCTGTTGATGAGTGACCAAAGTATCGTAGTCATCTGGTCATTAAGACCTTTATTGTATACTTCTGTGTATTCTTGCCACCTCTTCTTAATCTCTTCTGCTTCTGTTAGGTCCTTAACATGTCTGTCATTTATTGTGCCCATCCTTGCATGAAATGTTCCTTTAGTATCTCCAATTTTCTTGAAGAGAGTCTAGTCTTTCCCATTCTATTGCTTTCCTCTACTTATTTGCATTGTTCCTTGATGAAGGCCTTCTTATCTCTCTTTGCTATTCTCTGGAATTCTACAGTTTGCTGGGCATATCTTTCCCTTTATTCCTTGCCTTTTGCTTTTCTTCTTCTCTCAGCTATTTGTAAAGTTTTATCAGACAACCACTTTGCCTTCTTTCGTTTGTTTTTCTTCAGGATGGTTTTGGTCACCAGCTCCTATAAAATATTATGAACCTCTGTCCATAGTTCTTAGGCACTCTGTCTACTAGATCTAATCCTTTGAGTCTGTTCATCACCTCCGTTGTATAATCCCAAGGGATTTGATTTACAACATACCTGAATGGCCTAATGGTTTTTCCCTGCTTTCTTCAACTTCAGCCTGAATTTTGCTATAAGGAGCTGATGATTTGAGCCATAGTCAGCTCTGGTTTGAGCAACAGTCAGCTCCTGGTCTTGTTTTTGCTGACTGTATAGAGCTTCTCCATCTTTGGCTATAAAGAATGTAATCAATCTGATTTCTGTATTAAACATTTGGTGAGGTCTATGTGTACAGTCGTCTCTTGGTTTGTTGTAAAAGGGTGTTTGCTATGACCAGTGCATTCTTTTAAAAAATTCTGTTGGCCTTTGTCCTCCATTGTTCTGTAGTACAGTACCAAACTTGCCTGTTACTCAAGATATCTCTTGACTTCCTGCTTTTGCATTCCAATCCCCTATGATGAAAAGGAATTTTTTTTTTTTTTTGCTGTTAGTTCTAGAAAGTCTTTCCCTGAAGAAGGAAATGGCAACCCACTCCAGTATTCTTCCCTGGAGAATCCAATGGACAGAGGAGCCTGACAGGCTACCACCATCACCTAGGTCTTTTAGGTCTTCACAGAACCTGTCAACTTCAGCTTCTTTGGCATCAGTGGCTGGGGCATAGACTTGGATTACTGTGAGGTTGAGTGGTTTGCCTTGGAAACAAACAGAGATCATTCTGTCATTTTTGAGATTGCACCCAGTTACTCCATTTTGGACTGCTTTGTTGACTATGAGGGCTACTCCATTTCTTATTCTTGCCCACAGTAGTACCAGTCATCTGAATTTAATTCACCCATTCTCATCCATTTTAGTTCACTGATTCCTGAAATGTTGATGTTCACCCTTGCCATCTCCTGCTTGACCATGTCCAATTAACTTTGATTCATGGACCTAACATTCTAGGTTCCTATGCAATATTGTTCTTTACAGCATTGGACTTTACAGCCACAGCTGAACATCATTTTGACTTTGCACAGCCTCTTTACATTTTTCTGGAGCTATTAGTAATTGGTCTTCACTCTTCTCCAGTAGCACCGTCCAACCTGGGGGGCTCATCTGTGGACTAAAAGAATATGTTTTCAAGATGAGCCAAAAAAAAAACCTGAAGTTAGAAGTTATAGGGTCAACTAATATTTAATAATGGAACTGCGAACATCAGTGGGGAAAGGATAGTCTCTAAAGGGTAAACTAAGAATTAATAGACATCATTTGGACAGAACCTTTACTCAGACAGATAATATAGACACAGAGAAGACCAATTATTATTGTTTCATCCCTGATTTTTTGTGAGGATAAGGGTAGAGTCAATAACATTTTCTGTTGTTTAAGTTGCCTATGTGCAATTTATCTAATATGGGAAAAGATAACTATTTTACTATATGGTGAATTCTTGAACCACATGTTTATTAATGAGGGAAGAGAAATAATGAAAGGTTGCTTTGTAGATACTAATAAATTCAGGGTGCTCATTGGGGAAAGGGCTTTTTCTGATAAGACATATTGATTTATAAAAGATAAGATGCAAGACAGAGTTAGAATTTAAAACCATTAACCTAAAAGTAAATGAACCTATACTTTGATTATATAACCAGAGATTAATTCTAAATGTAAATGTTAAAATGGTCATTACTAACATTTGACATGATGATTTCACATTTGAGAAGTCATCATAGACCCATGTTCTATAGTTATACATTAATAATGATTCTAGAGAATTAATTTCTGTTTTGTAGAGAGGCATTGAGTATTCTCTTTAGAGGTGATGTGATTTGATTTCTTGTAATGGTCCATCTACTAAGTAGTGAGACAACTTTTTTTAATAGGGGCTGTTAACTGAGTTGGTAAAGAGTCTACCGGCAATGAAGGAGACCCAGGTTTGATCTCTGGGTCAGGAAGATCCCCTGGAGGAAGAAATGGCAAACCACTCCAATATTCTTGCCTGGAGAATTCCATGGACAGAAGCCTGGCGGACCATAGGCCATGGGGTCACAAAGAGTCGAACACAACTGAGCGACTAACATGCTACAGTATTAACAGCTAGAGCAGAAAACACTTCATGTGGCTATTTTCAGCATATATATATATTCTTATAGGAATAATTCTACTTGTTTATAATGTATATTCCTTTTAATATGATACTGAATTTGGTTTACTTGTATTTTGTTGAAAATTTTTGCATCAGTGTTCATAAAGGATGTTGATTTGTAGTTTTCTTGTAGTGCCTTTTTCTGGCTTTGTTATGAGGTTGATGCTGGCCTCATAGATTAAATTTAGATGTGCTCCCTCCTCAATTTTTTAGAAGAGTTTGAATATTGATATTATATATTCTTTAAATACTTGGTAGGATTCATCAACAAATCCAATAATCCAATAATTATCTTTGTTGGGAGGTTTTTTATTATTGATTAAATTTTTTACTACTTATAGATCCATTCAGAGTATTATTTCTTTATTATTCATGGTAAGTTGTATATTTCTATGAATTTGTATATTTTATCCAGATTTTCCAATTTGTTGGCACATAAGTATGTATACTATTCTATTAAAGTTCTTTTGATTTCTTTAAAATGGGTCATAATGTTCCCAATTTCATTTCTGATTTTAGTAAGTTTAATTTTCTCTTTTTTCTTAAAGTAGTTAATGGTTAGCTAATTTAGTTGATCCTTTATAAAGAAATAACTTTTGGTTTCATTGATTTTCCACTATTGCTTTTCTATTCTCTGTGTGTGCCAAGTTGCTTCAGTTGTGTCAGACTATTTGCAACCCTCTGGACTGTAGCCCACCAGGCTCTCTATCCATGGGATTCTTCAGCAAGAATATTTGAGTGGATTGCCATGCCATCATCCAGGGGATCTCCTAGGGATTGAAATGTCTCTTATGTCTCCTGCATTGGTAGGTAGGTTCTTTACCACTAGCACCTCCTGGGAAGCCCTATTCTGTATTTCACTCAAATAATTATTTACTTCTTATTATAATCTTCTTTTCTAACTTTGGGTTTGCCACTTCTTTTTTCTAGTTCCTTAAGGTGCAAGTTACATTACTTTTTGTTATTGCTCTTCTTTTTTTTTAATATAAGCATTTACAGCTATAAGTTTTCATCTTATTATATAAGATACATTACATGCATTTTACATTTTTATTTTTATTTGTATGAAAATATTTTCTAATTTCCCTTGAGATATCTTCTTTGACCCATTGGTTACTTAAGTGTGGTTGTTTAGTGTGTTTAATTTCCACATATTTGTGAAATTTTCAGTTTTGCCTGATATTGATTTCTGATTTCATTCCATTGCGATTGGAAAGGATATTTGTATGATATCAATCTTTGTAAATTTATTGACTTGTTTTACAGCCTACATATAGTCTATTCTAGAGAATGCTCCATGTGTTGAGAAAAATGTCTATCATGCTATTTTTGTGGAGTATTCTGTGTACATCTGTTTGGTACATTTAGTTTATGGCATTCTCTATTTCTTTATTGATGATCTATTTGGATATTTTATATTTTAATGAAGGTGAGCTATTAAAGTCTGAAACTATTATTGTAGAAATCCTTTTCTACAATAAAGGGGATTCTTAAAATCCCTTTATGTGTCAGTGTATGTGTCATATATTTTGTAGCGCTGATGTTTGTTGTATCAGTCAATCAGTGTTAGTCACTCAGTCATGTCTGACTCTGAAACCCCATGGACTGCAGCACCATCTGGTATTCTCTTCTCTAAGAGTTTTCTACAATTTGTTATGATCCACAGTCAAAGGCTTTTTAGTGTAGTCAATGAAACAGAGGTAGATGTTTTTCTGGAATTCTCTTGCTTTCTTTGTGATCCAGTGAATATTGGCAATTTGATCTCTGGTTCCTCTGCCTTTTTTAAACCCAGCTTGAACATCTGGAAATTCTCAGTTCACATAATGCTGAAGCCTAACTTGAAGGATTTTAAACTTAATCTTACTAGTATGGGAGATGAGTGCAATTGTCTTGTGGTTTGAACATTCTTTAGTATCACCCTTCTTGGGAACTGGGATGAGTTGAACTAGGATTGACCTTTTCCAGTCCTGTGGCCACTATTGGGTTTTCCAAATTTGATGACATATTGAGTGCAGCACTTTAAAAGCATCATATTTTAGGATTTTAAATAGCTCAGCTGCAATTCCTTCCACCTCCACTAGCTTTATTAGCAGCAGTGCTTTCTGAGGTCCACTCCACAGTTCAGAATGTCTGGCTCTGGATGAGTGACCACACCATTGGGTTATCCAAGTCATTAACATCTATTTTGGACAGTTTTGTGTAATCTTGCCATCTCTTCTTGATCTCTTCTGCTTCTATTTGGTCTTTACCATTTCTGTCCTTTATTGTGTCCTATTTGCATGGATTATCTTTTCCCATCTTTTTACTTTCCACCTCTTTGTGTCTTTATATTTAAAGTGATTACCTTGTAGACACGATTGATTGGATCATGGTTTTTGTTTTTTATCCATTTTGCAATCTATAGCTTTTGATTGAAGAGTTGGTAATCACCTTATATTTAAAGTAAATGCTGATAAAAAGGACTTACTTTTACCTTTCTGTTTTCTACATGTCTTATAGATTTTGTGTTATTGTTGTTCATTTCCTCTATTACCCTGTTTTTGTGTTTATTGATTCTGTAGTGAGATATTTAGACTCCCTTATAATTTCCTTTGTGTGCATTCTACAGATATTTTCTTTATGGTTACCATAGGGAATTACATATAACAACTTAAAGTTATAAGAACATAATTTGAGTTGATACCAACTTCAGTTGCATATAAAATTCGACAGCTTTCTCATCACTTTACGCAAAAGTGAAAGTGAAATCGCTCAGTCGTGTCCGACTCTTTGTGTCCCCATGTATTGCAGCCTAAGAGGCTCCTCTGTCCATGGAATTTTCCAGGTGAGAATACTGGAGTGGGTTGCCATTTCCTTCTCCAGGAGATCTTCCCGACCCAGGGATCAAACCCAGGTCTCCTGCATTGTAGACAGATGCAAAATGATGCCACAAATTGCATCTTTAAACATTGTGTATTCATTATCAAAGGTAATAATTATTTTTATACCTCTGTCTCTTAAATCCTTTAGAAAATAAAAAGTTACTAACTAAAAAGTACAATAATACTTTTTTTGTTTTTATATTTGTCAAACCTAATGGTAATGGATTTCCTTTACTTTTGTTTATCTGGGAATGTGTTGATTTCTCATTTTTATACAATATTTTTTGTGAGATATAGAATTCTTTGTTTAGTTTTTTCTTCTTCCAGAATTTTAAATATATTCTCCTACTGCCTGATGGTTTCTGCTGATAAATCAGCTGATAATCTTATTGAGAATTCTTTGTATGCGACAAATCATTAATCTCTTCCGCTTTCAAGATTCTCTCTTCATCTTTGGCTTTTGACAGTTTCATTATAATATGTCTTGGTGTGATTAATTTTGTATTTATCCTACTTATATTTTATTGAGCTTCTTGGATTTGTTAATTCATATCTTTCCCTAAATTTGAAACTTTTTGGCCAGGATTTTTTTAAATAATCCCTCTGTTCCTTTCTCTTTCTCTTCTGGGATGTCCTTAGTGTATCCAGTGGTTTTCTTGGTGGTATCCCAGATGTCCTTTAGGATCTGTCATTTTTCTTAACTTTTTATCATTATGTTCCTCAGACATGATAATTTCAATTATCTTGTGTTCACAGTCAGTGATTTTGTTTTCTGTTAGCCAAAATCTACTGTTAAACCCCTCTATTGAATTTTTCAATTCAGTTATTGTATCTTTTCATCTCTAATTTCTGTTTGGCTCCTTTTCGTGATTTCTATCACTTCATAGTTATTCTCATTTTTCAGATGTCATTTTCCCAATTTCTTTTCTTTCTCCTTTTTTGAGCTCTTTAAGTATAGTTAAAACAGATATTTTAAAGTCTTTGTCTATTAAGTCTGATGTCTTTTCCTCCTCATGTACATTTTTTGCCAATTTACTTTTTCTTTTGAATGGACCATGGTTTCTTATTTATTTATATGCCTTGTGATTTTGTTGTTGAAAATTGGACATTTGGAGGAAGAAAACAGCCAACAATTAATTACACTTACAACTTACACTTAGCTTATAGGTTTTGTGGATGATCAGCATTTGAGTCTGTCTTTGGTGGTGAATAAATGGAAGTTTTTGGAGGAAAAAATGCCCATTCTTCACCAAAGTTCATAGTAACTTTCAATGTTTTCAGGCAAGTTTTCAAAACTGGCTGGCTTGAGAAAGTGGCACACAGAGAAATAATATCAACCTAAATCTGGATATAGAGAAAAGCAGAAAGAATATGCATACACACATATTCATTTTAAAGATAACCCATATCTTTGGTGGGTTCTGTCCATTGCTTCTTATTATAGAGCGTAATTAGGGCTATTTACATCACTAGAGAATATATATCTGTACACATAAGCCATGAACATTCTAGGACCTATAACAGAATAAAGTGCTTTCATTTATTTTGTACAATAATAATATGGTACATGCTAAAGGTTATATACCCTGATCATGAGATGCTAAGCATGAAGGGCAAGTCTGTCACATGTCCATTAATCTACATCAAATATTTGAAATAAAGACAGCAAATAACAGACATAAAGGATTGATGCAACAGGGAAGGGCTCTCTGGAGTCTGCTGGAGAAGTCTATACTATAGTTATTCTGATAGTTGTTAGAGGGTTGCTGTAGACATTGAAATCAAAGAAACAGCCTTCTTTCCTCATTTCTATGGTTTCAAGTATAATTAATTTTAATGAATTGATTACCCACTGGGTTGCTATGGGCTATATTTTACTTTTTTTATGAACATGGTTGGAAAGTTCAAAATCACATGAAAATGACTCAAGGGAAATAATCTAGACCAATCATTTCTAACCCATTCCCATGGTATTTACCACAAAGGAGCATATTATTGCTGAAGTTATTTAATATAGTGGATACAGTTCATGTGTACTTTTTGTAACATCTCATATTATTAGAAGTGCATGCTATTTACTAAATTGGACAGAAATATCATTTATGAAATAACACAGCTGAGTTAGTCCTAAAAGAGTCTCCTCAGTTGGATTTGGAATACAAACAGTTTCCAGAAATTAAAACATTAATTTTTTTAAATGATATAGAAAGATCACTTCATGTTTAATCTAGAAATTCTGTTCAGAAATTCCGCTGAATGACAAATTGATTGGTCACTGGGGATTTCCAATAAAATATTAATAGCTCAGATTTTCCCCTCCAGGGAATCTGCTCCAAATATGTGTTTCCTCTGATAAGTGTGTTTCTCATCACATGCAAACCCCATCCCATGGTTATCTGTTAGCATAACATTCACTGTGGTGGTTCTTACGGGATACAGCAGGTAAAATGAGTGGATTTAATCTGACTTTGCAATTTAATTTTTTTTAGCTATCTTTAGCATCGATACATCTCTTTCTGTATTATTTCAATTGTTTAACTTCCCCATAGAAAATCTTTCAAATTTACCTTTCAAATAGAATGTATATAGTTCTTGGTTGTCCTATGTATGAGATGACAGAATCTAGATAATGCCAGAGACATCCATATGGACTTCCCAAATCTGTCATATTACATAGCATAGCACATGGTTCTTGAACACATCTCAGCTACCTTAGAAGATGCCTCTGGTCATGGGGTATGGTGGTTTTCTGTCAGCATAGCTAAACTCAAGTCCTATATAGTTCTAGATTCAAGTTCACTACAGAGTACTTTGGACAAAATTTGTTAAGGTAGGAGTACGTCATCACCTAATTGGCATGGGGCTACACCTGGGCCCACAGCTTTCCACTGTCCACCAGATCTCCATCTTGAATGTCTCCAAGTCCCAATTCAAGCCTGTATGTAGTTCCATGGTGAAGACATCAACTCATTCTTCAAGTCACCTGTGTTGTTGAGGACAGAGATGTTAGGAATAAACATGGATTTATGTTGACCTTATAAACTCTAATTTATCCTCATGGACTCCATTTTGTGATCATGGATTCCATCTTGTTGATACTCTCCTTTTTTGAACATTCACCATTTTCCCCCCACTATCATCCCTGCCAATTACAGCAACTTTAGACATACCATCAGATACAGAGGGAATGTAATTTTCTAAGTTTACAATTGCATAAGAACTAATTCCTATGGCAAATCTCTTATTTTATAACATTCATAATGATTCTGTATCTCTGATTGAAGCTTAACTGACACATTGTGTTACACATAAGATACATTGTCCCTTAATGTAAGAAGATGCTACCACAATCCATATTACCACTGCCTTTGTAGACAATTTTTTAATAATATTGTAACATGTTTAGTACAGAAATTGATGTATAGGAGGTACTTGCAAATACTAATTTTATAAGAAATATAAGCTACTGCTTTTCCATTTATTGGCTAGGATATTTGGCATTCTTTTAAATGAAGATCTTACCATTTCGTAGCCCAGAGCAATGCTTTGACCTTTTCAATATTCCATAATTAGATTGGCTGCAGTTCTACTTTGCCTCCTGTTTACAGCCTAAGCAGCCTCTGGGAAAGGGGCAGAGTAGCCAGCTGTTCACAGTTGAAAATATTTTAAAGGTCAAATAAATAGAGCATTTCAACTGTCAACTCTACTGAAAAGTATTCAATTTTTTCAGGTGAATCTAAAGAAACAGGAAATATACTCTCCATAGAACAAAGCTGAAATCATAAAATTTTGCTACTGTATTTAAGAAATTTATCAACTGACCTGGGTGGATGTCTGTACCCTTAGACAAAGGGAAGTATGCTTCTCAAACTATTTTGGCTTGTGTCTTTCTTGGGTCACTCCTCCTCCCACTCACAGCACACCTCTATTACTGCAAAAATAAGATATATCAACAGATTTTTTTTTTTAAGTCTTATGGTTCCTTCTAGTAAGACAAATGAAGTTATGTCTGATTTTTTAAGAGAGGGTTATGTTTCAAGAAATGCAAATGTTAACAACTGAATTGTTCTGGTTAACAGAATTTGTGGGTTTAACCATAATTTTTATGCTTTATGATGTTTTTTAATTATCTAAACAAATTTTCCTCATAGTAGTAGATTCTAATGAATATCATTTAATGCTGCCTTAATAATTGGGGCAATCTTATTAATATCGAGTAAGTTTCTAGTATTCGATTTGGAGAATTCACTTTTGGAGTGAATTTTTGAAAGAAGTACTGACCTGACTATAATCAGAAAGTTCTGTTGTTGTTTCTTTGTTTGCCTTGTTTTTAACTCAGCCAAATAGTAAGAAAACTAATTTATAACAGGGATATTTCTCTCTCTCTCTAGTGAGTATCCAAAAGCTCTTCACAGATAAGTAAATATTCTGATTGTCTTAAAAAGAAAGTAGGAAATATTAGCTGCTCAGTCATGTCTGACTGTAACACCTCCAGGCTCTTCTGTCCATGGAATTTTGCAGGCAAGAATACTGGAGTGGGTTGCTATTTCCTACTCCAGGGGATCTTCCTGACTCAGGGGTCTCCCACATTGCAGGCAGATTCTTTACCACCTGAGCCACCCAGATAATTGAAGTTTAACATATTAGAGGTAAATATAGTTACTGTTGCTTACACTTGAAAACCAAAAATATACTTTGGTGTACATGAAAAACTCAAGAGATCAGGAAAGAAAAGAGGCTGTTTAATCAGCAGTGCCATTGCTTATTTTACTGAATAGAGCTTTAAATTATAAGTGTTTGTAAGATTAATATCTTTTCCAGGATTAAAGTTTGCCTTTGCATTAATGTAATACTATGGAAAATGGGGTTATTTCTCAGAAAAATTAGGTACCTTGCTAAGCTACCTGGACAAAAGAACTTCGAGGAGAGAGTTGTTATCTGATCTACCTCAGGAGACAATCCTTAGAGAGGCTTGATAGCTGTACCTTGAGAAAAGATACGGGAAGGGAGCGGGGGAAGGTTCACATTCTCTCCAAGGCCCAGAGTAGTTTAGAGAAGCTAAGGGCATGATGCTGCAGTATTACACAATCATGCTTCCCTAGGGGACTCTGATTGATGTTATGGTAAGAGCTACAAGGTAATAGCTTTCACCAGGGTTACCAGTTTTTCTGGGAGAGTAGAACAGAACAACTTGGAGAAGCACTACACAAAGCCTGCTATTATATAGTTACGGAAGCTCCAGGGAGACATGGACATATAAAATTAGTGCTGGAAAAACATCATCAGAAGTGCTAGGAGTCATGCACACAAAGGAGAACTACTGTGACTTTGTATAGAAGAGGGCCTGCTCTGAGACAAACAAGCATATAAATCTTAGTGATATTGTCCAGAAGTCATCTGACCTGGGCTCTTGGGACCATTCACCAATGGTAAAGATTGTCACTGAGATAGTACAACTCTAAGACCAACATGGTCAAAGGAAGATTTGACATGTTTTTCCTAGTATGAAAATAGTAGTAATTTATGACTATTATGTTTCTAGACATAAGAAAGTACAGATACTCCAAAAAAGAGTCCTTATAAACTTCTCACCCATGGATAAGTAGCATCCTTTTGCCTCCTGGCAATACTAGATACCTTTACTGTGCCTTTAGGACATGCCAGTGTTAGGCAAGGATTTGCTGGGCATAATCTTTTATTGGGAAGTTTACTAGTAATCTTAATAAGAACATAAATGTCCTTTCAAAAGTGCTAGAAACAGTTGAGATAAAGCTATTCTAGACTATAGCTTAATACCCACAATGAGGTATTGGGAAGATTTAATGCAACCCTAAAGGGAATAATTAAGAAACATATGGATAATCATGCTAATAATTTAGATGAGAAGTTTTATCACTTCCATAATTTACATATAGAGAGATTTCCTAGGAATTATGTTTAATAATTCAGACTTATACATGGGAAGAAAGGGGAGTCCTTTTAACTCAATAACTAGATAATCCATACTAGGACATAATAATAAATTATAGTTATATATAGGTATTATATGTATAATGTAAGATAAATGATTTTAAGTATCAACTTGATAATAATGCAGAGCTTATTATAGTCATGGTTCACATACCTCTTAGAGATGTCAGTCATGGTTTATTATTCAATCTATCCTTTGATTTACATACCATAATTTAAAATTTTAAGATTAATATATATTAACTGGAAATGAAACTATATATTTATCTATAAATAGATACACAGTTATATATGTATGGTTTATATATACTATACTATCCTATTAATATTGATACCAAATGTAAACTTATTTCCAGATGCTACAATTTAGCTAGGTAGATTCCTCACTATTGGACAAATGAAAACAAAATCAAAGGTTTGAAAACAATTAAAACATTTTGGTATATTGAAAATAGCTATTAAATGGGTAAGTTGGGAAACATGCAAAAATACTACAGTTTACTAGAAGGAAAAGAAACTTACATTAAAGACAAATAGAAAAAAATAGTACCTTTTGGAGGAAAGCAAAAGTATGGAAATTCACTAGCAAACTAAAGGCCATAAATTTAAAAAGCAGTAATTAAAGTTTTTGAAAGGGGAAAGGATGATGTTCCTGCCCCTATAAAAAGGTAGAGCTTCCCAGGTGGCACTAGTGGTACAGAATCTGCATACCAATGTAGGAGACCCTGGTTCAATGCCTTGGTAGGGGAAGATCCCCTGGAGAAGGATATAGCAACTTACTCCAGTATTCTTGCCTGGGAGACCCCATGGTCAGAGGAGCCTGGCAGGCTACAGTCCCTGGGGTTGCAAAGTCAGACACGACTGAGCACACATGTAAATATAGGTTGAAGATTACTAGAGAGGTCCATGATTTCAAAGTTAATTAGATAAAAAGTTTAATGCAGTTTTTCTTGAATAAGTCACCAGAGAAATCTGAAATAGCATATACAAATTAAGGTAAATTCATTCTACTTAAATAGTAGGAAATAACAGAATTACCTAGGGATTTAAAAAAAAAGTAATTATTGAACTCTACCATTATAAATGCTGATTTAGTGGGTCTGTTATAGAATCCAGGTTTATATTTTTCAACAAAATTCCTGGTTATCACAATGGAAGAGTTCCAACTAGGAAATTTCAGACACATAGAAGCATCAGAAAGTGTTGTTCTGAATTCACCACAAGATCATATAACTGGAGAAACCCCAAATCAAAGGGTAAATCATTGGCATTCTTATTATGTCCTAGGGGGATAACTCATGAAATAATGAAGGTAGTCTGAGTTCAGTAGTATTGTTTACAACAAATATTTTTCATTTTAATGTAGTTCAATTTACATTTTGTAACATGTAAGAGTAACGTCTGTGCTAAGAAAGATCACAGATGTACTTCACTAAAAGCTACATAGAACCAATTTGGTTGTGTATATATAGGGGATGAACTATGGATGGAGGTTCGTGACATTGTACAGGAGACAGGAATCAAGACCATCCCCAAGAAAAAGAAAAGCACAAAAAGCAAAATGGCTGTCTGAGGAGGCCTTACAAATACCTGTGAAAAGAAGAGAAGCGAAAAGGAAAGATATAAGCATCTGAATGCAGAGTTCCAAAAAAAGCAAAGAGAGATAAGAAAGCCTTCTGCAGTGATCAATGCAAAGAAATAGAGGAAAATAGTAGAAAGGGAAAGTCTAGAGATCTCTTCAAGAAAATTGGAGACACCAAGGGAAAATTTCATGCAAAGATGGGCTTAATAAAGGACAGAAATGGTTTGGAACTAACTGAAGCAGAAGATATTAAGAAGAGGTGGCAAGAATACACAGAAGAAACGTACAAAAAAGATCTTCATGACCCAGATAATCATGATGGTGTGATCACTCACCTAGAGCCAGACATCCTGGAATGTGAAGTCAAGTGGGCCTTAGGAAGCATCACTATGAACAAAGCTAATGGAGGTGATGAAATTCCAGTTGAGCTATTTCAAATCGTGAAAGATGATGCTGTGAAAGTGCTGCACTCAATATGCCAGCAAATCTGGAAAACTCATCAGTGGCCACAGAACTGGAAAAGGTCAGTTTTCATTCCAATTAAATTCCTAATAAAGGCAATGCCAAAGAATGCTCAAACTACCACACAATTGCACTCATCTCACATGCTAGTAAAGAAATGCTTAAAATTCTCCAAGCCAGGCTTTAGCAATACATGAACCGTGAACTTTCAGATGTTCAAGCTGGTTTTAGAAAAGGCAGAGGAACCAGAGATCAAATTGCCAACATCTGCTGGGACATCAAAAAAGCAAGAGAGTTCCAGAAAAACATCTATTTCTGCTTTATTGACTATGCCAAAGCCGTTGACTGTGTGGATCACAATAAACTGTAGAAAATTCTGAAAGAGATGGGAATATCAGATCACCTGACCTGCCTCTTGATAAACCTGTATGCAGGTGAGGAAGCAACAGTTAGAACTGGACATGGAACAACCGACTGGTTCCAATTAGGAAAAGGAGTACGTCAAGGCTATATATTGTCACCCCACTTATTTAACTTCTATGCAGAGTACATCATGAGAAATGCTGGGCTGGAAGAAGCGCAAGCTGGAATCAAGATTGCCAGGAGAAATATCAATAACCTCAGATATGCAGATGACACCACCCTTATGGCAGAAAGTGAAGAGGAACTAAAAAGCCTCTTGATGAAAGTGAAAGAGGAGAGTGAAAAAGTTGGCTTAAAGCTCAAAATTCAGAAAACTAAGATCATGGCATCTGGTCCCATCACTTCATGGCAAATAGATGGGGAAACAGTAGAAATAGTGTCAGACTTTATTTTGGGGGACTCCAAAATCACTACAGATGGTGATTGAAGCCATGAATTTAAAAGACACTTACTCCTTGGAAGGAAAGTTATGACCAACCTAGACAGCATATTAAAAAGCAGAGGCATTACTTTGCCAACAAAGGCCCATCTAGTTAAGGCTCTAGTTTTTCCAGTGGTCATGTATGGATGTGAGAGTTGGACTATAAATAAAGCTGAGCAGTGAAGAATTGATGCTTTTGAACTGTGGTGTTGGAGAAGACTCTTGAGATTCCCTTGGACTGCAAGGAGATCCAACCAGTCCATCCTAAAGGAGATTAGTCCTGAATATTCATTGGAAGGACTGATGATGAAGCTCAAACTCCAATACTTTGGCCACCTGATTCAAAGAGCTGACTCATTTGAAAAGAACCTGATGCTGGAAAAGATTGAGGGCAGGAGGAGAAGGGGACGACAGAGGATGAGATGGTTGGATGGTATCACCAACTCGATGGACATGGGTTTGAGTGGACTCCGGGAGTTGGTGATGGACAGGGAGGCCTGTAGTGCTGTGGTTCAATGGTGTCACAAAGAGTTGGACACAACTGAGTAACTGAACTGAACTTAACTGAATTGATAGTGGGGATGATAACACAATTATACACTAAATTTTAGCATGAAAGGAAATGTTTTAGATTAAATCACAATAGTGATAAGAAAGGAAAACAACAAAATTTTTAGAATTTTATATCCTTGATCTTTTTTTAAAAAATAGAATACATATTAATTCCTGTATGTATCACAAAGTTAAATTTCCTATCAAAGCCTGATGTGCATCTTATGACCAAAATTAATGCACTATTTGATCAGTTGTGAACTACTAAAATTATTTCAACTATAGATTGTAGTAATGGCTATTTTGAAAAGCAGCTGTATGAATTTATAATCCACAAGCCATAAAATGCACTAATTTAAATTGTACAATTCAATAGCTTTAAATATATATACAGAGTTTTAAAACGCTCACCATATCTAACTTGAGAACTTTTTCATTACCCCCAAAAGAAACTCCATGCACGTTAGCATACATTCCCCGTTCTACCCCCCAGTCTTCTCAGCTTGAGGCGAACAGTAATCTACTCAATATCTCTATAGAATTATCCATTCATTCTACTTTATATAAATGGAATCATACACTATTGGTCTTTTGTGACTCACTTCTTTCACATAGCAAATTGTTTTCAAGGTTGAGCCACATTGTAACATACATCAGCTCTTCATTTGTATTGCCAAATAATCGGCTATATCGTATTTTAGGTGTCTCACATTTTGGATATTATGAATAATAATAATACTGTAAATATTTGCACACAAGGTTTTGTATGTACATGTTTTCATATACCAAGGAGTTAAATTGCTAGATTATACAGCTACACCATTTACAGAGAGTGAGTAATGCATGCTCAGTCACATCAGGCACTTTGCGATCTCATGGACTAGAGCCTGCCAGGCCCCTCTGTCCATGGAATTTTCCAGACAAGAATACTGGGATGGGTTGCCATTACTTCGTCCAGGGGCTTTTCCCAACCTAGAAATCAAACCTGCATCTCATGCAAATTCTTTACTACTGAGCCACTGGGGAAAGCACCATTTTACAGTCCAACTAACAATTAGTGCATATTCCAATTTCTTCACATTCCAACTAACCTTTATTAGTGTCTATTTTATTACAGCCATCCTGCATGCATGCTGAGTCACTTCAGTCATGTCCGAATCTTTTTGACCCTTTGGATTGTAGCCCGCCAGGCTCCTCTGTCCATGGGATTCTCCAGTCAAGAATACTGGAGTGGGTTGCCATGCCCTCCTCCAGAGATCTTCCCAACTCAGGGATCAAACCTGTGTCTCCTGCGGCTCACACACTGCAGGCAGATTCTTTACTGCTGAGCCACCAGGGAAGCCCTACCATCATACTAGTGAATGTGAATTGATATCTCATTGTGGTTTTGATTTGCATTTCTATAATAATTAGTGATATTCAGAATCTTTTCATGCTCTTATTGGCCGTTTATTTGTCTTTGGAGAAATGTTTATCAGATAATTTGCCCTTTAAAAAGTAGGCCATTTATCATTTCATTATTGAGTTCTAAGCATTTTGTATATATTCTGGGTAGAAATCCTTATTGAGATATAGTATTTGAAGATATTTTTTTCCTATTCTGTGACTTGTGTTTTCATGTTCTTGATAATATTATTTACAGCAAACTTGTTTTTCACTTCTTATAGTCTAATTTATTTGTTTGTGGCCTGTGCTTTTTGTGTCATGTCTTATAAATTATTGAAGTGAAGTGAAGTGAAAGTTGCTCAGTTGTGTCCGACTCTTTGGGATTCCATGGCCTATATAGTCCATGGAATTCTCTAGGCCAGAATACTGGAATGGGTAGCCTATCCCTTCTCCAGTGGATCTTCCCAACCCAGAAATCAAACCGGGTGGGTCTCCTGCATTGCAGCCGGATTCTTTACCAACTGAACTATGAGGGAAGCCCGTAGCTTCCTTTTGCCTAACCCCAAATCATTACAATTTACTCCCATATTTTCTTTTACAAGTTTTATTGTTTTAGCACTCATGTCTAATTCTAAAATCCACTTTGAGTTAATTTTTTTGCAGTGTGAGGAGATCTACCCACTGGTGAGGGGACTTCCCTGAGTTCAAGAACTCTTTTAATGTTCCCTCCTTGTGGCAAATGTTCCATCCCCATTCTGCTCTTTTTCTTTTGTCCTACCCAGTGACATAGAGGTTCTCTTGCTATTTTGGAAGTCTGAGGTTATATGCCAACAATCAGTAAGATGTTCTGTGAAAACTGTTCCACCTTTTGATGTATTTATGGAAGGCGGTGAGCTCCACCTCCTACTCCTCCTCCATCTTCTTGACCCTCTCTCAAAAAGACTCAGTCTTGAAGACTTCCCTGATGGTCCAGTGGTTAAGATTCTGCACTACCAATGCAGGGGGTATAGGTTCAATCTCTAGTCTGGGAACTAAGATCCCACATGCCATGTCAAAAGTATGGCCAAAAAGACTCAGAGTCTGAATATGCTAAGCAACTGTGAGTCTCCAAGAGGATGATATGGTATGCATCCTGTGTCAATTGTGTTTGTTCAGTTAACCATTATTTTCATTTTTATGGTTTGTGTTTCATTTTCTTTTTTCACTGAACATTTCTCAAGACTTACGTTGCTGAGAATACCCTTTGGAAAACACTAATTTCATGTATTTCTTTTTAAGCAAGAAATTTACCTGGCTCTGTGCAATGCCTGATTTGACAGTTTAATCTGGGAACTATGGCATTTTCAAAGATTACATGATTGCCTAATTCTATATATCCAGAGTATATATAAACATCTGGGGAAGCTCAGGATGTTGATAAAATACTAGCTGCCAAACAGGGTTTATGGAGAAACTTCAAAGCCCCAATTTGGATTTCCAAATGTCAGATATAAGGAAACACCATGATAATGAGCCCCAGACCCTGTTGTTGGGTAAAGGGACCTATAGAAATTTTCAGCTAATGTACAGGCCAGGTCATTCTGAAGACTAACATATTACAGAAGAGTTTATCTCCATATGGACACCACAGTAGTATCCTTCCCTAAACTTATTTTAAGAACCCAAGAAACTACATAGTTTCAAATCCTTACTCTGCCCTTTCCAGATGCTGGGACCATTGGCCAATGCTTTATCCTTCTTACTTGAACCTCAATTTGCTCATCTATAAAATGGGGATAATAATAGTTATTAGGATTTCTTAGATGTTCAAAGATAGTCTAGGAAATTTCAAATACTTGGTACATAGCATAGGTACCACATGTTACCCCAGCATTTCAGCCCCTTTAAATGTATTTAATGATGTTTTATACTAAACATTTATCTTGGCAATATGCATGTAACAAATTCTTAGCAACTAATAAGGTTTAGAGCTTATCAAGGATTAATAAGTATTCTTTTAATTGAAGGGAAAGATACAAATGGAAAGAAATTATTGTTTAATATCAACAGTATGCCAGAAGTTCTAAGTAAATTATTTTTCTGGAGTTAAGTCATCACAACATTTCTGTCAGCACTATTATCCCTATTTAATAAATGATAAATAAAAGGTTCAAAAAATTGACTTAATACTTGTTACTCAGCTACTAGGAAATAAATCCAAGATATAAGTCTGTCTGATACAGTATCTTAACATTCCTTCTCATATTCCAGACTGTTATTTAACAAATTTGGAGACTTTCCCTAAACCCAGATTATACTTTTTTTGGATAGGGTATTATTCATGTAATGCTGTTATTAAAAATGCAAAACTCTAATAGCATGTTGCACATATTGCTATGGAATCCTTGGATATTCTTCATAAACAATCAATACAATATTTCTAAATATGTTAATACCATGGAAAATAAGATTTCTAAAAATAGAATGGGATAATGCAAATACATGGAATCTTACGGATATACTAAATGAAATATACTTTAACACAAATTTAGAATATTAAATACCACAGTAAATGGAAAAGTATGAAAAGATACAGCCTGGATTTGCCTTCTTCTAGGTAAAAAAAAAAAAAAAATTGAAAACTTTCAATTGGGAAAAAGATTAAGATGACACAGTTAAGGTCACGGGGCTCACCTCTCCCAACAAACACATCAAAATGCATCTAAATGTGGAACAATTCTCAATGAAAACTACCTGGAAACTGGCAGAAGGACTCCTGTGTATGCAAGAAAATAAGAAAGATACACGTGTACTCAGGGAGCAAGGTAAGAAAAGTGATGAGGATGGGATGTATGTCCCTGGGAGGGAATTCAGAAAAAGGGAAAATATGTGGGTGGATACCTGTCCTGGGAAGTGAATGCTTACAGCCATGGATTTGATGCCCCAGTGCTGGGCTCCAAGATGGGAGGGACCAGCCGCCCCACTGTCGCTGGTAACAGGAGGGTGCCAGGAGGCCTGTACTTGGCTCCAGATGAGGGCACACACATCAGATTGCCCCTGAGGAAAGGAGGAGAGAGGTCTACACTAGCAGCCACCAGGTTTTCCTTGACCAGTGGTCAAGGTATGTGCCCCAGATTGATCTGAGCAATCATCACAGCCTTGCTCATGCCTTATTATAGTGCATCACTGGATCAGCTGTGACCATGAGTTGAAAGAAGACTCAGCCCAGGAAGAAGAGGTAACCTGGTCACAGGGCTGAACCTGGCTGGGACGACAACTGCCATCATTGGTACTCACTCAGGCAGTGCATTAGAAGTAGCCCCGATCCCTGATAGCCAATGCTCCATCACAGCTCACCTCCCAATACATGCCAAGCATCCACACAGGCCTCATCATTTTTACAGTATGGCAACATAGTAGGGTGGCAGAGCCTGGAGGTCGAGATTGGCTATGAGGGACAAAGGGGACTTGTACCCATGACTGCTTCTGAATGGAAATAATAATAATAGTAGTACCTACCTATCAGGAGTACATGTGTGCTCAGTTGCTCCAGTAATGTCCAACTCTTTGTGAGCCCATGGCCCCCTGCCAGGGGCCCCTGTCCATGGCATTTCCAGGCAAGAATAAGGGAGTGGGTTACCATGCCCTCCTCCAGGGGACCTCCCCAACCCAGGGATCGAACCCACATCTCTTATGTCTCCTGCATTGGCAGGTGGGTTCTTTACCACTAGTGCCACTTGGGAAACCATGCTTCTGAGTGGAGCAAGGGAAAAACATTCTGGTGTCTGCATAGGCAGCACATAAGAGGCAGCTTGGACCTCTGTTGCTGACATAGGCTGAGAGCCCACACGGGCCCCACTTGTTCAGCACTCCATGCACTGGGGAAGCCTCCTGGTTCAGGGAAACGGGAAAACGCACTTCAAGGAAACAGAGCCTGCTTGTCCCTGATGCTCAGGGTTTCTGGTCCAGCAACTTAAGATCAGGCCCCATCCCTCCTAGGGTTGTGACAGCCACTGGGAAGGGCAGTTCATCTTCTCACAAGGCTCTAGTTCCACACCCTGGGGAAAGACATGATTTGCACTTCCATCAAATCCAGCTCACCCACCAAAGGCAGGAGACACACACAGTCTGTATAGGGACACTCGTTCATAAGAACACCTGTTCAAGACCACAGTAGGTAACAGTTCACCTAAACTCACAGGGGCAGAGAAAGTTAAGCAACACAAAAAGACAGGAAATACTTTCAATTGAAAGAGCAAGAGAAAACTACTGAAAAAAAATAAAAAACAGAAATAAATGATTGACCAGATAAAGAATTTAGAGCATTTGTTTTAAGAATGTTAAGTGAATTAGGGAAAAGATTATATGAACACAGTGAGAATTTTTACAAAGAATTGAAAAAGATTCAATCAGAAATGAGCAATAGCTGAAAATTAAAACAAAACTCATGTTAGAATTTATGAATAGCATACTAAGTTACACGGAAGAATACAAAAGTGTTATGGAAGATAGAATTATGGAAATCACACATTTAGAATAGCAAAAAGAAAAGCACATTTTGAAAAATGAAAGTAGTATAAGATCTCTGGAATAATAGTAAACAAACATTTGTATTATAGGGGGCCTAGAAGGAGAAGAGAGAGACTGGAGGATCAAAAAAAGTATTTGAATAAATTTTGACTGAAAACTTCCCAAATCTGAAGAAGAAAACATGTATCTAGCCACAAGAGGTACATGGAGTCCCAAACAAGATGAACCCAAATATACCCACACTAAGACTTACATACTGTAATTGAAATGGCAAAAGTCAAAGAGAGATTCTAAAGGCAGTAAGACTCATATACAAGGGAATCATAAGGCCATCAGCTGATTTCTCTGTAGTAACTTTGCAGGCCAGAAGAAAGCAGAATGACATATCCAAAGTCCCAAAAGGGAAAAGGATAGCCTAACACCATGATTACCATTTAGAATAGGAGAAGTAAAGAATTTCTCAGACAAGCAAAAACAGAAAGAATTCATCAGTACTATATTGATTCTTAAGGAAATGTTAAATATGGTCTTCTCTAAGTGTAAAAGAAGTAAGAAGCTATATTGTTGTTCAGTTGCTGAGTTGTGTCCAACTCTTTGTGACCCCAGACACTGCAGCACACCAGGCTTCACTATCTCCTGGTGTTTGCTCAGATTCATGTCCACTGAGTTGATGATGCCACCCAACCATCTCATCCTTTGCCACCCCCTTCTCCTTTTGCCTTAAACAACCTCAGCTATGCAGGTGAAACACCCTAATGGAAGAAAATGAAAAGGAACTAAAGAGCCTTTTGATGAGGGTAAAAGAGAAGGGTGAAAGCTGGCTTAAAACCCAACATTCAAAAACAAGATCATGGCATCTGGTCTCATCATCTCATGACAAATAGAAGGGGAAAGAGTGGAAACAGTAGCAGATTTTCTTTTTTTTTTTTTTTGACTTCAAAATCACTGCAGACGGTAACTGCAGCCTTGAAATTAAAAGATGCTTGCTCCTTGAAAGGAAACCTATGACAGACCTAGACAGCATTTTAAAAAGCAGAGACATCACTTTGCTGACAAAGCTCTGTATACTCAAAGCTACGGTTTTTCAAGTAGTCATGTATGAATGTGAGAGTTGGACCATAAAGAAGGCTGAGCACCAAAGAATTCATGCTTTTGAACTGTGGTGCTGGAGAAGACTCTTGAGAGTCCCTTGGACTGCAAGGAGATCCAACCAGTCAGTCCTGAAGGAGAGCAACCCTAAATATTCATTGAAAAGACTGATGCTGAAGCTGAAACTCCAGTACTTTGGCCACCTGATGCAAAGAGCCAACTCACTGAAAAAGACCCTGATGGTGGGGAAGACTGAGGGCAGGAGAAGAAGGGGATGACAGAAGATGAGATGATTAGATAGCATCACCAACTCAATGGACATGAATTTGAGCAATCTCTAGAAGATTGTGGAGGACAGAGGAGGCTGGCATGCTGCAGTCCATAGGGTTGCAAAGAGTTGGACATGACTTAGTGACAGAACAACAAAGGTATAAACTTTCTGAATGAAAGGCCTATACTGTGAAAATTTGAAAACATTGATGAAGGATATTGAAGATGATGCAAAAAATAAAAGATATTATGTGGTCTTGGATTATAAGAATTAGTATTTTTTTAAAAAGCCATGCTACTGAAAGCAATCTACAGATTTAATGCAATATTTATCAAAAATATTCATGACATTTTTCACAGGAGTTGAACAAATTAGCCTAAAATTCATATGTAACCACAAAAGACCCCAAATCTCCAAAGTAATCTTCAGAAAAAAGCACAAAACTGGAGGTATCACTCCCCCCAGATTTCAGACTATATATACTACAAAGCTACAGTAATCAAAACAACATGATACTGGTTGGTGAACACATGGAAGTTTGGGGAGAGTGGCATAATTGCAAAGAGCATGGAAGCTTCATGTCCCATCCCACATACTTTTTTCTCTGCATCTCTTCCATCTGACTGTCTCTGAGTTATCCTTGGGCAATAAACCTGTAATCTACTTTGGGAGGTGAGAGAAGATAGTGGAGTAAAAGAACTTGGGTTCACCTCCTCTCATGAAAGCACCAAAATCACAACTAACTGCTCAACAACCATTGACAGAAAAGACTAGAACCTACCAAAAAAGATACCCTACAATCAAGGACAAAGAAGCCCCAGTGATATGATAGGAAGGGCACATTCATGATACAGTCAAATCTGTCAAGCTATGAACTGGAAAATAATTATATTGCAGATGTTTTCCCAGAATAGTGAAAGTTCTGAGCCCCACATCAGGCTTCCCAGTCTGGGGTTTGGCATCAAGAGGAGCCACCAGAGCATATGGTTTTGAGGGCCAGCAGGGCTTGATCACAAATACACCACAGTAATGGGGACACAGAAACTCCACTTGTAGAGTGCTCACACAAGGTCTTGTGTGCACCAGGACCCAGGTGAAAAAGCAATGAATTCATAAGGAGCCTGGGCCAGACTTATCCGATAGTCTTGGTGAGTCTCCTGAGAAGGGGGGCGGCATTACTGGTGAGCACTCACTGACATGAGCTCTCCTCATGGCCATTTTGACAGCAAGTCCTGGCCCCTACCAACAGCCTATAAGCTCCAGTGTAAGGACACCTCAGGCCAATTAACCAACAGGGTGGGAATATAGCCTCACCCATCAGCACCTAGGCTTTCAATAGAAACAAACCAGTTCTTCTCCACAACAATGCCCGACTACATGTTGCACAATCAATGCTTCAAAATAAATTGGCCTTTGCAGTTTTGCCTCATATGCTATATTCACCTGACCTCTTGCCAACTCACAACCACTTCTTCAAGCATCTCAATTTTTTGCAGGAAAAATGCTTCCACAACCAGCAGAAGGCAGAAAACGGTTTCCAAGAGTTCACTGAATCCCAGAGCATGGATTTTTAAGCTACAGGAATAAACAAACTTATTTCTTGTTGGCAAAAATGTGTTGATTGTAATGGTTCCTATTTTGATTAATAAAAATGTGTTTGAGCCTGGTTATAATGATTTAAAATTCACAGTCTGAAACTACAGTTACATATTGCACCTAGAATAAAGACTTTCTAACAACGTTCTCAAGAAATGACAGTCATTTCAGTTATTTCAAGATACGTGAACTAAATGATAAATATAAAATGCATCAAATCAGCACTAAACCAGTGTTGTGTGCAGTAAACTTGTTCACAATTAAAATGCATAGCAGCCAATCTTTTGAAAATGCTTGCTTTCAGAACATTAATTAATCAGTCACTAAACTTCATGATATTTCCCATGAAAACACTCAATTTAAAAAACAAAATATTCACATTTCTTTCCTATAGATGAAAAGCATGGGTTTTAGTTATGAATTAATTAACCTAGTAGCAAATTTCTTACAACAGAAAATGTCTCTGATGTGGTAACTTTTCTTTCTACAATTTTGGCAGGCAACATGTTATATATTTTCTTTAAAATATGAAATACAATGAGAAGATATTTTATGGACAATCCATAACCTCTGCATACTGCAGTTTGGTTCCTTTTTCTGATTATGATAGATCATTGCTTTTTAAAATCATGGGAAAGATACACCAAGTCTCTTTCCAAATTAGTACATGGAGTATCTCTGCATTCAGTTTTGCAATGTTTCAAGAATACTCCTTGCTATTTTAAAAAGTAAAATCAGCAGATTTGAGGTAACAGATGTCAGAAATTATCAAGGCCATTACAGGCTAATTATTTACCAAAACATCATCTTAAAGGCAAAGTATTCAGAAATAATTATGGCTTTCTATATTACTCATTGCAGCCATTAGAAATTTCTTTGGAGCCCAAGGACTAAAGTTTTTTTTTTTTTTTTTTTTCCCTAATCCCTCCTCCTGCCCTACTTAGCGCTGAGTCAGACAGTGAGACACCCTGCTTTCAGCAGCATAGATGAACACTTAGAAAATTCTGTTCACTTATTATATCTAATATCCCTTATTTTACTGATAACTGTTGAACAATCTATGCAAGTATTATGATAAAAACCAATATACACCAAAATTTCATTAGTTTCTCCCTCAAAATTTAGAAAACTTCTGTATTTCACATTTTCCCTAAACACATATGTAATCCTGTTAGGTGTATATGATCATTATTACAATTTAAATTTACTGACTTCAAGATTCTAATGGTTAAAAATTAATAGTCTCTATTTTTTAGGCACCATGGCCTAGAGGCAAAAGGTCAGACCTATATGGAAGAAACAGCAAGCTCTTACCTTATGGCCAAAAAGGTATCTCAATTCCAAGAGTTATGGTCTATTTTATACCATCATACATATATTCCATCTCCAGTGCAGATTCATTTGATTGACCACCTGGAGTTCCATGCTGAAAAATAATATTCAGCTGTGTCACTGTTCATTAGGAAAGGCTATCATGATTAATTTGTATCTGATATGGATACAGGAGGGGGTAGCAAACTTTCTTGTGCAGGTAATTTACCATCCCTGCAATAGTAAACATGTTCCCACTTGACAGTTCCCTTGTCACAGAATGAAGGGAGCCATTAGTGTAAACAAGGGAATAGTCAAGAGGGGAGGGCAAAAAGAAGAAAAAAATTTAGGAAAAACAAAAATTATGTTTTGTCATTCAGAGAAAAAAAAAATGCTTAGCTGTTGAATGTATAGTGTATGCTTTTCAACCAGTTGATTTTCAGCTAGGGTAATTGTGTGTGTGTGTGTGTGTATATATAAATTACACCTATATGTGTGTGTATGTATATGTATACATATACATACACACACACACACATATATACACACATATATAAAAGTAACCAGTCAGTAACTTCTTTAAAATATTTCACATTACTTATATGCAATGTCACATAGACTTCATAGACTGGGACCTGGGGACTGGAGTCGACAAGAAGAGAGACGCAGGGGACCCAAGTCTCTAGTGAAACAAGGGTACTTTATTTGCAGAAATGCATGCTTATATATCTTCAATAAAATGATTAATCAGCCATTAAAAAGAATGAAATTCCACCAGTTGCAACAAAATGGATAGTCCTTTAAGTAAAAGATCACTGAAGAGAGTCACTAAAGGGAATCCAAGCGGGTGCTCTTTCCCATGATCTCAGTCCTGAGAACTGCATGCAGCTCTGCTCGTTCCTGTTTTCCAGGAACTGATAAGGAACAGAGAGTCTGTAAGAAATGGCACACAAAGGAAGAAAACATATTGGATCCCTTAAAGTTGAATGTCCCCTGACAATGCAGTATTGCCCATATTAAAAAACATATCTGGTACTGTTTTAAAAATTAGAAATATATACTAGACTGCTGTGAGCTCTGAGCATACTGGTTTATTTCTACAGAAAGCAGAGCTTGGTTTGTGGTTAACAACCTGTCTCCCTAAGGTAAAAATTCACACTAGAGATTATCCAAATTGATTGGCCACAGTTTAGTGAACATATGTCCTCCTGAAAAGCTGCTTTTTCTCCTTCCCTAACATATCCAAAGGAGCACAAAAATAGATGGCAGGAGAAGGGATATACAACAGATTTTATTATCACTGGTCAGACAGTAACAGCTGTCACATGAAGCTAGGCTTGCCAAACAGAAAAAAGAAAAAAAATATATATATATATATTTCCCCCCCTGTGACTACAGATGATACATGATTTCTCTATGAAAACCAAACTTTTGTTTATTTTAGATATAGTTCTATAAAGTCCACATAATCACCTTTTCTTTCTATTCTGCATTTTATTGCTAGTCCTTAGCCAGCAGAATAAGGCAAGAAAAATAAAATAGTAAGGATTGATAAAAGAAATAAGTAAAACTATCATTATTTGCAATTGATAATGTCTTATATAGGAACTATAAAAGAATCTAGAGATAAAATACTAGAATTAATGTTTATCAACATTGCTTGATTTAAAATCAATATCTAAAATCAATTGCTTTCTATATCCTAGCAAATCTCACTGGAAAATGAGATTTCTTTTTGTTTATTTGCCTTGTTTATTTTATTTTATTTTTTACTTTACAATATTGTATTGGTTTTGTCATACATCAACATGAATCCGCCACAGGTGTACACCCAGAGGGATGGTATGGGGAGGGAGGTGGGAGGGGGGGGTCAGGATTGGGAACACGTGTACACCTGTGGTGGAAAATGAAATTTTTAAGAGATATATATTTTGATGCTGCAGTAAATTTCAATACCTATGAGTAAACCTCCTAAGAGCTATATAAAGCTTTTATGGATAAAATTAGAAAAAAAAAATTGAGAAATATTAAGATATGACTAAATAGATCATTATGCTATATTTGTTAAATATATAGCAAAGTTAAATAATAGCAAAACAGTGTTGATGCCAATCTCAATCAAAATCCCAAGAGAATATTTTGTGGGCTTCACAAATATTTTTGCAAATTCATGTGGATATGCAGTGTGTTTTAAAAAAATATGTATTAGTTGAAGAGAAACAACTAGCTTGATAATTTTTTTAAAATTATAAAATTAGAATAATTAGCTCGGTTTGGTTGTAATAGACTGAGGTGTCCACCACGATCTCTCCATTCATATACTGAAGCCTAGTGCCCAATATGATTGTAAAAGACAGTGGGACCTTTGGGAGTTGACTAGATCATGACAATAGAGCCCTCATAAAAGGAATTATTGCCTTTGTAAAAGACTCCAGAGAGCTCCCTTCCCCCTTCTGTTATATAAGAACACAGAGAGAAGACGGCTGGCTGTCTATGAACAAGGAAGCAAGCTCTCATCAGACAAATTTTCTGGCACCATGTTTCCAGAACTATGAGTAATAAACATTGTTTGTTTATAAGCCATCCAGTCTATGGTATTTTGTTATAGCAGCCCATTGGATTAAGACAGTGTTATTAGCATAAGCAGTAAGTGAAAGAAAAATGAAAGTCACTCAACCATGTCAGACTCTTTGGGACTCCATGGACTGTAGCCTGCCAGGCTCCTTTGTCCATGGAATTCTTCAGGCAAGAATACTGGAATGGGAACCTTTCCCTTCTCCAGGGGATCTTCCCAACACAGGGATTGAACCCAGGTCTCCCACATTGGAGTCAGGTTCTTTACCATCTGAGCCACCAGGGCAGCCCAAAAATACTGGAGTAAGTGGCCTATCCCTTCTCCAGGGGATCTTCCCGATCCAGGAATCAACCAGGGTCTCCTGCATTGCAGGCAGATTCTTCACCAGCTCAGCTACCAGGGAAGCCGGCATAAGTGGTAAAGGCATTGCAAGTTAAGAGGGAAAGAATTGGGTGAAATTAGCAAGATGGTGGAAGAGGAGATCGTCTGTCTACATCCTCTCACAGAAAAAAATACTTGACAGTCACCCATGGACAAAAGTGCCTATGTAGGAGCTTTGTGATCCAGGTTAGAGGTTACAGAACCAGTAGAATCCAAGACTGAGGAAGGCTGCTTTGAGAAGGCAGACTTGTGCAACAACGGTATGTTCACCAACCATGTTTCCAGCTGCAGATCAAAAGCAACCCCATCCCTTCTGTAGACTGAGATCTAGTATGACTTGTCCAGCATCCTGCCACCAGCCCCTTTCACCAAGGGATGTAGGAGGAACCAGGCCCTGGTAAAAAGCCTGACAACCTTGGATTCAAACGTGATCCCAGAAACATTCCCATAGCCTGGCTCCAGCTCTATTCTACTGCTGTCCCTGAGGCAGTCTTTCCCACCAGACTTAGGGACTTGACCGAAGCCACACCCATAGGCACCCCCAGTAACAACACTGCAGAACTCAAACCGACTGTGGCCCCTACTCCATCCCATGACCTGGTGCCAGCCTTGTTCTACCATGGTTCAGAGGCAGTAATGCCTCTCAACCAAGGACCAAGCAGAAGTCATGCTGAAAACCTAGCTGATAGCTGTCCCTGGTAACAGACCATTAACAACAGGAACAAAAACAACAAAATAGGTATAAATTTAACTTAAGCAGTGAAATGTATGTACACTGAAAAGGGTAAAACATAGATGAAAGAAAGAAGATACAAGTGGGTCGAAAAAATATCTCATGTTCATGAATTAGAATTAATATTGCTAAGATTCCATACCACCCAAAGAAATGTACACATTCTTATGCAATCCCTGTCAAAATCACAAAACAGCATTTTTTATACAAATGGGGAAAAAAAAATCCTAAGATTCAAAAGACCCCAAATAGTCAAAGCAATCTTGATCAAGAAGAGCAAGACAGGAGGCATCATACTTCCTGATTTTAAAATTTAATGCTGAAGTAACCAAAAACGATATATAAATATATTTCTTCAAAGTCACTCAGTCATGTCTGACTCTTTGCAACCCCATGGACTATAAAGTCCATGGAATTCTCCAGGCCAGAATACTGGAGTGAGTAGCCTATCCCTTCTCCAGTGGATCTTCCTGACCAGGAATCAAACCAGGGTCTCCCACATTGCAGGCAGATTCTTTACCAACTGAGCTATCAGGGAAGCCAATTTGGATACACACACACACACACACACACACACACACACATCAGAGGAACATTAGAGCCCAGAAATAAACTCACTCATTTGTGGTCAACTGATCTTGACTAGATGATGGGGCAAGAATACACAATTGTATTCTTAGGAAAAGAATAGTCTTTTCAATAAATAGTGCTGGGAAAACAGGATAACCACATGCAGAATTGTGAAAATGGACAACTATCTCACATCACACACAAAAATCAACTCAAACAGATTAAAGATTTACGCTTAAGTCCTGAAAACATAAAATTAATAAAAGAAAACATAGGAAAAGCTTCTTGAAATTGGCAAAAATTCTCTTGAACATGACACAGGCAACAAAAGCAAAAATAGACAAGTGGGATTTCATAAAGCTAAAAAGCTTCTATACACTAAAGGAAACAATCAACAGAGTGAAAAAATCTTCTAAAGTAAGCAAAATCAAAGTACAAATGACATATTAAGAAATGGGAAATGGATTGATATAAAATGCTCAATTAAAACCACAAAAAAAAAAGAAAAAGTGTAAGACAAAAATAAGGACAAACCACAAGGTCAACAAATATACGAAAATAAAATTCTGGTAGATATTAACCCCAATACAGAAATAATCACTTTTAACATCAATTAGAGGTTAAACCACTTTCATCAAAGAGACCATTAAAGTGGATAAAAAATAAGACACAATTATATGATGTCTACAAGAAAACAACGTTAAATATAAAGACACATACAGAGTAAGATTAAATAAGTATACACCCTGATGTCCCTTCATTGATCACTGCCTTGTCGTGGTGAAGGGACTTGTGTAACTCAATGAAGCTATGAGCCATGCTGTGCAGGGCCACCCAAGATGTACAGGCCATAGTGGAGAGTTCTGAAAAAAAAACTTAATACACTGGAAAAGGGAATGGCAAACCATCTCAGTATATTTGCCGTGAGAATCATATGAACTGTATAAAAAGGCAAAAAGATATGACACTGAAAGATGAGTCCCCAAAGTTGGAAGGTGTGCAAAATGCCACTGGGGAAGAGCAGAGGGCAGTTGCTAATAGCTTCCAAAAGAATGAAGTGGCTGGACCAAAGTGGAAACAATGATCAGCTGTGGACATGTCTGGTTATGGAAGTAAAATCCAAAGCTGTAAAGAACAGTATTGCATAGGAACCTGGAATGTTAGGTCCATGAATCAAGGTAAATTGGAGGTGGTCAAGCAGGAGATAGCAAGAGTAAACATCATCTTAGGAATCAGCAAGCTAAAATAGATGGGAATGGGTGAATTTAATTCAGATGACCATTATATCTACTACAGTGGGCAAGAATCCCTTAGAAGAAATGGAGTAACCCTCATAATCAACAAGAGTCTGAAATGCAGTACCTGGATGCAACCTCAGAAAGGATAGAATGATCTCAGTTGATTTCCAAGGCAAACCATTCAACGTCACAGTAATTCAAGTCTGTAGTCCAACTACTGATGGCAAAGAAGCTGAGGTTGATCAGTTCCATGAAGACCCAGAAGACCTCCTAGGACTAACACCAAAAAATATGTCCTGTTCATCATAGGCGGTTGGAATGCAAATGTAGGAGGTCAAGTAACAGGCAAGTTTGGCCTTGGAGTACAAAATGAAGCAAGGCAAAGGTTAACAGAATTCTGCCAAGAGAACACACTGGTTATAGCAAACACCCTTTTCCAAAAACACAAGATATAACTTTACACATGGATATCACCAAATAGTCAACACTAAAATCAGATTGATTACATTATTTGTAGCCGAAGATGGAGAAGCTCTATATAGTCAGTAAAAATAAGACCTGGTGCTGATTGTGGCTCAGATCACCACGTTTTCAGAGCAAAATTCAGGCTTAAACTAAAGAAAGTGGGAAAAAACACTAGGCCAGCCAGGTATGACTTAAATCAGATCCCCTACAAATATACCATGGAGGTGATGAATAGATTCAAGGGATTAGATATAGCAAACAAAGTTACTGAAGAACTATTGACAGAGGTCCGTTATATTGTATAGGAGACAGTAAACAATCCCCCCATCCCAAGAAAAGCAAAGCAAAAAGGCAAAGTGGTTGTCTGAGGAGGCTTTACAAATAGCTGAAGAAAGAAGAGAAGGAAAAAGCAAGAGAGAAAGGGAAAGGTACACCCAACTACATGCAGAGTTCTAGAGAATAGCAAGGATAAACAAGAAGGCCTTCTTCAATGAACAATGCAAAGAAATAGAGGAAAACAACAGAAGGGGAAATAGTAGAGATCTCTTCGATAAAATTGGAAATATTAAAGGAACATTTCATCCAAAGATGGGCACAATAAAGGACAGAAATGGTAGCAGAAGAGATCAAGAAGCGATGGCAAGAATACACATAAGTACTGTACAAAAAAGATCTTAATGACCTGGATAACCACAATGGTGTGGTCACTCACCCACAGCCAGACATTATGGAGTGTGAAGTCAAGTGGACCTTAGAATGCACTGCTGTCAATAAAGCTAGCAGAGGTGAAGGAATCCCAGAGAGCTATTTAAAATCTTAAAAGATGATGCTATCAAAGTGCTACACTCAATACGTCAGAAAATCTAGAAAGCCCAGCAGTGGCCACAGAACTGAAAGAGGTCAATCCTTATCCCAGTTCACAAGAAGGGCAGTACTAAAGGATGTTCAAATCACTGGGCAATTGCATGCATCTCCCATGCTAGTAAGATTATATTTAAAAATCGTGCATGTTAAGCTTTAGCATTGCATGAACCAAGAATTTCCAGTTGTCCAAGCTGGGTTCAGAAAAGGGAGAGGAACCAGAGATCAAATTGGGAACATTCACTGCATCATACAGAAAACAAGGGAATTCCAGAAAAACATCTACTTCTGTTTCATTTCCTTCCATCAGGAACCTTCTACAAGCCTCTGATCCTTATCCATCAGAGGGCATACAGAAGGAAAACCATAATCAGAGAAAACTACCAAACTGATCACATGGATCACAGCCTTGTGAATGAAACTATGAGCCATGCCATATAGGGCCACCCAAGGTCATGGTGGAGAGTTCTGACAAAACATGGTCCACTGCAGAAGGCAATGGCAAACCACTTCAGCAATCTTGCTTTGAGAATCCCATGAATAGTATGAAAAGGCAAAAAGATACGACAGTGAAAGATGCACTCCCCAGGTCGGTAGGTGCCCCATTTGCTAGTGGAAAGACTGACAAAATAGCGTAAGAAGATGCTGACCCAAAGTGGAAACAACACCCAGTTGTGGATGTGACTGGTGATGGATGTAAAGTCTGATGCTGTAAAGAACAATATTGCATTGGAAGCTGGAATGTTAAGTCCATGAATCAAGGTACATTGGAAGTCGTCAAAGCTAGGGGAGTTGATGGAATTCTAGCTAAGCTATTTCAAAATCTAAAAGATGATGCTGTGAAAGTGCTGACCTAAATATGCCAGCAAATTTGGAAAACTCAGCAGTAGCCACAGGACTGGAAAAGGTCAGTTTTCATGCCAATCCAAAAGAAAGCCAATGCCAAAGAATGTTCAAACTATTGTACAATTGCACTCATCTCACACACTAGCAAAGTAATGCTCAAAATTCTCCAAGCTAGGCTTCAATAGCACTTGAACCGAGAACTTTCAGATGCACAAACTGGATTTTGAAAAGGCAGAGGAACCAGAGATCAAATTGCCAACATCCATTGGATCATAGAAAAAGCAAGAAAATTCCAGAGAAACATCATTCTGCTTCATTGACTATGCTAAAGCCTTATGTGGATCACAACAAATTATGGAAAATTCTTCAAGATATGAGAATAACAGACCACCTTACCTGCCTCCTGAGAAACCTGTATGCAGGTCAAGAGTCAACCATTAGAACCAGACATGAAACAACAGAGTGGCTCAAAATTGGGAAGGGAGTACTATAGATAGTCACAGGGCTGCATATTTTCACCCTTCTTATTTAAATTATATGCAGAGAAAATTATGTGAAATGCCAAACCAGATGAAACACAAGCTGGAATCAAGATTCCCAGGAGAAATATCAAATAACCTCAGATATGCAGATGATACCACCCTTATGGCAGAAAGTGAAGAGTAGCTAAAGAGCCTCTTGGAAAGAGGAGAGTGAAAAAGCTGGCTTAAAACTCAACATTACAAAAACAAAGATCATGTCATCTGGTCCCATCACTTCATGGCAAGTAGATGGGGAAACAATGGAAACAGTGACAGACTTTATTTTCCTGGGCTCCAAAATCACCACAGATAGTGACTGTGGCCATGAAATTAAAAGACGCTTGCTCCTTAGAAGGAAAGCTATGACCAACCTAGACAGCATATTAAAAAGCAGAGACTTGACTTTTTTGACAAAGTCCATATAGTCAAAGCTATGGTTTTTTCCCAGCAATCATGTATGAATGTGAGAGTTAGACCATAAAGAAGGCTGAGCACCAAAAAATTGATGCTTTTGAACTGTGGTGTTGGAGAAGACTCCTGAGAGTCCCTTGGACTGCAAGGAGATCCAACCAATCAATCCTAAAGGAAATCAGTCCTGAATATTCATTGGAAGGACTGATGCTGAAGCTAAAGCTCCAGTACTTTGACCACCTGATGCAAGGAAGTGACTCATTGGAGAAGACCCTGATGCTGGGAAAGATTGAAGGCAGAAGAAGGGAATGACATAGGATGAGATATTTGGATGGGATCACCGACTTTATGGACATGAGTTTGAGCAAGCTCCAGTGGATGGTGAAAGCCAAGTAAGCCTGGCATGCTGCAGTCCATGGGATCATGAAGAGTCGGACACAACTTAGTGACTGAACAGCAACAAAAATACTATGATGACACTAGTCAAAAGAACGTGGCATCAATTCACTAAGATGTTGTATATAACCATTAACATATATGCAATTAAAAGCAGAGAATCTAAATATAGGAGGCATACACTGATGGAACTACAAGGAGAAACAAATAAATCTACTATTTTATTTGGAGACTTCAGCATTCTTCTATTAGAAATGGAGAGATCCAGTGGGAATAAAATCTGTAAGGTCATAGTTGAACTGAACAGCACCATCATCCAATTGGATTTAACTGATATCTGTAGACTAATTCATGTAACATCAACAGCTTGTTATTCTCAAGGTCAATGAAAGACTAACCAAGATATAACACTTTCTGGGCCATAAAACACACCTTAACAGATTTAAAAGTATAGAAATCCTGCAATTTTTGTTTTCAGAACACAATGGTGAGAAACCTTTTCTTTCCCACTAAGATTAGGAAAAAGGCAAGGAGGTTTCCGCTCACCACTTCTTTTCACATCATACTGGAATCTCAGCTAATAAGAAGAAACAAAAGGTACAAAATTTGGGAAATTAGAAATAACACTCTCTTTAAAAGGTAATATTGTTTATGTAGCAAAAATTCTGAAACTAATAAGCAATTATAGCAAGGTGTTACAGAATATGTTATTATATAAAAGCCAATCACTTTCTGTTATTGTCTTAATGTTGGTGTTCTCCCAAAACTCACAAATTCAAATTCTAACCCCTAAACCTAGACAGCGTGTTAAAAAGCAGAGACATCACTTTGCCGGCAAAGTTCTCTATAGTCAAAACTATGGTTTTTCCAGTAGTCATATACGGCTGTGACAGTTGGACCATAAAGAAGGCTGATCACCAAAGAACTGATGCTTTTGAATTGTGGTGCTAGATAAGATTCTTGGAAGTCCCTTGGACTGCAAGGAGATTGAGCCAGTCAATCATAAAGGAAATCAACCCTGAATATTCATTGGAAGGACTGATGCTGAAGCTGAACCTCCAATACTTTGGTTATCTGATGTAAAGAGCTGACTCACTGGAAAAGACGCTGATGCTCGGTGGGAGAGATGGAAGGCAAAAGGAGAAGGGGACAGCAGAGGATGAGATGGTTAGTTAGCATCACAAACTCAATGGACATGAATCTGAGCAAACTCTTAGAGGTAGTGGAGGACAGGTGAGCCTGGCATGCTGCAGTCCATGGGGTCACAAAGAGTCAGACACAACTTAGTGACTGAACAACAACAACAAGGTAATGGTATTAGGAGGTGGGGCATTTTGGAGGTGATCAGGTCATAAGAACAGAGCTCTCACAATGGGATTGGTTCCTTAGAAATGAGGCTCCAGAGAGCTTGCTTGTCTATTCTGCCATGTAAGACTACAACAAAAAAGTTTCAACCCAGAAGAGAGCCCTCACCTGACCATGCTGGCACCCTGATCTTGGACTTTCAGTATTCTGAACCATGCAAAATGAATTTCTGTTTTTCATAAGCCACTGAGTCTATGGTATCTTGCTATAGCAGTTCTACAACCTAACCTAACCCTAACCCTAAGACACTTTCCTATATACCAGCAATGAACAAATGGAATTTTAAATTACAAACATAATACCACTTACATTATTACCAAAAAATTAAAATAGTTTGGTGTACAACTAATAAAATGTGTACAAGAGCTATATGGTGAAAACAACAGAACACTTATGAATGAAATCAAAGAGAAAAATAAATGGAGAGATATTCCATGTTCATGGATAGAAAGACTCAAAATTGTAAAGATGTCAGTTCTTCCCAACTTAATCTATACATTCAATGCAATCCCAACACAATTTCAAGCAAGTATTTTGTGGATATTGACAAATGGATTCTAAAATTTATATGGAAAGGCAAAAGGTCCAGAATAATCAACATAATATTGAAAGAGAATATTGAAAGTTGACACTACCCAACATCAAGACTTAGTATAAACACTACAATATTCAATACAGTATAGTACTGGTGAGAGAATAGACAAATAGAACAGTGTAACAGAACAGAGAGCCCAAATAGACACCCATAAGTATAGTCAACTTGGATTTTCCCTGGTGGCTCAGACAGTAGAGAAACTACCTGCAATGAGGGAGACCCAGGATCAACCCCTGGGTCTGAAAGATCCCCTGGAGAAGGGGATGGCTACCCATTCCAGCATTCTTGTTTGGAGAATTCCATGGACAGAGGAACCTGGTGGGCTACAGTCCATGGGATTGCAAAGAGTCAGATAAGACTGAGCAACTAATGCTTTGACTTTTCCCATAGTCAAATGATCATTGACAAAGGATCAAAAGCAATACAGTACAGCTTTTTTTTTTGATAAAAGTTGCTGAAAAAACTGAATATCCATATGCAAAAAAAGAAAAGGATCTGGACAAAGACCTTAAAATTTTTATGAAAAATGAACTCAAAATGGATTATATACCTAAATATAAACCTTAAATTATTAAATTCCTAGAAAATAAATCAAGATGACCTTGTTTTTTAAACAACTCTTTAGTATAACCCCCAAAAATCTATAAAACAATAAATAATTAAGCTTCACTTAATTAAAATTAAAAATCTATGCCCTGCAAAAGACAGTGTCAGGAGAATGAAAGTCAAGAGATTGGAGAAAATTTTTGCAAAGACATAGCTGATAAAGAACTGCTATCCAAAATATACAATCTTGAAAACTCAACAATAATCACAACAATAAGAAAGCTATGGTACATAAACACAATGGAGTATTACTCAGCCATTAAAAAGAATTCATTTGAATCAGTTCTAAGGAGATGGATGAAACTGGAGCCTATTATACAGAGTGAAGTAAGCCAGAAAGAAAAACACCAATACAGTATACTAACACATATATATGGAATTTAGAAAGATGGTAACAATAACCCTGTATACGAGACAGCAAAAGAGACACTGATGTATAGAACAGTCTTATGGACTCTGTGGGAGAGGGAGAGGGTGGGAAGATTTGGGACAATGGCATTGAAACATGTATACTATCATGTATGAAACGAGTTGCCAGTCCAGGTTCGATGCACGATACTGGATGCTTGGGGCTGGTGCACTGGGATGACCCAGAGGGATGGTATGGGGAGGGAGGAGGGAGGAGGGTTCAGGATGGGGAACATGTATACCTGTGGCGGATTCATTTCGATATTTGGCAAAACCAATACAATATTGTAAAGTTTAAAAATAAAGTAAAATTTAAAAATAAATAAATAAAATAATACCTGTGGTGGATTCATTTTGATATTTGGCAAAACTAATACAATTATGTAAAGTTTAAAAATAAAATAAAATTAGAGAAAAAAATAAAATAAAATAAAATAAAAATAAATAAATAAAATAAAAAGAAAGAAAATGAGCAACCTGATTAAATAATGGGCCAAAGGCCTTGACAGACACCTCACCAAATAAGATATATGGATGATGACCATATGAAAAGATGCTCCACATCATATAATGGAAATGCAAATTAAAAACAATAATGACATGCCATTACATGCCTATCAGAAGGTCTAAAATGCCAGAAAAGTGACAACAGAAAATGTTCAAGAAGCTTAGGAGTAACAGGAACTCTCATACATTGCTAATTGAACTTTAAACTGGTACACACTTTGGAAGGCAGTTTGATAGTTTCTCACACAGGTAAACATAGTCTTATCACATGATCTAGCAATCATTCTGGTATTTAACCAAAGCAACAGAAAAAATGTCAACACACCTGGATATTTATAGGAGGTTTATTCATAGTTGCCAAAACTTGGAAGCAGCCTACATTTAGTGGATAAATAAATGTGATATATCTAGACAATGTAATATTATCCAGCACTAAAAATACATTATCTATTCAGCCTTGAGAAGACATGGAGGAAACTTAAATGTGTATTACTAAGAGGAAGAAGTCAATCTGAAAAAGTTATATACTGTAGGATTCCAACTATTTGACATTATAAGAAAAAGCAAAACTGTAGTAAAAAGATCAGTGATCTAAGGGGTTAAAAGGGAGGGAAGGATGAACAGTCAGGAGAGCAGAGGATTTTTAGGGCAAAGAAAGTCTTCTGTTAGATACTCTAATGGATAATAAAGGCCACTGTTCAAAATCTATAGAATATACTACACTAAGAGTAGACCCTAATGTAAATTATGGACCCTGGGTGATATGATGTATCAATGTATGTTCATCAGTCCTAACAAATGTGCCACTTTGGTAGGCATATTGATATTGAGACAGTTTATGAATATATGGGGGAAGGGTATATGTGGGAAATCTCTATACCTTCTACTCCAATTTGTTGTGAATCTTAAACTGCTCTAAAAAATTCTGCTGCATTCACTAATAGACAAACAAATACAATTTTTTTTCATTAAACTTTTTTTAATGGGTCTCAAATTCTGTGACAGATTTTTGGTCAAGTTGTTTTCATTAAAAAGTACTGATTTTAAAAACTAATAACTTAAACTGCCACACACAAAACATATGGTCCACAAAAACATTCTCCTTTCCTTCTGAAGGTTTTACGATGCATTGTTATCATTAACCAGTCTTTTACTAGTAAACTTAAATTGCCACTTGAGACAAACAGTTCTGAGACCGTTCTTCCACCACTGATTAAGACTGGGGTGGCAGGTATTGGGGATAATATTCATTTAGCCTTCTGAGCTTTCTGGGCATTTTTAAAGCAATTTTTGCTATGGAGGAGGTCCTAACTCTGATAATACTGATGTGAGACTCTTTGAAGAAACTGATACATGTAAATATGACCAGAGCAGGAAAAAAAAAAAAATCTTTCCCTAGAATATCATATAACCACACAGAGTTTTAATCTCTACCCCATCTTTCCTTTCTGTACCATATCTGGGCAAGCTGGTTAAAAAACCAAACCAAAAACATGGTGGCTCCCTTCTTCTGTGCCAGTAGGATATTCAAACCACACAAACCTCTGTCCATGTTCAGGAACCCACACAAAAGCCCAATTCCTCTAACCACAATAAAACCCCAAGCCAGATTACATTTTCTGCCTGTCAAGCAATGCATAGTTCTTCTTGGGAGCATAACATATTTACTATGTTCTCCCCAGAAAGCTTCATGTGAGAAATAACTTTTCATATCCTCTAAGTATATTTGTGGCATCATCAGTCTTGGCATTTAAACAAATTTGGGGGTTAGAGATCTGACATCATTCTGTGGTGACAATAATATGGATGAAGGAAATTTTATCTTTAGTATTTAAGAAATAAAGAAGGAATGATAGAATATCACCATACTGCAACTCATAATGAATGGGACTTATCACTGTTCTAATAACAACTAAAAATATAAATTATTTGCCTTCTGGTGGCAAACACACAAACATCTCTTAAAATAACCTTCCAAAATATTAACCTGAATCTGATAGTTTTGAGACTTAGTACAATTTATATGAAATACAGAACTGATTAAAACCTAAATGTTGCCATGGTGATGCAATTAACAAAATTCAGAATGTGAAAATTCTATAGGGCAAAAAAAAAAAATGCTTTCTTAAATAATTTTAAAGGAAATTGGAAGAATTGTTAGGAAAAAAAATCTGAAATCCCCTTTGGGTTCCTCTAAATCCACAATGAAATCGCCAAAAGTTTTCTTTTATTCAGTAGAATTTGAATGGCACAGAATAACCATGACTTTGATGGAAATGAGTGATTTATATGCCTTTGATGACAGTGTTAATCAAAATCAAGTGGAAAGATTGACCTACATGTTCATACCACAGCCTAGTTTTATGGGTTGGTTTACTTGCTTATTGTACTGGCCAAAAATATCCCTAATTGCTGTCACATCATGAAAAATATTTTCAGGATTAGGAAAAAATGGCTTTTCCTCATGAGATAACAAATTGGAGAATGCTATTCTGCCACAGATAGTCTCCGCTTTCCACTTCATTAGCCATGAAGGGCAACACTCTGCACTGAAATGGGAGATTCATTAGAATGGATAGTAATCTGTGAATCCATAATGCCTCTATAGAAAATGTATCCATACCCCAAATTAAACTGAGTATGCTCTTACTACATCTTGCAGCAGTATTTTGAGATATAAGGAGCATTTTAAATAAATTGTAAACTGTCTGTAATTCAGGATCTGTTATTTGAGACCTCCTTTAAAGAGATGGGATTGATTTGGTACATTTCAGTCCCATTGAAGTAAATTAAAACTATATCTGTGATAAAAGAAAAATGTAACACAGCCCTAAATGAAGTCTCGATTCATTACTGATATGACCAATTCACCAATCAGAATATAATGTTCTGATTTTAATCTTGTAACTAAGCTTCATACATTGTTCTTTCCTACACCCCTCCTTTTTTTATACATCAAATAATGGCATTCTCAGTACATGTATGTAAATATGTTACATTGAAGTATATAGAGGATAAGCTAAAATAACCCCTCCAATTTTTTTCTGAGCAACTTCTGTAGGTATTCCATTTTTAATTCCCTTTACCACAATACTATTTGAAAGCAACAATTCAAAGATAGCCACATCAAACTAAAATTGATCAGAGGTTTTTATGACATGGTAAGTTCTTCCATGATAAGGCCTGAATTCACACCAGGAAGAAGATCAGACATGCTTTATGCCAAGAACATAGAATAAAGATGACCAGGGCAAAAACCTAGATGTGTTTTGCCTAAGAGAAGTTGTCTCAATTACAGAAAAAAAGAACAATGAAGAACTGTGCAGAGTTACTCTGCACATTCAATCATAGCTACTTCAATTCCCTCAGATTATTTGATAATGGAATGAACTTCCATCACAAGTCCTTTGGAGTAAAATTTGAGATAAAGATTAAAATAGCATTATACAAGCATTATAATAAATTTTTAAATATTCATTGTCTAAAAAGGAAGAACCTGTACAAGCCTCGTTAACTAATAAAGGATGGAGACAAACAATTCTGGATCATAAAACAAGGCAAATGAAATAGTCTTTGACAAATAAAATGAATTTTTTAATAAAAATGCAATTTAAAAAAAGAAGCATGCTTTGGACAATATCAGTTTCTTTCCATCAATAAAACATCAGAAAAAATGAACTCCATGCACACCATGTGGTAAAATATGACATTATCTTATTAAAGGCTAATACAAAGGTTATAAAATATGCCTGCATAAACCTCAAGGGAGATAAGACACCAATAATGCTATAGCAGAATTTGAAACAATATTGAAATCATTGAGTAGTATCAATATGATGGAAAAAATAACAAGTGAGGTGGAGGACAAATATGAGTCTCTCTCAGAACTCAAAGGAAAAGGAATGAAAATGTTAACAAAAAGAACAGTAAATATAGAAGACGGGGAAAGAAGCTACAACTTACAGAAAAATATTATGAGGAAAAAAACCATAGCAAATAAAAATGACAAATGTTAAATGATACTTGATCAAGAAATATCTGCCTCTATAAATTGATATGTGATGTGCACCTGTCATTATGCTAGAAAATTTTAGATGAAGAAAAAATATATAAATACTCAGGTAAGGGAAGAGTGAAGTTACTTATAATGAAGGAAGTCAGGTTGATCTCAAACAGTTTTGCAGATTTTAAATGTAACAATAGAATGAAATGAGAGGCAGAATTTTGATGTTTATATCAAAAACTTATTTATAAGTTTATACCTCCTCTGAGGTATAAAACTGTTTATACCTCATCAACTGAGTAAACTTTTGGTATTTTTGGTAAACTTTCTACTTTTATACGTGAAACATATTCTCCAACTTACTCTTCTCTGAAAAAAAAGATATACCATAGAGAGCAAGATATATATAAAATAAAGCATTTGACAAAATTCAATATCCCTTTATGATAAAAAGCTCTCAACAAAATTGGGTATAGAAGGATATATCTCAACATAATAAAGGCCATATATGACAAACCCACAGCTAACATCATACTCAATGGTGAAATCCCTCTAAGGTCAGAAACAAGACAAAGGTGCTTACTTTCACCATTCTTACCCAACATTGTACCAAAAGTGCAAGCCAGAGCAATTAGGAAAGAAAAGTAAATAAAAGTCATCAAAATTGGGAAGGAAGAAATAAACTTGGCTCTGCTCATGACATCATCTTTTATATAGAACATCTAAAATATTCCACCAAAAAATCCTCAGACCTAATGAACTAATTCAGTAAGGTGGCAGGATTCAAAATTAAAACAACACACACATACACACATACACACACACGTATAGATGGCCAAAAAGTTTGTTTAGCTTTTTCTATAAGATGTCATGGAAAACCCTGAATGAACTTTTTGGCCAAGCTGATATATACACATATACACACAATGAATCATTATTCAGCAGTAAAAGAAAATGAAATCCTGTTTTGTGACAAACATAGATAGACCTAGAGAGCATTATGGTATGTAATATAAATCAGATTGAAAAAATAAATATATATGTTTTTACTTATATGTGGAATCTAAAAACATCTAATTACTGGAAACAATGTAGAATAGTGGTTGCTAGGCCCTTAGGAGTGGCAGAATAAGGAGATTTTGGTCAAAGGGTAAAAAATTTGAATTATAAAATAAGTAACTTCCAGAGATTTAATGTACAGCATGGTGACTGTAGTTAATAATGTACTGTATACTTGAAAGTTTCTATGAGAAGAGCTCTTTGATGTTCTCATCATAACAAAACAATACACAATAATTCTGTGAGGTGAAAGATGTGTTACTTAATCTTATTGTGGTAAACATTTTGTAATACATACATGTTTCAAATAATCACAATATACAGCTTAAACTTATATCATACAATGTTATATGTTAATTATATGTCAATAAGGCTGGGAACAAAAAAGAATCATGAAAATTCTGGAAATAAACAAAAATGCAAACCTGAAAAACTGTGTAAAACCAATAGCTGTAAGCAAGATTAGTAAATTAAATTTTCATGACCAAAATTCTTTTTGTTTTTCTAATTTTATTTTATTTTTAAACTTTACATAATTGTATTAGTTTTGCCAAATATCAAAATGAATCCGCCACAGGTATACATGTGTTCCCCATCCTGAACCCTCCTCCCTCCTCCCTCCCCATACCATCCCTCTGGGTCGTCCCAGTGCACTAGCCCCAAGCATCCAGTATCTTAAGAGAGGCTGAAAAACTAATATAGCAATAATAGATTAAAAGTGGGAAAAGAAGAAAAATATCAATAAAAGCTAATTTTTTTTTATCCTATGAAATAGGAATACATAGATACTGTTTAATTTTTGACATTGATAGGTAAGGTTTTGAAAACTTACTTGGACTTAAATTTCTCTTAAAAGAACAAACAGAATAATTGAATTCAAACACTCTATGCTCAGTTAAAAGTGAAAATGCTAGTTGCTCAGCCATGTCCAACTCTCTGTGACCCCATGGACTGTAACCCACCAGGCTTCTTTGTCTATGGAATCTTCCAGGCAAGAATACTGGAGTGGGGTAGCCATACCCTTCTCCAGGATATCTTCCTGACTCAGGGATCGAACCTGTGTCTCCTGCATTGCAGGCAGATTCTTTACCATCAGAGCCACCAGGTAAGCCCTTTGCTCAATTAAAGCAGAATATAAGTCTTTTACATAATTAAGCTTACAATTAGAGAAACAACAATTCCTTTGTCAGCATGGTAACAAAGAAAACAGAATTGTAGAAAATATGTTTAACTAAATTCAAAAACAAAAAGTTTTAAAAGCAAACTTGAAAATATAATTTGTGACAGTGATTGTAGATAGTTGAGCCTCCCTATTAAAATATAGAGACTCAAATAGGTATTAAAAAATTGTACTGCACAAGAACAAAACCTAAAACAAAGTGCCTCAAAATGCTTAAAATTCACAACTAAAAAAGACATCATAATATTAATGTCATAGAAAGTAGGGTTTATTATAAGAAGCATTAAATAAGACAAAGGGTCATTGTTTATTAATGAAGGATCAAAATACATGTATTAAAACACTATTTAAAAAATCTAAAGATGAAGTGGCAAAACAATAGAGGATGATTTAAATACATACTTTAAAATTAAAATATGACATTAAGAATTAAAATATAGAGGTATTGAAAAATATAATTATTTACACTGTACATGTAAAATTTTGACTAAGGGAATAAATATTCTTTTCAAGTACGTAATGGACATTCATGTATTTATCATAAATTTCAGAGACCAGAAGTTATACAACCTCCAGCTATCTACAAGCATCACTATAAAATGTGAATCCATGTCTAAAACACCAACAACTCATTCAATAAAATGTGTGATTTTTTGATCAATGGGTAAGTAAAAATTTCAATTACCAATTCACTGAATAATAATGGGGAGACTTCTTTCTCTTTCCCTTCCTTCCTTTCCCTTCACTCCCCTCTATTCTTTTCTGTTCCCTTCCTTTCTCTACACTTCTCTTTCTTTCCATTAACAATTCAGATTTAAAGCTACTACATGGGCAGAGCAGGATAGGCATAGATGTTGGTAGTTTGCGTAATGGGGTACATGGTAGACCAGTGCTGGGCATCAGATCATGAATTAAATGAACAGGATACCCCTATTGAGGAGTGACTTAGCATTGAGTGATAGTCCAAGTGAGATGAGATGGGCCATGGAGAGTTAGAGTCTAAGAATGGTGAGGAGGGTTTCCATGAGGTGGAGCAGCCAGATGTACAGTGCTAGAACCAGAAACAGTTAAGGATGCTATTCATACATAGGGCTGGCAATGTGTAGCACATGAGACTGGCAGGATGAGAGTGCCCCAGTATGGGTTACGGGGACCACACAGGATAAGAATGTCCATGGCCAGTTGGGGGAGGAGCAGCACAGGAGGGAGTGTTTTAATTTGAGACATCAGAGCCAGGGCACTGTGAGGAAAAATGAAAGTGTAGGATCTGCCTGTCTTGAGGAGACAACTACAACAGGGTGAGCATGATATTTGGATAGGGTAAACAAAAGGGGAAGAAAAGAGAGACTGGTTACTACAAGTAACAAATCAAATAAGTAAATATTTTAAGGATAATAAAAGCCAAGCTTCTCACCACTGGAGGAAATACTGAAAAATATGGGGAGTCAGAGAATTTCGATGAACTGTCTGATGTTGGATTGGAATTGGTGATGTGCGTGCATGCTCAGTTGTGTCTGACCATTTGTGGCCCTGTGGACTGTACCCCACCAGGCTCCTGTGTCCATAGAATTTTCCAGGCAAAAGTACAGGAGTGGGCTGCCATTTTCTTCTCCATGGAATTGGTGGTACATATGGACAACTATATATATATATGTGTGTGTGTGTATATATATATATATATTATATATACATTATATATGTGTGTATATATACACATTATATATGTATATATAATATATGTATGCATTATATATATATAATGTATATATACATTATATATAATATATATTATATTATATATAATATATATATACATTATATATACATTAATTATATGTTGTGTTTGTGTGTATATATATATATATGTGTGTGTGTGTGTATGTATTACATGTGTGTATATCCATATATTCCACAGTTCTGAATACTAAGAGAGCCAGGGGACAGCAACACCTAATAACAGTGAGCACACTTCATTCCCAGATCTTCCATGTAGTATCTTTTACTAAAAGAATTAAACATTTAAAGCAATTATACTTCAATTAAAAAAATTAAAAAGAAAGAATTTAAGGCTTCTTAGAGGAACAGCTGGTTCATTGGCTACAGAAGGTACAAATGTACCTGGAACATCTTCTTGCACCAGAAACAAAAGAAGTGCTCACAGAATAATGAAATTATACCAAAAAGACATAGAAATTAGATTGAATAAGTCCCCACTGGCCAAACTGAAGGCAATTTGAATATTGAAGTAAATAAGAGTAGTAATGGAATAAAATAGGAAACCATGTTTTCATTTAAATGTAAATGAATAAGTTGAAATTTGCTGATAAGCAGGTTATGTACATAATTTCAAAGTACCTCCCCATAAAATGACTATTAATTCCAGTGAGATAAATAATAATTTTAGAGTAGAACATCTTGGCAGATATCATCTTAATCAAATGATCAAAATGCACATTCAGTTCAGTTTAGTCGCTCAGTCGTGTCCAACTCTTTGTGACCCCATGAATCACAGCACGCCAGGCCTCCCTGCCCATCACCAACTCCCGGAGTTCACTCAAACTCATGTCCATCAAGTCGGTGATGCCATCCAGCCATCTCATCCTCTGTCGTCCCCTTCTCCTCCTCCCCCAAATCCCTCCTAGCATCAGGGTCTTTTCCAATGAGTAACTCTTCGCATGAGGTGGCCCAAGTACTGGAGTTTCAGCTTCAGCATCAGTCCTTCCAATGAACACCCAGGACTCCTTTAGGATGAACTGGTTGGATCTCCTTGCAGTCCAAGGGACTCTCAAGAGTCTTCTCCAACATCACAGTTCAAAAGCATCAATTCTTCGGCACTCAGCTTTCTTCACAGTCCAAATCTCACATCCATACATGACAACTGGAAAAACCATAGCCTTGACTAGACACACCTTTGTTGGCAAAGTAATATCTCTGCTTTTCAATATACTATCTAGGTTGGTCATAACTTTCCTTCCAAGGAGTAAGCGTCTTTTAATTTCATGGCTGTAATCACTATCTGCAGTGATCGTGGAGCCCCCCAAAAATAAAGTCTGACACTGTTTCCACTGTTTCCCCGTCTATTTCCCATGAAGTGATGGGACCAGATGCCATGATCTTAGTTTTCTGAATATTGAGCTTTAAGCCAACTTTTTCACTCTTCTCTTTCACTTTCATCAAGAGGCTTTTTAGTTCCTCTTCACTTTCTGCCATAAGGTTATTGATATTTCTTGCAGCAGTCTTTATTCCAGCTTGTGCTTCTTCCAGCCCAGCGTTTCTCATGATGTACTCTGCATATAAGTTAAATAAGCAGGGTGACAATATACAGCCTTGACATACTCGTTTTCCTATTTGGAACCAGTCTGTTGTTCACATTAGTAATGGAACAAATTAAAAGTATTCATCACCACATAGGATGTAGTCAGAAGGACTCAACATTACTTCTGAGGTATTCCTGCCAAGGATGGATATGCTGCATTGAGCCATTAAGAATGCTAGTGAAGCCCCAGTTAGGGGAGGGCATCCTACAAATAAATGGCCTGTGATATTCTTATGTTAAGGTCATTCATTCTGTCAGCCATAGAGATGTACCTTTCAGATCTCCCATGAAGTGGGCACCAGGCAAAAGATGTTCTATTAGCTGGCAATTTCCAATATATGCCAAAGTTTTGAGCTGAAGCTACGTACATGAAGCAGTATCCAGCCATTGACTGAGCAAAGAGGTGAAGAAAGGGTTTAAATTTTGGCCAGTACATGACTGTTGTATGGAGAATAAATGGATCTCATCATTGGGCTGGCAACACTCTGTCAGAAATACAACAAATATGAGACTCTTCCTACCCTATTCTTCCTTTCCTTTCTCTTTTTCATTGGTGTTAGATCTGAATTGTGGTAGGGAAACTTCCCCTTAATTCTCCTGATCTTTCTCCACTATTTTTTTACAGTATTTACCTCCTCTCCCCATAAATATGTTGCACTTCCAACTTAATATTGATGCCTGCTTCCCAGAAGATTTAATAATTATGTGCCAAAAGTGATCCAGAACACCAAGCCATTGAGTGGGAACTGGGGAATTTTGAGGCGCTGCTTGGATGGCAGGACCACATTCTGAATGGTATGTAGGCATGAATGTTATGAACAATTGTACATGAATAAATTAGACAATCTAGATGAAATGCACAAATTTCAAAATACAAACTACTAACTAACTCCAGAAAGAAAATACAAAGATATCACCAGAAATAAAACCATAGGCCAATATCCCTTATCAATAGATGAAATGAGCCTCAAACAAAAATAATACCAAATTATGATGATCAAGTGGAATTTATCATCCCAGAAATGCAGACTGATTCAACATATGAAAAATCAAAGAATGTAATACACATTAATCGAATGAAGGGAAAAGACCACATGCCCATCTTAATTGATACAGGAAGAGTAGTTGACAAAATTTAACATTATTTCATGATAAAACACTGAGTAAACTAGGAAAAGAAGGGAACTTTCTTAAATGAGAAAGGACATTTATGAAAAATCCCCAGGTAACATCATGCTCAGAACAACTTGTCTTGTTCTTGCTTACTTTCACTATTGCTATTTAAAACAGTACTAAAAATTCTAGCCAGAGCAATTAGGTGAGAAAAAGAAAAAAAAATCATTCATATTGGAAAGGAAGAAGTAAAACTATGTTTGTAGATAACAGCACTCTCTCCATAGGAAATCTTAAATAATGCACAAAAACCTGTTAGAGCTACTACTAATCAAATTCAGCAAAGTTCTCAGGTACAAGATAAATGTGAGAATCAGTTGTATTTCCATACTCTACCAATGTACAGTATCCAAAACAGAAATTAAGAAAACAATTCAAATCATAATGTGATCATAGAGAATAAAGTATTTAGTAATAAATTTAGCCAAGGATATGCAGACCTATACACCAAAAATTCCAAAACGTTGCTGAAGGAAAACAAATAGACCTAAATAAACAGAAAGAAATTCAGTTAATGGATTGGAAGATTTAATAGTGTCAAGATGGCAATGATCCCCAAAACAATATACAGATAATGATGTTGGTTACTTGACTCACACCATACACAAAAATTAATTCAAAATGGAACAAAGACTTAAAGATAATAGGTGAAATTATAAAACCTTAAGAAGAAAACATAGGATTAAACTTTATTTACATATATTTGAGAATGGATTTTTAAGTATCCTACAAATTATGGTTAACAAAAGAAAAAAGTTGGACTTAAACAAAATTGTAAAATGTTTGGTGTCAAAGGATATCATCAATAAATTGAAAATAAAACCTATATAATAAGAAAAATATTTTCAAATTATATGTCAGAAGGATTTACTATCCAGAATATTATAAAGAACTCCAACAGCACCATAGCAAAAAAGCACACAATCTGACTAAAAATAGGCAAAAAACTATTATTTCTCCAAAAAAAATATACAAATGATCAGCAAACACATGAAAAGATGCTCAACATTAGTAGCTATTGGGGAAATGCAAATCAAAACCACAATTAAATCCTATTTTCCATCCAGTAGGTTGTCTGCAGTAATTTAAAAAATGAAAAATAGCAAGTATTGGTGAGGATATAGAAAAATTGGAACAGTAATACATTCCCCATGATGCTATATTGTGGAAAAAAGTTGGATTTTTCCTCAAAATGTTAAGTATATATATAACATATAACATAGCAATTTCAATCCTGTGTATACACAGAATACTTGAAAGCAGATATTCAAACAAATACTTATACACAAATGTTAATAACAGTACTATTCACAATAGCTAAAAGGCAGAAATAACTCAAATGTTTATCAACTGATGAATGAATAAATGTGATACATACATAAATGGAATACTTTTCAACCACAAAAAGGACTAAAGTACAGATATGTGCCTATAGTATGGATGAGCCTGGAAAGCATTTTGCTAAGTGAAATAAGCTAGACAAAAAATGCCACTTACTGTATGATTCAATTTATATAAACTATCCAGGTAAGCAAATCCCTAAAAACAGAAAGCAGATCAGTGGTTTCCAGAACTTTGAGACTGAGAACAATGGGGAGTGACTGTTTGATGGGTTTAGGGGTTCCTTTGGGATAATGAAAACATTTTGCAACTAGAAATTTGTAATGATTGCACAATAGTATAAATGTACTAGATGTCATTAACTATAAATTTTATGTTATGTGTATTTTTACCATAATTTTTTAATAGCTTGATTCTATCTCACTTGTCCATTGAGAATTGGCAGCAGAGCTCTGTCATCATGGTTACTCTGAGACTCAAGCTGACAAAAACCTTATCTCAATATATGCTTCTAGAATAATCATAGCATGGAAAAGTAAACATTGTTTTATCTCAAGGAAAACAAAATAGAATTTGCAACCACTGATAAAACTTGAAATTTTAGGAGAAAATTATAATGTAGGGAAATTCAATCTTCCATGCCAAAGCCTTTGACTGTGTGGATCACAATAAACTGGAAAATTCTGAAAGAGATGGGAATACCAGACCACCTGACCTGCCTCTTGAAAAATCTGTATGCAAGTCAGGAAACGACAGTTAGAACTGGACATGGAACAACAGACTGGTTCCAAATAGGGAAAGGAGTATGTCAAGGCTGTGTATTGTCACCCTGCTTATTTAACTTCCATGCAGAGTACATCATGAGAAATGCTGGGCTGGAAGAAGCACAAGCTGGAATCAAGATTGCTGGGAGAAGTATCAATAACCTCTGATATGCGGATGACACCACCCTTATGGCAGAAAGTGAAGAAGAACAAAAGAGCATCTTGATGAAAGTGAAAGAGGAGAGTGAAAAAGTTGGCTTAAAGCTCAACATTTAGAAAACAAAGATCATGGCATCCGGTCCCATCACTTCACGTGAAATAGATGGGGAAACAGTGGAAGCAGTGACAGACTTTATTTTTTAGGGCTCCACAATCACTGCAGATAGTGATTGCAGACATGAAGTAAAAAGTTGCTTACTCCTTGGAAGAAAAGTTATGACCAACCTAGACAGCATATTAAAAAACAGAGACATTACTTTACCAACAAAGATCCATCGAGTCAAGGCTATGGTTTTTCCAGTAGTCATGTATGGATGTGAGAGTTGGACCATAAAGAAGGCTGATCAGCAAAGAATTGATGCTTTTAAATTGTGGTTCTGGAGAAGACTCTTGAGAGTACCCTGGACTGCAAGGAGATCCAACCAGTCCATCCTAAAGGAAATCAGTCCTGAATGTTCATTGGAAGGACTGATGTTGAAGCTGAAACTCCAATACTTTGGCCATCTGATGCAAAGAGCTGACTCATTTGAAAAGACACTGATGCTGGGAAAGTTTGAAGGTGGGAGGAGAAGGGGATGACAGAGGATGAGATAGTTGGATGGCATCACTGACTCAATGGACATGAGTGTGAGTAAACTCCAGGAGTTGGTGATGGACAGGGAGGCCTGGCATACTGCAGTCCATGGGGTTGCAAAGAGTCGGACACAACTGAGTAACTGAACTGAACTGAACTGATTATGAGCTTGACATGTTCCCAATGTAAGTTTCATGGTAATTTTAACTAATGTTATTTTTCTTATGTTATATAATGAAATGTGTCAACATTTGAAAAATCTACATAGGTCAATTCACCAATATTTTATAAATGATGTCATAACATCATGCCTGAGTAAATGACCTACTCAAAGGATAAAATAGGTTATCAGATTTTCACTTCAAAGACCTTGGACACCTAAAAAAGAAAGAAAGTGAAAGTTGCTCAGTCCTGTCTGACTCTTGCTACCCCCTACAGTCCATGGAATTTCCCAGGCCAGAATACTGGAGTAGGTAGCTATTCCCTTCTCCATGGGAACTTCCCAACCTAGGGATCAAACTCAAGTCTCCTGCATTGCAGGCAGATTCTTTACCAGCTGAGCCACCAGGGGAGCTGGGCACATAGAGATTAGGGACAAAAACCAGTGAACAGTGACTCAAAAGACAGCCACCACCTATTTCCAATATTGTGCTAGAAATCAGTTCTTTGGTGGAAAAGGAGCCTCTATCTGTAGAATGTTCCTATTTCTATTGTGTAAATACAGCTACTATGGCCAATTTCAAGCTATCAGTGTGACATCACTGAAAATTGGGAAGAAGTACTAAAAGTTGGCTCTTCTATGAGCACACAGTGTTACATTGGACAGCCTTACAAACTATGACATATCTTTCAACTTTTCTATCCTTTTTATTTCAGTAAAATCCTAGTTAAGTGTTTCTCTAACCATGCTTTTAATCCTTGGATCACCAGCATCTAACTGCAATTTTGTTAAAATGTAGAAGTCTGCGTACCATTCCATATTTATAGAGTGTACTTTAGAATTCATACTTTTAACATCTTCCAGGTATTTCTGATGTACACTAAAGTTTGCCATTCACTGTCTCAGATGCCCAGTTCCATTTAATTTCTATGAAAGTATATAGAACTGTGAACTGAAACAGCAACAGCCTAAGATTCAATCCTCCCAAACAGTATACATATCAGTTACTACTATGTTTCCAAAATGTCTATCTACATCAAAATTTAATGAAAACATGCAACTATCTATATAATCTCTGATTCAGACTTAGAATCAATCTCCCTGCATTAGTTTGCTAAGACTGGGTGTCTGAAAGAACAGAAATTTATTTTCTGACAGTCCAAGATTGATATATCATCAGTGTGGTTTAATCCTGAGGCCTCTCTTCTTGATTTGTAGATGGCTGTCTTTTCTCTTTGTTTTCATATGGTCTTCCCTTTGAGCATGTGTATGTTCTAATCTCCTCATAAGGAGACCAATTATATTGGATTAGGGCCCACCCAAATAACCTTATTTAACCTTAATTACTTCTTTAACAGCACTGTCTCTAAATACAGTCACATTCTAAAGTACTGGGGGATTAGAACTTCTCCTATAAATTGGTGGAGAAACACAGTTCATCTCATAAAATTCCTAAATAAGCTAAAAGTAAGAAACATATATAGGAATTTATACTGAGACATTAAATGTGACACATAGATACAAACCTTGGCATATTTAAGCATCTTAGCTTTAATATATCTGTCATCAACAAATGTTAGCATCCCTGTCACATTGAGCCATCAGCCTGCAGAATGTGTCTGGCCTGAATCTAAACACACAAATGTTTAGATTTCATGGAACAATTCATCTACTTATGAAGATGAAGGCTAATTCATAAACATCTTGTGGAGAACTGAAGGCAAGATGATATTTATTTTTTAGCTGATCAACTTTTTTGCATCATGACTTGGGCGAAAATCTGTCTTTGAAGCAGAATTGCAAACCTGTTCTTTCTCTTATGATACTAACTATAATAAGTACAAGTTGTACTCTGAATTTATAAGAAATTTTCCAAGAAAGGGATGATGCTGAAAGCTTTTAATTTTTTTCACATATCTTTGCAATGTATTCTTCAATTCTATCTGGTTATTCTATTTAAACCTTAGCATCTCCTGTTTGACTTCATAACATATATAAATTTCTGAATTATAATAATCACTTGAAAATATGATTCCAAATAATCTTCAAGTATGTTTTACCATTCATTTATATCTTCATTCAACATTAAACAAATATTTTATGTGCATCTGTCCTACATTTTGCATTTCCCTGGTGGCTCAGTGGTAAAGAATCTGCCTGCCAATGCAGGAGACGTGGGTTTGATCCCTAGGCTGGGAAAATCCTCTGGAGAAGGAAATGGCCACCCACTCCAGTATTCTTCCCTGGGAAATCCCATGGACAGAGGAGCCTGGTGGGCTACAGTCCATGGGGTAGCAAAAGAGTGAGACACCATTTAGCGACTAAACAACAACAAATGTTATATTTTCATTCTAAGATCTACAGGGTACAGATGTGAATAAGTGATGATCTTGTCCTCATGAAGCTCACAGTTTAATGAGACCCAAATAATGAAACATGTGCTATTATAAACATAGGATCACGATGTTATAGCAGAAGGGAGGAAAAATTGATTCACTTTGCCTGAAGGAATTGGGGAAAGTTTCACAGAGGGTATTATGATTTATCTACATCTTAAGGATGTATAAGAGGGGAGAAAATTCACTCCAATGAGGGCAAGTGGTTGTAAAACTCTTTGTTACTAGGGAAAATGCAAATGACTTTGTAAATTAATTGTGAATGATGGAGCGCAACATTGTAGACTAGATTCACGTCATTCAGTTGTATACTATCCTGAGGTGTTTAAATTTTATTCTAGCATCAAGGCAAGATTTTAGCTGTGATGTGACATGATTAGGTTTGTGTTCTAGATCACAAAACTGAGCCCCTGATTTTCCCCAACTCCAAATTTGTTTCTTACAGTCTTTCCCTATCTCAGTTAATTCCATCCTTCCAGATATACAAGGCTAGAATCCTTGAAGTTATGTTTGTATCACTTTTAATCTCATGCCCCACAATGAGAAATCTTCTAAGGAAACCTTCTAAGTTTTACGTTAAAAGTATATCCATAAGCTGAACACTTTTTACTCTCTTTCACTGCTACCAAGTCACCATCATGTATTGCCTGGGTTATTAAAATCACCTATTAACTTGTGCCCTGCTTCTACTTTATCCCACTGTTTAACAACCAGATTTGTTCTCAGTATAGAAGCCAGAGAAACTGGGTTAAAATATTTAGATCATGTTACTCTTTTGCTCAAATTTAACCACTGACTTCTACAGGGGAGCAAATTTGCCACCCTGAGATGTATCTCTTTGGCATAATGATTAATTTATGCTGATAAATTTCAAGGCCCAAACAACTAAGAAAGAACTTTCCCCACTAACTGCCTAAATGAATGTAGATAGAAGACCTGTTCCAGGAAGTGTTATCACCATAGATGAACTATGATGAACATACTATGAACTAGGTGTGGTGGATAGGTTCCTAGCAAAGTCTGTTTGTTAAAATTCCTCTCTCTGTCCCATTTTCTCTGCAGGCCCAGAAAACCTTTGTTTACCAAACATTTGCAAACATTTTACCAAACATTTTTCACAAATATTTTACCAAACATTTTTCTAACTCCATGTGAATTCTCTTCTTCCCCTCTGAAGTGCTAAATACCATTCCCAACATCCTCTTTTGTCTTTGGATCAAGATGGTGTTTAAGGTGAGGATTCCAGCCATTTGAGTGAATGTTTTCCTGGGTCTCTCCCATGTATCCGTGCTATTAATCTTTTGTGTGATTTTCTCCTGTTAACTTGTCTTATGTCAATTCAATTCCTAGACCAGCTATAAGAATCTAGAAGGGTAGAGGAAAATTTCTTGCTCCCTGAAACGTGCCATCTCACTTGTAGTAAAAGTCAAAGTCCTTTCAATGAACTGAAAATTTCTAAACAATCTGAGTCTCTTTTAGTTTTTTTAACCTCACTGGTAACTCTCCCTTCCTCCCCTATTTTCTCTTTCCCATATACATTGGCCTCCTTGCTGTTCCTAGAAAATGCCACACACATTCCCACTTTAGGGCCTTTGCAGTCGCTGTTTCTTCTCCCTGGAATGCTTGTCCCATTGAGTTTTCTCATTGGGTTTTCTCATTGAGTTGTCTCATGAGTCCTACCTGAGTTTTTCCATCACATCCTTTGTTGAAAAATGACGTCAGTAATATAAGCCCTAACTGTCTATTTGAAATTTCACTCCATCCTTCAATACTATTGTTCTTTCTTCCATCTTGAATATTTCTTCCCATGGCACTTATCACCTAATGGTATACTATATCATTTACTTGTTTATATCATTTATTATTTGTGTATTCCCAGTAGAGTATGATCTCCATGAGGTCAAAGATTTCTTTGTTTACTTTTACCTTTGCATGTAATTCCTAAAATGGCGCCTGGAATAGGAAGAGCTTAATAAATATTTTTAGAAAGTTAAGTGAAATTCTAGAGAACAGTGTGAATTAAGAAGAGTCAGTGAGAAAAATTTTTGTAGTCCACAATGTTTACCTTAATAACTATTTATTGTGCTAAACATCTACCATATATTTCACATTTTTCTAGTCTCTTTGAAGAGTAGGGATATTTGAGAAATCTCTGTATTAGATGAAATCTTAAGTTAGTTTCTGCCAAACAGCATGCCTATTACTTGCTCTTTCTTCTTGTCAGGATGTCTTACTTCCTATCATTGCAGTCACCATTTTCAAATCTAATCACATTCAATTTAACTTCTAGTTTTATCACTTTTGTTTCTTTTCTGTATACTCACTTCTGTTAGCCAATTCCCATTTTGGATTATACATTTTTATAACATGTTACATGGGTTTATCATTGGGAGAGGGAGGTATAGCACAACCACACATTTTGCTCTCTGTGCATGAAATGCATGACCAGATATATAGAGACAAATCAACAAAAAACTTAGATATGGCATGATTAATAACTGATCATAATGTGCATCTTATTTACATACTGATCTGTGGAATTACTTTCACTTTGTGGAATGAAGAGCTAGCAATGACGTTTATACTTTATGCAATTACTCATAGTTAATATAACATGGTAACAAATTCAAATTGTGTCATTTGGAGCTGGTGGTATTTAAACCATGAGTAACCAAAATACAAGCATATCAGATCTTTGCAAAGCAAGAGCTGTCCTTGTGTGTATATGTATTTGCATACACATGTGTTTGTGACTATATGTCTCTATTGTGTATTCCATAAAAGTACTATAGACGTACATGTGAAATATTATACCATTTTAATTGTTTTAAAGTTTATAAAAAGATCATTGTGCTGTATTAAGTTCTGTGAGATTTTTTCTGTTTACTTATGTCATATAACTGTATGAAATACACGAATCTGTTTCCAAGTTCTCTTTCCTAGTCTACTTTTTTTATCTATACCAAATATCACAGTTTTTTCAGGAATTTATATATCTAAATATTTTTATTTCAAACTTTTCAATTACATTATTAAAATTCCTATATTCCTTTATGAAGTCAATATTGAGTCTGTCCTATGGGCCAACTCTTTTTTTTCTAAGCACTGAGAATGCAGTTAATATATAAGCAAACTGTTTTTATGGAGCTTACAAATTTCACACATTCTTAATCACAATAGTTTCATATTAAGTTATGATATCTAATAAGGCAAGTGTCCTTTCCTTGTTTCCTTGACTCATTATTCTTACTTAGAAGTTTTAGAATTATTGAATTCTAAGGATGGACAGGGAAGCCTGGCATGCTGCAGTCCATGGGGTCACAAAGAGTCGGACATGAATGAGCGACTGAACTGAAGGAAAAAATATGGCTTATTTGACTTTGATGCAGAGTACATCATGTGAAATGCCTTCCTGGATGAATCACAAGTTGGAATCAAGATTGCTGGGAGAAATATGAACAGCCTCATATATGCAGATGATACTACCCTAATGGCAGGAAGCAAAGTGGAACTAAAGAGCCTCTTGATGAAAGTGAAAGAGATGGGTGAAAAAGCTGACTTAAAACTCAACATGCAAAAAACAAAGATCATAGCATCCAGTCCCATCACTTCATGGCATATAGATGGGGAAAAAAATGGAAACAGTGGCAGATTTTATTTCCTTGGGCTCTAAAATCACTACAGATGGTGACTGCATCCATGAAATTAAAAGACATTTTCTCATTGGAAGAAAAACTATGACAAACTTAGAGAGCATATTAAAAACAGAGATATCACTTTGCTGATAAAGGTCTGTCCATATAATCAAAGCTATGGTTTTTCCAGTAGTCATGTATGGATGTGAGTGTTGGACCATAAAGAAAGCTGAGCACCAAAGAACTGATGTGAAGAGCCAACTCATTGGTAAAGACCCTGATTCTGGGATAGATTGAGGGCTAGAGGAAAAGATAGTGACAGAGGATGAAATGGTTGGATGGTATCACCGACTCAATGAACATATGTTTGGGCAAACTCTGGGAGATACTGAAGGACAGGGAAGCCATGCAGTGCTGTAGTCCACTGAGTCACAAAGAGTCAGACACGACTTAGCAACTGAACAAGAAGAAGGAACAAAGCCTGTTGGTATTTTCATTCAAATGAACTGAATATGTAGCTCACTTTTAGGGAAATATGATGTTTACTATGGCGGTGGTAGTTTAGTGACTAAGTTGTATCTAACTCTTGTGACCCCATGGTCCAGTCTTTGTGATTTCCCAGGCAAGAATACTGAGTAGGTTGCTATTTCCTTCTCCAGGGAATCTTCCCCACCCAGGGATGAAACCCACAATTCCTGAATTGCAGGTGGTCTCCTGCATGGCAAGCAGATTCTTTAATGCTGAGCCAGCAGGTAAGCCCATGTTTACTATACTAATGCTTTTTCTATGCAAGCATAGTATATCTTTGTACTAACATTTGGATTTCTAAATCTATTCTTAAGACTATTTGATAATGTTTCCTTTAGAAATCATAAACACTCTTTTGCTGGATTTTTTTCCAGGTACTCTACATTCTGTGGCATTATTATAAAAGGTATTTTATTATTAATTACATTTTCTATGTGTTTTAAAATATATTTGAGTAATGTATATATTCTAGTAAAATTACCATATTTTTCAAATATATTATCAAAGTTATTCATAATAAATCATTGATTCCTTAAATAGGGTTATTTTAGTACAATGTTTTGTTGTTAATATCATCTAACTACAATATCTCAATTATTTGGGGCTACTATTGCCACCATTTTCTGTATTTAAGCATTATTTTGGTTTGAGATATATTATAGATTGCTAGATTAAATAGCACATGGAAATTAACTGAAAAAAACTGTAGTATTATGTCTTTGTGCTCTGTTTGCTTAGTCTTTAAATGTCTTCCTAAATGTGGTATCCTCCTACTAACATTAATTGATATACATTTAGGACATCTACATTATTATATTTAGCACAAGGTTATCTAATAGGAATGGATACATTTATTTTTAAAAAATCTTATTGACAATTTCAAAAGTTTTAGATGACTTATAAGAGCTGATTAGATCTTCATTATTTTTTATCATAATTGACTGATGGAAAGGTTTTATTAGCCATAGGAAAATTGTCATTTTTCTGTATTTCAGTTATGTTTGCATTATTAGTATTATCTTTAGCCTGAATATTTTATTTCATAATTCATTAACTGCATTGCACTGAAGACAAATGGGAGAGTATCATTGTCAACTCTCTGCACTATAAAGAAGGATGAAATGTGTTCCAGGCCAAGGGAATATCTGCAAAGTCCCTAAGTTGGAAAAGCATAAAGTTTGTTTTATGAAATAAGCAGAAATCAATGGGAAGAGAGTCAGGAGAAAGTGTTATCAGGAAAGGTGTTAAGAGCAAGTTTTTTCTCCTAATAGGAATATATTTATCCGCAGCGATCTCATATTAGTGTTTGGCAAAAACTCTAAAAGAGAGAATATTTTGATCTACAGCCTTACGAATTGTCCCCTTAATAATGCCAAGTATATCCCATTCTTTTGGAAAATTTGGAAACAAGGTACACAAATCTTATCTAGCTTAATACTCAGCATTCAGAAAACTAAGATCATAGCATCGCTTATTATCAAATAGATGGGGAAACAATGGAAACAGTGACAGACTTTATTTTGGGGGTTCCAAAATCACTGCAGATGCTGCTGGCAGCCATGAAATTAAAAGAAGCTTGCTCCTTGGAAGAAAAGCTATGACCAATCCAGACAGCATATTAAAAAGCAGAGACATTACTTTACCAACAAAGGTCCATCTAGTCAAAGCTATGGTTTTTCCAGTAGTCATGTATGGATGTGAGAGTTGGACTATAAAGAAAGCTGAGCAGTGAAGAATTGATGCTTTTGAACTGTGGTGTTGGAGAAGACTCTTGAGAGTCCCTTGGACAGCAAGGAGATCCAACCAGCCCATCCTAAAGGAAATCAGTCCTGAATATTCATTGGAAGGACTGATGTTGAAGCTGAAACTCCAATACTTTGGCCACCTGATGTGAAGAACTGACTCATTGGAAAAGACCCTGATGCTGGGAAAGATTGAGGGCAGGAGGAGAAGGGGGTGACAGAGGATGAGATGGTTGTATGGTATCACTGACAAGATGGACATGAGTTTGAGTAGGCTTCAGGAGTTGGTGATGGACAGGGAAGCCTGGTGCAATCCATGGGGTCACAAATAGTCAGACACGACTGAGCAACTGAACTGATCAACTTCTGTAACACAGAATATAAAATTTCTTCTCGTTCCTTTATTCCTTGAGATGCAAGTTAGCATATTAAATGGATATAATAATGCCTAGTCTGTAGAACCAAACAAGGGGAAGTAATTAGTCAAAGTAAATTTTCCTGCAGCAATCGTTACATGATAAGGAACCTAAAATGATCCACCAGAAATTTAAGTCTCCTCCATTCAAAACTTTTCTCAACAATGAAATCTGAAAAGAATGATTTTGGCATGAGCAATTTCTGGCAGTAGTTAATGTAGATTGAAGTAGAAGAAATAGAAAACATGAAACTTGAATGAAATATAGGTATAATCATCCAGGAAGGAAATGGCAACCCACTCCAGTGTTCTTGCCTGGAGAATCCCAGGGATGGGGGAGCCTGGTGGGCTGCCGTCTCTGGGGTCGCACAAAGTCAGACACGACTGAAGTGACGCAGCAGCAGCAGCATTAGGCTTGAAGCTATAAAGAAATAGCAAAAAATCAGATTTCTGACAGAATGGTAAACTACCATCAATTGTTGTTGTCTTCATACCAAGAAATAAACATAGAAACTCCAAAACCAACCAACAAACACCACCTCAGAATACCAGAGGTTGTTTAATAAATCTGTTAAATTAATACCACCTGTGACAAATCTGTAGCATGATAGAAGTTAACTGTGTTCTAAGCTGGGGAGAGGTAGCAGGGTGAGAAGTAGTTTATAATAGTTGAGGCTGGATTCGTGGTAAAAGATAGTTTTGTTTAGTTTTGCTTTTTAATGTCTGTCCTCTTTTTCTCTCCCACATATCCTTAGGCAAATAATTAGATGCCTTGTCATCATTCCAAGGATAAAATTAGTCTATAGGGAGGCAATACTTTCAATATGGTGGTTTAAAAGCTTGACAAATTCTCCCCACAAAAAAAAAAAAAATCAATTCAACTGGATAAAATCATGGGAAACAATCACTGCTGAGCTCTGTAAGTCATCAACAAAAACATAAAACAAATTAAGAAGTGTTGTTGTTTAGTCACTCAGTTGTGTCTGACTCTTTGTGACCTCATGAACTGAGGCCACTAGGCTCCACTATCCATGGGATTTCCCAGGCACAAAGACTGGAGTGGGTTGCCATTTCCTTCTCCAGGGGATCTTCCCAACCCAGGAATCAAATCCGGGTCTCCTGCATTGGCAGGCAGATTCTTTACCACTGAGCCACCTGAGAAGCCCATTGAGAAGTGTTTATGCAAGAAAAAATAACAAATCTTGGATAAGAATAGTGAATGGGAATATGTAGCATTCTTGCTCAGACATCCTCCTATATTCATCCCATAATTTAGTTGGCTCAATAGTTATACCAAAGCTCTCTGAGAGCAAACTTGCTAGGTTTCATGACTTACTGTGAATTTTCATCAGAAAAAAAAAAAATGCCAGAACACAGTGACATGACATATTCAAAAGAGCTAAAGGAATAAAATCATCAACCAAAATGTCTATACAGCAATATACTAAAAGGATTATACATCCTGAATGCATGGGAGTTTATTATAAGAATGGTGGGTTGGTTTAACACTCAAATATAAATCAAAATAATTCAACATATGAATAAACAAAAACCCTATATGAACATTCTCAACATATGCAGAAAAGATATTGACAGAATATAATGGCCATTCCAGATAAAAACTTAAAGCAAATTAGGAATAGAAGGGAACTTTCTCAACCTGATAAAGGCCCTGTAATGAAAACCTTTCATTTAATATCATATTTAATGGTGAAAATTAGAAAGTTTTCCCCTGAGTTCAGGAATAATACAAGGACACCTGCTCTCAACACTTCTATTTCACATTGTACTGGAGGTTCTAGACAGTGCAATTAAGCATAAAAAAGAAATGTCATACACTTGGAAAAGAAAATAAAACTGTCTTTATTTCTAGGTGACATGGTCAGTTATGTAAAAAATCAATAGAATTTACAGAAAAGCTATTGGATCTTAGCAAGGATGAAGGATAAAAGGTCATATACAAAAATTATTTGTTTTTTGTACACTAGCAAAGAACAAGTGGCTACTAAAATTTAAAACATACCATTTACAACTGTATAAAAGTAAATATTTAGTGATGAGTCTGATAAAAGACGTGAAATACATGTATACTAAAATGTGAAAAACATTGTTGAGATAAAGAAAGCTTAAATAAATGGAGATATACACCTTGTTTATGGTTTGGAAAACTTAATATTGTTAAGATGTTAATTCTCTCCCATCTATCTATCTATTCATTATAATTCCACACAAACTATCAACAGGATTTAATTGTAAAATAATGAAGAGCTGATTTTAAAATGTATACAGAAATGCAAGAAACTAGAATAGTGAAAAAAGAGTCGTGAAAAAGAAAAGTTTGAGAAATAACGTTATATCATTTAAAGATTTACTATGAAGTTATAGTTACCAATGTAGTATGATAGTTAATTAAATATCAACAAAAGGACCAGTGGAAGAGAGTATAGAGACAGACATACATATACTGTGGGCTTCCCCTTGTTAGTCAGCTGGTAAAGAATCCGCCTGCAATGCAGGGGACCTGGGTCTGACTCCTGGGTTGGGAAGATTTCCTGGAAAAGGGAAAGTCTACCCACTCCAGTATTCTGGCCGGGAGAATTCCATAGATGGTATAGTCCATGGGGTCGCAAAGAGTCGGGCACGACTGAGTGACTTTCACTTCACTTCATATATACTGAATTAATTTTTGACAAAGATACATAGACAATTCAGTGGAAATACTCATTTCAACAAATACTGCTAGAACACCTGAATAACAATATACAAAAACAAATTTCTATATATAACCCATATCATATACAAAAATTAACTAAGTGAATTATAGACCTAAATAAAACATTTAAATTATAATGTTTTTAGAAAAATTATAGAAGAAAATTTTAGTGGTTCTCAGGTAAAGATTTCTTAAACATGATATCTAAAGCACAAATTATCTAAGAAAAATAAAAAATTGTTCATTAAAATTTAGAAGTCTTATTCTGGAAAATATACCTATAACTCTGCATATAAGTTAAATAAGCAGGGTGACAATATACAGCCTTGACATACTCCTTTTCCTATTTGGAACCAGTCTGTTGGTCCATGTCCAGTCCTAACTGTTGCTTCCTGACCTGCATATAGGTTTCTCAAGAGGCAGGTCAGGTGGTCTGGTATTCCTATCTCAGTAAGAATTTTCCACAGTTGATTGTGATCCACACAGTCAAAGGCTTTGGCATAGTCAATAAGGCAGAAATAAATGTTTTTCTGGAACTCTCTTGCTTTTTCGATGATCCAGCAGATGTTGGCAATTTGATCTCTTGTTCCTCTGTCTTTTCTAAAACCAGCTTGAACATCTGGAAGTTCACGCTTCATGTATTGCTGAAGCCTGGCTTGGAGAATTTTGAGCATTACTTTACTAGCATGTGAGATGAGTGCAATTGTTCGGTAGTTTGAGCATTCTTTGGCATTGCCTTTCTTTGGGATTGGAATGAAAACTGACCTTTTCCAGTCCTGTGGCCACTGCTGAGTTTTCCAAATTCATTGGCATATTGAGTGAAGCACTTGCACAGCATCATCTTCCAGGATTTGAAATAGCTCAACTGGAATTCCATCACCTCCACTAGCTTTGTTTGTAGTGATGCTTTCTAAGGCCCATTTGACTTCACATTCCAGGATGTCTGGCTCTAGGTCACTGATCACACCATCATGATTATCTTGGTCGTGAAGATCTTTTTTGTACAGTTCTGTGTATTCTTGCCACCTCTTCTTAATACCTTCTGCTTCTGTTAGGTCCATACCATTTCTGTCCTTTATCGAGCCCAGCTTTGCATGACATGTTCCCTTGGTATCTCTAATTTTCTTGAAGAGATCTCTAGTCTTTCCCATTCTGTTGTTTTCCTCTATTTCTTTGCATTGATCGCTGAGGAAAGCTTTCTCATCTCTCCTTGCTATTCTTTGGAAGTCTTCATTCAGATGCTTATATTTCCTTTTCTCCTGTGCTTTTCACTTCTCTTCCTTTCACAGCTATTTGTAAGGCCTCCCCAGACCGCCATTTTGCTTTTTTGCATTTCTTTTCCATGGGGATGGTCTTGATCCCTGTCTCCTATACAATGTCACAAACCTCCATCCATAGTTCATCAGGCACTCTATCTATCAGATCTAGTCCCTTAAATCTATTTCTCACTTCCATTGTATAATCATAAGGAATTTTATTTAGGTCATACATGAATGGCTAGTGGTTTTCCCTACGTTCTTCAATTTAAGTCTGAATTTGGCAATACGGAGTTCATGATCTGAACCACAGTCAGCTCCCGGTCTTGTTTTTGCTGACTGTATAGAGTTTCTCTATCTTTGGATGCAAAGAATATAATCAATCTGATTTTGGTTTTGACCATCTGGTGATGTCCATGTGTGGAGTCTTCAGAAAACCACAACTCAGTAAATAAAAGGACAAAAGATTAGAACAGAATCTTTTGAAAAGAAGATATCTGGATGACAAATAAGCATATGAAATGTCACTAGTCATTTGGAAATGCAAACTAAAACTACAGTGAGATAGCTGTAAACACCTATTAAAATGGCTAAAATTGAAAAGACTGATAATACCCACTGTTAAGCAGGATCCCAACTAAACAGAGTTCTCATATACTGTTCATGAGAAAGTAAACAACAACCACCTTGGAAACCACATACAGGGTTTCTTGGACAGAGTAACAAGGAAACTTACAATACCATATGTAAAATAGATAGCCAAGGGGAATTTGCTGTATGACTCAGGGAACTCAAACAGGGGCTCTGTAACAACCTAGAGGGGTGGGATAGGAGGGAAGTTCAAGAGGGAGGGGACATATGTATACCTACAGCTGATTCATATTGATGTTTGGCAGAAACCAACAAAATTCTGTAAAGCAATTATCCCTCAATTTAAAAAATAAATAAATTAAAACAAAACAAAAAGTTAAACATATATCTATCCTCTTATCAAAGCATTCTACTCCAAGGCATTTACATAAGGCATATATTCCAAATGAAGCATGTGTCCATACAAACATGTTCAAATGTCCATAGCAGTTTTATTTATAATAATCAAGTGCAAAACAATGCACATGTTCATGAATGGATAAAAATGAAAAAATGGGTATATGGATAAACATATAATGGAATATATCATATAAAGGAATAATACTCCACAATAAAGAAGAATGAACTAGTGATACATGAATCACAAATGAATTACACTAAAGAAGCCAGACCAAAAATGGTATAAAATATATGATTTCATTTATATAAAATTCTATAAACTAACCTATAGTGACAGAAAGCATATCAGTGTTAGTCTGAGAAGGTCAGAAATGAGAAGGGGAAGGAGACAGGAAAACCACTTCAGCATTCTTGCATGGAGAGTTGCATGGACAAGGAGCCTGGTGGGCTACAGTCAATAGGGTCACAGTTGGACAGGACTGAAGTGATTTAGTATGCACACATGCAGGAGATAGGAGTTACAAAAGGATTTAAAGAAACTTTCAGGGTTCACATATGGGTTGACTATCATGACTGTGGTGAAATAAAAAGGGAAGTTCATACAGATGATAGATAATAGATGGATACATAGACTCATTTTAAACATGTGCAGTTGACTGTGTGCCCATTATAATTCAATAATGTTATAAAAATGTCATGAGAAAATAACACAAACTATATTCAAAGGTGACATCCAGATGTATTCAAGTTCCAATTGAGAAAAGTATAAAATGGTCTGAAACACTTTAGAAATATATATATTTTGTCTTTAAGATTAACTTCTTTAACAAGATACAAAACTGAGATATCATAAAGCAAAATTATAATCTAACTGACCATAAAAAAATTGTTTTTAATTTTAGTAAGGAACTTGTCAGAGGAAATTAATAGGTGAAAAAAATGAGGAAATTCAACAATAGAAGGATAGTGAGAAAACCCCCCAAAACTTGGAGAGTAAAAAATAAAACACTTAGAAATAACATGTGGGTCAAAGAAGGAATCTCAAGACAAATTTTAAGATATTTTGAACTAAATGACCAGTTTTCGTTCCAATCCCAAAGAAGGCAATGCCAAAGAATGTTCAAACTACCACACAATTATTCTCATTTAACATGCTAGTAAGGTAATGTTCAATACCTTCAAGCTAGGCGTCAACACTATGTGAACTAAGAAATTTCAGATGTACAAGCTGGATTTAGAAAAGGCAGAGGAACCCAAGATCAAATTGCCCACATATGTTGATCATAGAAAAAGCAAGGGGATGCCAAAAAAACATCTGCTTCATTGACTATGCAAAAGTCTTTGATTGTATATATCACAATAATCTGTAGAAAATTCTTAAAGAAACAGGAATACCAGACCACCTTACCTGTCCCCTGAGAAACCTGTATGTAGGTCAAGAAGCAACAGTTAGAACCTTACATGGAACAACAGACTGGTTCAAAATTGGGAAAGTCTGTATATTGTCACCCTGCTTATTTAACTTCTATGCAGATTACATCATGTGAAATGCCAGGCTGGATCAATTACAGGCTGGAATCAAGATTGCTGGGAAAAATATCAATAACCTCAGATATGCAGATGATACTACTCTAATGGCATAAAATGAAGAGGAACTAAAGAGCCTCTTGAGGGTGAGAGAAGAAAGTGAAAAAACTGACTTAAAACTCAGCATTCAAAAGCCATGATCATGGCAACTGGTTCCATCAATCATAGAAAACAGATGGGGAAAAGTTAGGAACAGTACCAGATTTTGTTTTCTTGGGCTCCAACATCACTGCACACAGTGACTGCAGCCATGAAATTAAAAGATGCTTGCTCCTTGGAAGGAAAGTTATGACAAAGGTTTATGACAGCATATTAAAAAGCAGAGACATCACATTGCCAACAAAGGTCTGTGTAGTCAAAGTTATGGTTTTTCCAGTAGTCATGTGTGGATGCAGATTTGGACAATAAAGAAGGCTGAGGGCCAAAGAATTGATGCCTTTGAATTGTGGTGCTAGAGAAGACGCTTGAGAGTCCCTTGGACTGCAAAGAGATCAAGCTAGTCAATCCTAAAGATCGCCCTGAATATTATGTGCAGCAAAAGCAGTAGTTTTGGGGAAACTTTTAACATGAAATGCATCTGTTAGAAAAGAATAAAGACTGAAAATCAATCATCTAAACTTCTACTTTAGGATAACTAAAAACAAGCAAACCAAATTAAATCCAGCTTCTAGCTAATGCAATAAAAAGGAAAGGAAATTAGATGTTCTAATTATTAAGGAAGAAATAAAGGTTATTTTTTGTTTTTTGTTTTTACAGATGACATGATATTTTAAGAGAAAACACAAAAAACCTACTAGAACTAACAACAACCTTATACAGGTTCCTGGAGAAGGCAATGGCAACCCACTCCAGTATTCTTACCTGGAGAATCCCATGGATGGAGGAGCCTGGTAGGCTGCAGTCCATGGGGTCACGAAGAGTTGGACACGACTGAGCGACTTCACTTTCACTTTTATGCGTTGGAGAAGGAAATGGCAACCTACTCCTGTGTTCTTGCCTGGAGAATCCCAGGGACAGCGGAGCCTGGTGGGCTGCCGCCTATGGGGTCACACAGAGTCGGACATGACTGAAGCAACTTAGCAGCAGCAGCAGCATACAGTTTCCATGACACAAGTTAATATAAAATAGCCAATTGCTTTCCTTTATGCTAGCAATGAACAAGTGGAATTTGAAACTTAAAAATAATACCATTTATGTTAGTATCCAGAAATTTAAATACTTAAGTATAAGTCTAAAAATATATAAGACCTATATAAGGAAAACTATAAAACTCTAATGAAAGGAATCAAAGAACTATAAAAACAGAGAAATATTCTATGTGCATGGATAAGAAGCC